>NW_028136121.1:0-555433 GCF_964662115.1 Mustela nivalis | reverse complement strand
TCTGGAATTCCCAAACTGGAGGGCCTGTGGGCCAAGAGTGTGAGGACAATAATCTGAGAACACAAGCTAGGCATAGGTTTCGGAGCGACAGCACAGCAGGCACACTCTGCAGAGCTGAGTCAAGATCTTGTGCATCTGAAGTCAGGGCGAGGATCAGACGTTGGCTCAGGTTGGAGTTTCTGGCCATGATGGCCCCTTCATGAAGGGTGGGGTCATCACGAGGCCATGGAGTTTGACCCCCGATGGGAGTTGTGAGATGCTCCAAACTGCAGGGATTCTTTCTGCGGGAAAATTGAGACCTGATGGAATGCTCCAGGACGTTCCAAATGGAATAACTCCAGAGCAGGGTTCTAAGGATGGATGCCTGGGCAGCCCGGCTCCCATTCAAATTGTCTCGTAGTGACAAGACAGGTTCAATCTGCTGGCTTTGGGGGAGCAAAAGAGGGGGCTGAGATGAAATTTACTCTCCTGTGGTTGGGTCCTAATGTGGGTTTGTGTCCATGGAGACATTGGAATGGGGAGTATTTCCTTCTGGGGACAGGAGATGTTCTGTTGTGTGGCTCAGGAAACAGATGTGTATCATAAGTTGGTTTAAGAGAACAGCCATCTGAGGACAGATGCCTGAAAATCTATTCTTGGGTTCCAGTGATGTCCTAGGGGCATGTCAGGTTCAATTTTCTGACTCAGGATCATTCACTTGGGTATCTGCCTGGATGTAGGTGGTCAGAGTGTTTCAGACTATGAATTTCCATCCAGAGCCGCTTCCAATATTGGGGTGGGATCAGGGGCCTTGGAAGCTTCTCCTAATCTGGAGGGTTTGGGCAAATGTGATGGGAAAAGTTTCCTTGGTGATGGAAGGCACAGTCCTGTGGTGTGGCTCCAGAGACCCCATCCTGGAGGCCATGTGAGGCATGGTTTTGGGAGAGAAGTCTGCAAATGCAAACTAGGTTTATTCTTAGTGGCGCGGTGATCGCAGCCCAATGTGTTGACCTGGAGGGCAACTCGTCAGAAACTGTAATTAGGATGATTCAATGGCGGTTGCACAGCCTTTTCTTTCGACATTGTATGTCCAGGATGGCCTCGGAATGCAGGTGTGGTCTCATGGGTCCACGGGATATTTTTCCTCCCTGAGGATCCTGGTGGCTCCCCATACTTTGGTGGCTTTTTCAGGGAAGGGAAGAGTGCTGTTTTCGATCTTAGGGGTGCCCCAAAACGAGGATACCAGAGACGGGCTCTGGGTCTGGGCGCCAATAAATTCCCACCAATGGTTCGGATTTGGGCCTAGGAGAGTACCAGGCCTGCAATGTAGGATCCTTGTGATGCAAGAGAGAGGGCTTGTTTAAAGGCACGCTTAGGCTCAGGGTCAGAATCCCTGTTTGTTCCCAGGGCACACTTCAGGAGTGGCTATGGTCTCGTTGCCCATGCAGCTGGCTCCCACGCTGAGAGTTGGACACACTTCCCAACAGCTAACTTTCCTACCATGGGGAAGGAGCAGTTCTCTATTGGGCTTCAGGTTCCCCCATTGGAAGGGATTCCAGCAAAGGTCTGGGGACAGATGCACGAATACCCACGATGGGTAGTGAGGACAGGCTAGACCATGGACGGTCTCACATGCTGGACATGGGCCCTGCTCGCTGGATGGCTGAAACGAGGTCAGGTCTCAGGCTTTGTCAGACCCAGCACTAGTGGCCAGAGCAGCCTCAAAATCGGGGATCCGCGAGGGCCGAGCAGAAGAACCTCATGTGGGTTTTTGGGGCAGTCTTACCAGGCACCACTTCTTTCTATGGGAAAGGCAGAATGCTGCATTGTGGCTCCAGAATTACCTATCAAGAGGGCTTCAGGACCAGTAGGTTGAGGACGGAATTGTAAACAAAATCTAGGGTTAAATTCAATTCAAAGCAGAAGGCAGTGTGCACCAAGTCATTCGAGACGTCCAGCACCTGAGTAAGGGCGGATGAAAGATGTTTGCTCACAGTGGAGTTTGTGTCTATGATGACCGACAAATGGAGAGGTGTCTTCAAAAGACCATGGAGGATTTCCCATGATGAGGATTGTGAGATGCTCCAAATATCAAGGTTTCCTTCTACTGGGCAGATGGAGTCTGGTTTGATTGCTCTGGGGTAACCCATGTGGAAATTTTTTGTAGCATCCGCATGGATGCCTAGAAAGCACAAGTCCAATGACCATTGCAGCTGACAAACATGACAGGTTTGTAATGGTGGCCTGCGGCCACATGCCAAGGTTTCAGTTGACATGGAATCTCTTGCAGTTGTGTTCCAATGCTGGTTTGTTACCAGGGAGGTTTTATAAAGTCCTGGAGGTTAAGGGGCCATGAAGGATTCTCCTACCCTGACGGATTGGCACTGGTCGAAGAGTACAGTTTCCTTCTTAGGACAGGAGATGTTGTGTTCTGTGGCTCAGGGTCAATACATTGTATCCTAACTTGGTATTACAGAACAGGCCTCTGAGGACAGATGCCTGAAACCTAATCTAGGGTTCCAATGATGTAGTAGGTGCATGTCAGTTTCAATTTTCTGTCTCAGGACCATTGACTTGGGTATCTGCCTGGATGTAGGTAATCAGGGTGTTTCAGACTGAGCAATTTTGTCCAGAGCAGCTTCCAATATTGGGGTGGGTTCATTGGCCTTGAATGTTTCTCTTAATCTGGAAAGTTTGGGCAAATGTGATGGGCAAATTTTCCTTGGAGATGGCAGGCACAGTCCTGTGGTGTGGCACCAGAGACCCCATCCTGGAGGACATGTGAGGCATGGTTTTGGGAGAGAAGTCTGCAAACGCTAACTAGGTTTATTCTTAGTGGCGTGGTGATCGCAGCCCAATGCATCAACCTGGAAGGCAGCTCGTCAGGAACTGTAATTAGGATGACTCGATGTCGGTAGCACAGCCTTTTTTATTGGCATTGTCTGTCCAGGATGGCCTCGGAATGCAGGTGTGGTCTCATGAGTCCATGGGAGATTTTTCCCCTCTAAGGATCCTGGCGGCTCCCCATACTTTGGTGGCTTTTTCAGGGAAGGGAAGAGTGCCGTTTTCCATCTTAGGGGTGCCCAACAACAGGGAAACCAGAGACGGGCTCTGGGTCTGGGCACCAAGAAATTCCCACCAAAAGTTAGAATTTGGGCCTAGGGGCATACCAGGTCTGCAATGCGGGATCCTGGTGGTGCAATAGAGAGGGCTTATTTGAAAGGATGCTCAGCCTGAGGGTCACAATGCCTGTTTGTTCCTGGACAACCTTCAGGAGTGGGAATGATCTCATTGCCCATGCAGCTGTCTCCCTCTCTGAAGATTGGACACCCATGCCCAAGAGCTAAGTTTTCTGCCATGGGGAAGGAGCAGTTCTCTATTGGGATTCAGGTTCTCACATTAGAATGGATTCCAGCAAAGGTCTGAGACAGATGCCCAAATACCAAGGATGGGTAGTGAGGACGGACTGGGCCATGGCCTGTCTCATATACTGTATATGGGTCCTGTTCTCTGGGTGGCTGACACGAGGTTGGGGCTCAGCCTTTGTCAGACAAAGAATTAGTGGCAAGAGCAGCTTATAAATCAGGGATCCACTAGGGCCGAGCAGATGATGCTCATGTGGGTTTTTTGGGAAGTCTTACCAGGCACTTCTTCTTTCTATGAGGAAGGCAGAATGCTGTGCTGTGGCTCCAGAATTCCCTATCAAGAGGACTTTCGGATCAGTAGGGTGAGGATGGAGAAAACCTAGTAAACTCTTTATCTGCATACTTAAAAAAAAAGACACTGGTATAGAAAAGCTGGTTTTCTCTCTGTTTAAAAAGACAAAGTTTTCTTAAGTTCATCGATCTGTTATGGTTTTCTCTTTGCCTGCCAAGAAAATTCAGTTTCTATGCTTTATTTTATCGGGTGTTTAACATCCCTAATTATATTTAGGCATGTGTTTTAAAACTTTCTAAGGTTTTAGCAATTGTTGATAAGATTTAAACCAATAATAAAGCTTGGGTTACATTTGGGAAAATGCCATGCATTTCCTAAAGTTTTAATACGTTGATAGATCACCACTTGATATTGTGATTATGGAAATGTTATGTGTCACAGAAGTAACCTGATTTTCTTGCCAGTTTCATTGTAAATTCTCATCTCACCAGCTCTTTTTGTCATTTGTAATTGTTTTAATTCTCTTGGAAGATAAATTCTGTCTCAAAGAAAATTCATATGGGAGATTTTCAGGACAAATACAGGTCTTTGATATGTTGAAATTCTGGAACTGAAATGGGTAAGAATTATAGAAGGAAAAGCTGCATTCAGACTAAACCAGAATTATTAACATGGGACTAGGTGAACTGAAAGACTATAATGTTCTATCTCTTGATGTTTTGTCTTATGTTTGATCTTTCCAGACTAGGTAAAATCTCCTTAAGATATCTGTAACTTGGAGGGGACAAGATGGCGGGGAAGTAGGAGGAGGCGCCTTTTCAACCTGTACACTAAAGTGAGCTGATTGCCTAACAAAGAACTCCAATTACCCATGAAATTAGCCTTAGATCAGAATTATACACGTCTGGAACTCTACAAGGGCAGAAGACACCAGTGGGCAGGTAAAGTGGTGTGGGAACGGGGAACTGATATCGGAAGATAAAAAACAGGAGTAGGGAGCCACCAGAGGCGACCAGTTGGAAAGTAATACCCCAATATGAGTGAGAGTGCCCTGCATCTGGGGACCAGGATTAACTTAGGATTTTTTTGGAAGCACTCCAAAAGAGCAAAGGATAGTGGGGTGGGGAAATTGTGGGATTGGGGTGGCTAGGGACAGGGGATTAAATCCCTGGTCCCAGGACAGCCTTCCCTGGTGCTGAGCCAGAGATGGTGTAGCAGATAAACCAGGTCTTGGACTCTAAGCCAGGAGAGCATCCGAGAACACGTGGAGTCCTGCTCCTGTGAGGGGATGGGAGCCATGCCGGACACCAGAACGTGCGAGCCCTGCTATAGAGCCTGAGATGCGTGTGCTGCTCATCCTCCCCTGAGAGAGGTACAAAGGCCCAGCCTGCGGCCTTTGATACACACCATTGTTTCAGAGCCTAAGACGCGTGCACCAAACTTTTCCCCCAGAGAGTTGCACGAAGGCCCAGCCTGGTGCTTTTGGACCTGCACCCCATTCTCAGAGCCTGAGAACCGTGTGTGACCCACAGGCTCCCCTGAAAGAGGTGCGGGCAAGCCGGGTGCTCTTAGACCCAAAAAGACCAGGCACTCCCAGCCTCGGCCATCGGGAAAATCTCAGTGTGCGATTGCTGCTTGGAACTTCTCTGGCGGTCTGGAGATGCCCAGACAGCCGCCACTGCCATGGCTTTGGGTACAAGCAAAGGATCCTGCATGCCCAGGGACTGCGACTCAGAACCTGCTTTGCCAGTGGTCAAGGGGAAACCTATTTGGGCTCCGAAGCCAGACTGAGGCTTCTCTCTGAGAGGGAGGTCAGGGTGCACTATGTTTTCCTCTAAAACTACAAAAACCATCAAAAGCCGTCAAGGTGAGAGAAAAAAAAAAAGTGAACAAACATAAAAACCGCCCGAGAACAAAAGCCTGATTAAAAACAAGTTTCCTCAGAGCCCACTCCCTTGAGGGGGGCGGGAGGACTTAACTCAGGGAACATCATTGAAAACCCACGTGGCAGCCCCCTCACCCAGAAAACAAACCAAGAAAAGAAAAAAAAAAAAAGGACGACAAGAGAACAACCACCTCTACTTCAAAGGAAAACTTTTATTTTTTACTCATTCCCACTACTCTGGTTCATTTTTTTTATATAGATAATTTTTTAAACATATTTATCATCACAGAGAGCTGTCCAGTACATCAAATTCCATTATAACCTTCTAACCTGAACTTTTTTAAAAATTTATATTTTATTTATTTTTAGCATAACAATATTCATTATTTTTGCACTACAACCAGTTCTCCATGCAAACGGTGCCCTCTATAATACCCACCACCTGGTACCCCAACCTTCCACCCCCTCCCCTTCAACCCCCTCAGATTATTTTTCAGAGTACATAGTCTCTCATGGTTCACCTCCCGTTCCAATTCCCCCCAACTCCCTTCTCCTCTATATCTCCCCATGTCCTCCATGCTCTTTGTTATGTTCCACAAATAAGTGAAACCATATGATAATTGACTCTCTCTGCTTGACTTATTTCACTCAGCATAATCTCTTCCAGTCCCATCCATGTTGCTACAATAGTTGGGTATACGTCTTTCTGATGGAAGCATAATACTCCATAGTGTATATTAACTTAAACTTTTTGATACATACACCTCTGGTTTTTTTTTTTGTTTGTTTTTTGGTTTTTTTTTGTATTTCAATTTTTTGAATTTATTTTTTTTAAATTTTAGTTTAGTTTAATCCAGTTTATTCCTTTTTATTTTTATTTTCTAATATTCAGATAGAATTAAAGTTCAAAGTACTCCCCTTTCCCCAACCAATACTCTCCTATAGCTAAACAAATTTTTAATCCCCCTTTATTTTAGGAAACATGAGTCCTTTAACAAAGATATCAAGATACATCCAAAAAGAAGCAAAACAATCTGCTTGGCTCACACTGAGAATTTATAACCACTCTCCCATCTTGTTCTTCTGCCAGTGATTTTGTGTTTTTGTGTTTGTCCTGATAGTATATAAATCTTACACTTGGGGTTCTTTTTGACGAGGTTCTTCCTTTATTTGCATATATATATTTTTTCTGTTGTCATATACTTTTATCAGACTTTTTGTTTGTTTTTTTGTTTTGTTTTTTTTTTTGTCTACTTCATAAATCTTACCTTGGGGCTCATCTGGACTGAACCTTCTCTTTCATCTTCCCTTTCTTTCCTGTCTCTCTCTCTCTCCTTTTTTTCTTTTTCTTTTCTTTGTCTCTCGTTTGGGTAGGAAATCCTGATTCCTCAGAAGTGTTCCAGGGTGCACGTTGACTGTAACACTGTGAATACATCCAGGTACATCTATTCAGTCATCTCTCACCAAAATGACTAGGAGGATGAATGCACAACAGTAGAAAAATATAGAGAATGGACCTTCAGCAACAGAGCTAATGGCTATCAATATAGACAATATGTCAGAAAGAGAATTCAGGCTAACAATTATCCAGGTAATAGCTAGGTTGGAGAAAGCCATGGATGACCAAATGGAATTGATTAGGGCTGAGCTGAAAGTGAAGAGAGATGATGTTCACAATGTTAGGGCGGAGCTTAAAGCTACCAGGGCTGAGGTTCACAATGCTCTCAATGACTTACAATCTAATCTAAATTCTCTCAAAGCTAGGGTAACTGAGACAGAAGTTAGAATTAGTGATCTGGAGGACAAACAGAGAGAAAGGATCAGGAGGAGGCCTGGAACAAACAGCCTAGAAACCATGAAAACAGAATCAGGGAAATAAATGATGCCACGAAACCTTCCAAAGTCAGAATTATTGGAATCCCTGAAGGGGAGGAGAAAGAAAGAAGTCTAGAAGATATAGTGGAACAAGTTCTTCATGAAGATTTTCCCAAACTCCCGAATGGAATCTGCGTTCATGTACTAGAGTCTGAACGGTCTCCACCCAAGATTATACATTCCAAAAAACCATCACAACACCTGGTAGTCAAATTGAGGAATCATAATTGTAGGTATAATCTCATGAAAGCTGCTAGGACAAAGAGGCTCCTTTCTTACAGAGGAAAGCCCATCAGAATAACATCAGACCTGTCCACAGAGACCTGGCAAGCCAGAAAGAGCTGGCAAGATATATTCAGGGCATTAAATGAGAAGAACATGCAGCCAAGAATACTTTATCCAGCAAGACTGACATTCAAAATGGATGGGGAGATATAGAGTTTCCAAGACCGGCAAGGCTTAAAAGACTATGCAACCTCCAAGCCGACACTGCAGGAAATATTAAAGGGGGTTCTATAAAAGAGGAAAAAATCCTAAGAATAGCATTGAACAGAAATATAGAGACAGTCTACAGAAAGAAAGACTTCAAAGGTAACTTGATGTCAACAAAAACGTATCTATCAATAATCACTCTCAATGTGAATGGGCTAAATGCGCCCATAAAATGACACAGGGTTTCAGATTGGATAAAACGACAGGACCCGTCCATGTATTGTCTACAAGAGACCCATTTGGAACCTAAAGATACATGCAGACAGAAAGTGAAGGGATGCAGAAGCATCTTTCATGCCAATGGGCCTCAAAAGAAGGCTGGGGTAGCAATTCTTGTATCAGATAAATTAGACTTTAAACTAAAGACTGTAGTCAGAGATACAGAAGGACACTACATCATTCTTAAAGAGACTATCCACCAAGATGATCTAACAATTGTAAATATCTATTCCCCCAATATGGGAGCAGGCAATAATAAAACTGTTAATCAACATAAAGGGTCATATTGATATGAATACACTAATTGTAGGAGATCTTAACACGTCTCCCTCAGAAATAGACAGATCATCAAAGCAGAAAATCAATAAAGAAACAAAAGCATTGAATGACACATTGGACCAGATGGACCTCATAGTTATATACAGAACATTCCACCCTAAAACAACAGAATACTAATTCATCTCAAGTGCACATGGAACCTTCTCAAGAATAGACCGCAAACTGGGTTACAAATCAGGACTCAACCGATACCAAAAGACTGAGAAGATTCCCTGCATTTTCTCAGATCACAATGCTTTGAAACTGGAGCTCAATCACAAGGAAAAGTTCCGAAGGAACTCAAACACCTGGAAGCTAATGACCACCTTGCTTAAGCATGCTTGGATCAAGCAGGAGATCAAAGAATAACTGAAAAAAAAATCATGGAAACCAATGAGAATGAAGACCTTTCGGTCCAAAATTTATGGGATAGAGCAAAGGCGGTCCTAAGGGGGAAATATATAGCCATCCAGCCCTCCCTCAAAAAAATTGAAAAATCCAGAACACAGCAGCTGACTCTACACCTTAAGGAACTAGAGAATCAACAACAAATCAAACCAACTCCACACATAAGAAGAGAAATAATCAAGATTAGAGCTGAGATCAATGAGGTAGAAACCAGAGATACAATAGAATGTACTAATGAAACTAGAAGCTGGTTTTTTGAAAGTATCAATAAAATCGGTAGACAACTGGCCACACTAATCCAAAAGAAAAGAGAGAAAGCCCAAATTCATAAAATTATGAATGAAAAGGGAGAGATCACAACTAACACCAAGGAAGTAGAAACAATCATCAGAAGTTATTATCAACAGTTATATGCCAATAAGCTTAGCAACCTAGATAAAATGGATGCATTCCTGGAATACTATAAACTCCCAAAATTGAACCAGGAAGAAATTGACAACTTAAATAGACCAATATCTAGTAACGAGTTTGAAGCAGTGATCAAAAATCTCCCAAAAAACAAGAGACCAGGACCTGACAGATTCCCTGGGGAATTCTATCAAACTTTCAAAGAAGAAATAAGACCTATTATCCTGAAGATGTTTCAAAAAATTGAAGCAGAAGCCAGCATTACCCTGACCCCTAAACCAGGCAACGACCCTAAAAAAAAGGAGAATTTCAGACTAAAATCACTGATGAATATGGATGTTAAGATTCTCAACAAGATCCTAGCAAACAGGATCCAACAGCCCATTAAAAAGATTATCCACCTTGACCAGTTGGGATTCATCCCTGGGCTACAAGAATGGTTCAACATTCGCAAATCAATCAATGTGATAGAACAAATGAATACGAGACGAGAGAAGAACCACATGGTCCTCTCAATCGATGCAGAAAAAGCAGTTGAAAAAATCCAGCATCTGTTTCTGAAAAAACGCTTCAAAGTATAGGGATAGAAAGAACATTCCTGAACGTCATCAAATATAACTATGAAAGACCCACAGCAAATATAATCCTCAATGTTAAAAAGCTTGCAGTCTTCCCATTGAGATCAGGAACAAGTCAAGGATTCCCTGTATTACCACTCTTGTTCAACATAGTATTAGAAGTCTTAGCAACAGCAATCAGATAACAAAAAGAAATAAAAGGTATCCAAGCTGGCAATGAAGAAGTCAAACTCTCTCTCTTCGCAGATGACATGATTCTTTATATGGAAAACCCAAAAGACTCCACCCCCAAACTACGAGAACTCATACAGCAATTCAGCAACGTGGCAGGATACAAAGTCAATGTACAGAAATCAGTGGCTTTCTTATACACTAACAATGAAAATACAGAAAGGGAAATTAGAGAATCAATTTCATTTACTATAGCACCAGAACCATAAGATTCCTGGGAATAAACCTTACCAAAGAGGTAAAGGATCTGTACTTGAGGAACTACAGAACACTCATGAAAGAAACTGAAGAAGACACAAAAAGTTGGAAGGCCATTCCATACTCTTGGATCAGAAGAATAAACATTGTTAAATTGTCTATACTGCCTAGAGCAATCTATACTTTTAATGCCATTCTGATCAAAATTCCACCAGTATTCCTCAAAGAGCTGGAGCAAATAATCCAAAAATTTGTATGGAATCAGAAGAGACTCTGAATCCCTAAGGAATTGTTGAAAAACAAAAATAAAACAGGGGCATCACATTACCTGATTTCAAGCATTATTACAATGCTGTGACACCAAAACAGCATGGTACTGACATTAAAACAGACACATAGACCAGTAGAACAGAGAAGAGAGCCCAGATATGGACCCTCAACTCTATGGGCAAATAATCCTCGACAAAACAGGAAAAAATATACAATGGAAAAAAGACAGTCTCTTCAATAAATGGTGCTGGGAAAACTGGACAGCTATGTGTAGAAGAATGAAACTCGACCATTCTCTAACACCGTACACAAAGATAAACTCAAAATGGATAAAAGACCTCAACGTGAGACAGGAATCCACCAGAATCCTTGAGGAGAACATAGGCAGCAATCTTTTTGATATCAGCCACACAAACTTCTTTCAAGTTATGTCTCCAATGGCAAAGGAAACAAAAGCCAAAATAAACCTTTCAGACTTCATCAAAATCAAAAGCTTCTGCACAGCAAAGGAAACAGTCAAAAAAACAAAGGTACAACCCACGGAATGGGAGAAGATATTTGCAAATGACAGTGCAGACAAAAGATTGATATCCAGGATCTATAATGAAGTCCTCAAATTCAACATGCACAAAACAGACAATCATATCAAAAAATGGGCAGAAGATATAAACATTAACTTCTCCAATGAATACATACAAATGGCTATCAAACACATGAAAAAAATGTCCATCATCACTAGCCCTCAGGAAGATTCAAATTAAAACCACATTGAGATATCACGTTTCACCAGTTAGAATGGTCATTAGCAAGACAGGAAACAAATTGTGTTGGAGGGGATATGGAGAAAGGGGAACTCTCTTCCACTGTTGGTGGGAATGTAAGTTGGTGCATTCCTTTGGAGAACAGTGTGGAGATGCCTCAAGAAATTAAAAATAGAACTTCCCTATGACCCTGCAATTTCACTTCTGGATATTTACCCCAATGATACAGATGTCATGAAAAGAAGGGCCATGTGTACCCCAATGACTATAGCAGCAATGGCCACGGTAGCCAAACTATGGAAAGAACCAAGATGCCCTTCAACGGACGAATGGATATGGAAGATGTGGTCCATATACACTATGGATGCATACCCAACTTTTGTAGCTACATGGACGGGACTGGAAGAGATTGTGCTGAGTGAAATAAGTCAAGCAGAGAGTGTCAATTATCATATGGTTCACTTATTTGTGGAGCATAACAAAGAGCATGGAGGACATGGGGAGTTAGAGAGAAGGGAGTTGGGGGAAATTGGAAGGGAGGTGAACCATGAGAGACTATGGACTCTATAAAACAATCTGAGGGGTTTGAATTGGGTGGGTGGGAGGTTGGGGTAACAGGTGGTCGGTATTATAGAGGGCACGGATTGCATGGAGCACTGGGTGTGGTGAAAAAATAATGAATACTGTTATGCTGAAAATAAAATAATAATAATAATAATAATAATAATAATACGCACTTGGGTCCAGAGTGCTGTTTGAAATTAAGGTCGGCACAGGGAATTTGTACTTTGCTTCTAATCTTCAGGGTTTGAGCAACTGTGAAGGGCAGAGTTTTCTTTTGGGTGGTAAGCATACTCATCTGGTGTGGCACCAGAGGCCCCATCCTGGAAAGCATGTGGTCCAGGGCCTTGGGGACAGAAATTTGCAAACTAGGTTTATGGTGAGGGCAGAGGCGATCACAGGCCCAATCTGCAGGCCTGAGTGCACCTCATCGTGTACTGAAATTAAGGTGTCATGGAGGCAGTATCACAGGCTTTTCTGTCTGGATTGTGTGTCTAGGATGGTCGCAAAATGTAGGGGAGTCTTCATTAGGCCACGGGAGATTCTTCATCTCTGGACATTCAGCCCAGCTCTCTAGAGTTTGGTGTCTCTGGGGAAAGGAAGACTGCTGTTTTCCGTCTCAGCAGATCCCCAACATAGGGATTCCAGAGACAGTTTCTGGGTGTTTCAGGGCACCTGAACAACATGAATGAGGGTGAGGATTTGGCCCTAGGGACCTGGCAGGCCCGCCCTGTGTCCTTTCTGTCCAGCTACCAAGGGGGTTTGTTTGAAAGCAGGCTCACTCTGAGGGTCACAATGCCTGTTTATGCCCAGGGCAGCTCACATGAGTGGCCGTGGTCTCATGAGCCATGCAGCTGGTTCCCACTTTGAGGGTTGGAAACCCATCTCAACAGCCAGGATTCCTGCCATGGGGCAGGAGCAGTACTCTTGTGCTTCAGGTTCCCCCATAAGCAGGGATTTGAGCTACAGTCTGAAGGAGAGATGACTGAATATCCAGGTTGAGTATATGTGATGGCTTCTGGCCACAACAGGTCCCACCTGCAGGATATGGGGCCATCTGTCTGTGTGGCTGATTAGAGGTCGTGGATCAGGCTGTGTCAGACCAAGCCTGATTGCCCATGGTGGCCGATGATATTAGGGTACCGTCGAGGGCCATGCCGGTGTATCCTCATGTGGAGTTTCTGGGCAGAATCACCAGGCACTTCTTTCTGTTGGGCAGGCAAATTCTGCATTGTGTTACCAGATTCCCTATCAAGAGGCCTTGGGGACGGATGGAATTGAGGATGGAATTGTAAACACAAGCTACGGTTAAATTCAGTGCAAAGCAGAAGGCAGTTCCCGTGTGCAGTGGCTGATTCGAGATATCCAGCACCTGAGTAAGGGCAGATGTCTGAAGTTAGCTCACACTATAGTTTGTGACTATGATGACCAACTAATGGAGTGGTGGCGCAAGATGCCATGGAGGATTTCCCACACTGTGGCTTGTGGGATGCTCCAAACAGCAAGGTTTCCTTGTACTGGATAGGGGGAGTCTGGTTTGTTGGCTCCAGGATCCCCATATTTAAAGTTTGGGTAGCAGAGATCTCTCACATGGATGCATGGAAAGCACACCTCCATTGACCATTGCAGCTGAGGAACAAAGCAGGTTCCATTGGTGGCTCTGGGTGAAATTCCAAGCAGCCTGAGTTGACATGGAGTTCCATGCTGTTGGATCATAATGATGGTTTGTATCCAGGGAAACGTTAGAATGTTTGAGTGGTAGGGGCCATGCAGGATTCTCCTCCACTGAGTCTTGGACATATCTACCAAGAGCAAGGTTTTTTTTACTGGGGACAGGAGGGGTTCTGTTGTGTGGCTCACAGACCATATGTTGGAATATAAGTTGGTTTTGGAAAAAAGGCCTCTGGGGACAGGCGCCTGAAAATATAAGCTATGGTATCAATGAAGTCTTAGGGGCATGTCAGGTTCAGTCGTCTGACTCAGGGCCTTTGACGTGGATATCTGCCTGGAAATAGGTGCTCATGGTGTATCAGAATGCGCATTTGGGTCCAGAGTTTTCCTCAGAATTGAGGTGCGCTCAGGGGTTTTGGATATTGCTACTAATCTTCAGGGTTTGGGCAACAGTGAAGGGCAGAGTTTCCTTTGAGTACGTAGGCACAATCATCTGGTTTGGCTCCAGAGACCCCATCCTGGAGGGCTTCTGGACCAGGGCTTTGGGAATTAGGGTTAATGTGAGGGCCAAGGTGATCACAGGCCCGAAATGCAGGCCCTGAGGGCAGCTCATAGTGTACTGAAATTACACTACCATGGAGGCGGTAGTGCAGGCTTTTCTGTCGGGTATGTGTCCAGGACATTCACAAAAGGTAGGGGTGGCTTCATGAGGCCATGGTAAATTCTTCGTCGCTGGGGATTCTTCTCAGCTCCCAAGTGTTTTGTGTCTCTGGGAGAAGGGAAGACTGCTGTTTTCCGTCTCAGGGCACCCCCAAAAGAGGGATAAGAGACAGGTTCTTGGTCTGATCGCCAGGAAAACACGAACAATGGTGAGAATTTGGCCCTAGGGATCTGGAAGCCCCACTCTGCGGGCTCCTGGGCCAGGTTCTGAGGGGTTTGTTTGAAAGCAGACTCCCACTGATGATCACAATGCCTATTTGTGCCCAGGGCGGCTCCCATGAATGGCCATGGTCTCATGGGCCATGCAGCTAGTTCCCACTCTGAGGGTTAGACACCCATCCCATCAGCCAGGTTTCCTGCCATCAAAAAGGAGGACTCATTCTGTGCTTCAGGTTACACCATAGGCAGGGATTTGAGATTTGAGCTACGGTCTGGGGACAGATGCCTGAATACCCAGGTTGTGTAGAGATGATGGCTTCGGGCCATGGCAGGTCCAGCTGTAGGATATGGGGCCCACTCTCTCCGTGGCTGACTGGAGGTCGTGGCTCAGGCTGTGTCAAACAGTCTTAGTGCCCATGGCAGCCTATTTATTATGGTGCTGTCGAGGGCCATGCAGGTGGTTCCTTGTGTGGGATTTCTGGTCAGACTCACCAGCCACTTCTTCTTTCTGTGGGGAAGGCAGAATGCTGTGTTATGGCTGCAGAATTCCCTATCAAGAGGGCTTGGGGACCTGGAAGTTGAGAATGGAATTGTAAACACAAGCTATGGTTCAAATCAGTGACAAACAGAAGGCACTTCCAGTTTGCAGTGGCTGATTCGAGACATCTAGCTCCTGAGTAAGGGCAGATGTCAGATGTTTACTCATGCAGGAGATTGTGTCTATGATGACTAAGAAATGGAGCAATGGCATCAAGAAGCCATGGAGGATTTCCCACACTGGGGCTTGTGAGATGCTCCAAACAGCAAGGTCTCCTTCAACCGGACAGAGGAGTCTGGTTTGTTTGCTCCAGGGTCCCCCATATGGAAAGGTTGGGTAGCAGAGTACTCCCTCATGGATGACTGGAAAGCACACCTTCATTGACCATTGTAGCTGAGGAACATGGCAGGTTCGATCTGCTGGCCCTGGAGCCAAGTTCCAAGGGGGCTGAGTTGACATGGAGTTTCATGCTGTTGGATCACAATGCTGGTTTGTATCCAGGGAGACGTTAGAAAGTTGGGGTGGTCAGGGGCCATGCAGGATTCTCCTACACTGAGTCTTGGACACAGCTACCAAGAGCAAGGTATCTTTCTGGGAACAGCAGGGGATCTGTTGTGTTTCTCAGGGACCACATGTTGGAATATAAGTTGGTATTGGAGAACAGGCCTCTCAGGACAGGCACCTGAAAACCTAAGCTAGGGTCAATGAAGTCCTTGGGGTATGTCAGGTTCAAACTTCTACTCAGGGCCTTTGACTTGAATGTCTGCCTGGAGACAAATGCTCATTCTGTGTCAGAATGTGCATTTGGTTCCAGAGCTTTCTTTGAATTTGAGGTGGGCTCAGGGGCTTTGTACTTTGCTCCTAATCTTCAGGGTTTGGGCAAAAGTGAAGGGCAGAGTTTCCTTTGGGAGGGTAGTCACAGTCTTCTGGTGTGGCACCAGAGGCCCAATTCTGGATGGCATGAGGGCAGGATTTTGGAGACAGAAATCTGCCAATGCGAACTAGGGTTAGGGTAAGGCCCGAGGTGATCACAGCCCTGATCTGCAGGATCTGAGGGCAGCTCATTGTGTAGTAAAATTAAGGTGTCATGGAGGCGGTGGGTAGACTTTTCTGTCTGGATTGTGAGTCCAGAACGGTGGCCAAATGTAGGGATGGCTTCATGGGGCCATGGAACATTCTTCATCTCTGGGGTTTCTGCCCAGCTCCCAAGAGTTTGTGTCTCTGGGGGAAGGGAAGACTGCTGTTTTCCGTCTCAATGGATCCCCACTAGAGGGATTCCAGAGACAGTTTCTGGATCTCAGCGCCAGAAAAACACCACCAAGTGTGAAGATTTGCCTCTAGGCACCTGGAAGGCCCACTCTGCCGGCTCATGGCCCAGCTACCGTGGGGGTTTGTTTGAAAGCAGGCTCACGCTGAGGGTCACAAAGCCTGTTTGTGCCCAGGGCGGCTCCCATGTGTGGTCGTGGTCTCATGTCCATGCAGCTGGTTCCCACTCTGAGGGTGAAACACCCATCTCACCAGCCAGATTTCCTGCCATCAGGAAGGAGGTGTACCCTTGTTCTTCAGGTTCCCTCATAGGGTAGGATTTGAGCTAAGGGCTAGGCACAGATGCCTGAATATCCAGGTTGAGTAGAGATGACGGCTTTGGGCCACAACAAGTCCCACCTGTAGTATATGGGACCCACTGTCTGGGTGGCTGACTAAAGGTCGTGGTGCAGGCTGTGTCAGACAGAGCCTTAGTTCCCATGGTGGCCTATGACATTAGGGTGTCGTCGAGGGCCCTGCAGGTGGATCCTCATGTGGGGTTACTGGGCAGACTTACCAGGCTATTCTTCTTTCTTGGGGCAGGCAGAATGCTGCGTTGTGGCTACAGAATTTCCTATCAAGAGTGTTTGTGGACCAGGAGCGTGAGGATGGAATGGTAAACACACGCTAATGTTAAATTCAGTGCCAAGCGAAAAGCAGTTCCAATGTGCAGTGGCTGATTGGAGATATCCAACACCTGAGTAAGGGCGGATGTCAGATGTTTGCTCACACTGGAGTTTTTGTCTATGATGACCAACAAATGGAGGGGTGGCGTCAAGAGGCAATGGAGGATTTACCACGCTAGGGCTTCTGAGATGATCCAAACAGCAATGTTTCCTTCTACCAGACAGGGGGAGTCTGGTTTTTTTTTTTTTTTTCTCCAGGGTCCCCCATGAGGGAAATTTGTGTAGCAGAGCACTCCCTCATGGATGCCTGGAAAGCACACCTGCATTGACCATTGCAGCTGAGGAACATGGCAGGTTTATTGTGATGGCTATGGGGTGGAGTACCAAGGCCTTGAGTTGACATGGAGTCTCATGTAAATTGGGCACAATGCTGGTTTGTTACAAGGGATATCTTAGAATGTGCTGGTGGCTAAGGGGCCATGCAGGATTTATCTAACCTGAGGGTTTGACACAGGTCCAAGAGCAAGGTTTTCTTCTGGGGAGAGGAGATGTTCTGTTGTGGGGCTCAGGGACCACATATTGTATCATAAGTTGGTATTCCAGAACAGGCCTCTGAGGACAGGGGCCTGAAAACATAATCTAGGACACCAATGAAGTCCTATGGGCATGTCAGGTTCAATATTGTGACTCAGGCCCATTGACTTGGGTGTCTGCCTGGATGGAAGTTATCAGGGTGTTTCATACTGCACATTTGTGTCCAGATCAGCCTTGATTATTGGGGTATGTTCAGGGTTCTTACAGGTTTTTCTCAGGTGCAGGATTTGGGCAACTGTGACCGGCACAGTTTCCTAGGGAATGGCAGGACAGTCCTGTGGTGTGGCTCCAGAGACCCCATCCTGGAGTGCATGTAAGCCAAGGTTTTGGGAGATAAGTCTGCAAACACAAACTCTGGTTAGGGTTAGTGGCGAGGTGATCGTAGGCCCAATGCATAGACCTGGAGTGTGGCTCATCAGGAAAGGTAAATTGGGTGACTTGAAGGCCCTAGCACAGGTTTTTGTATCTGGATTGTATGTCCAGGGTGGCCTCAGAATGCAGGTGTGGTTTCATCGGTCCATGGGAGAATTTTTCTCTTTAAGGATCCTGGCGGCTCCCCATCATTTGGTGGCTTACTCAGGGAAGAGTGCTGTTTTCCATCTTAGGGGTGCCCCAATATAGGGATTCCAGAGATGGGCACTGGGACTGGGTGCCTGAAAATGCCACCAAGGTTAAGATTTGGGCCTAGGGACGTACCAGGATTGCAATGTGGGATCCTGGTGGTGCCACTGAGAGGGCTTGTTTGAAAGTATGCCTAGGCTAAGGGTCAGCATGCATGGTTGTGCCCAGGGCAGCCCTCAGGAGTGGGCCTGGTCTCACTGGCCATGCAGCTGGCTTCCAGTTTGAGAGTTGGACAGCCATCTCAACAGCTTGGTTTCCTGCCATGGGGAAGGACAAGTTCTCTATTGTGCTTCAGGTTCCCCCATTGGCAGGGAATCGAGCAGAGGTCTGGGGACACGTGCCTAAATACCAAGGATGGGTAGAGATGACGGACGTGGGCCATGGCCTGTCTCACATGCTGGATATTGGGCCCACTGTCTAGGTGGCTGACATTAGGTCGAGGCTAAGGCTCTGTCAGACACAGCACTAGTGGCCAGGGACACCTATAAATCAGGGATCCCTTCAGGGCCAAGCAGATTGACCCTCATGTGGGGTTTCTGGGCAGACTCACCAGGCCCTTCTTCTTTCTACTGGGAAGGCAGTATTCTGCATTGTGGCTTCAGAATTCCCTATCAAGAAAACTCGGGGACCAGTAGGGTGAGGTTGGAATTGTAAATATAAATTATGGTTCAATTCAGTGCTAAGCTGAAGGCAGTTCCAATGTGCAGCAGCTTATACGAGATATCAAGCACCTGAATAAGGGCAGATGTCAGATGTTTGTTCACACTGGAGTTTTTATCTATGATGACTGACAAATGGAGGGGTGGTGACAAGAGGTCATGGACGTTTTCCCACGTTGAGGCTTGTGAGAAGCTCCAAACAGCAAGATTTAATTCGACTGGACAGGGGAAGTCTGAGTTGTTTGCTCCAGGGGCATCCATGTGCAAAGTTTGGGTAGCAGATCTCTCCCGCATGGATGCCTTTAAAGCACACCTCCATTGATCATTGCAGCTGAGGAACATGGCAGGTCCTTCTGGTGGCTCTGGGGCAAAGTACCAAGACCTTGAGTTGACATGGAAACTCTTGCAGATGGGTCACAATGCTGGTTTGTTACGAGATGGATCTTAGAATGTGCTGGAGGTTAAGGAGCCATGCAGGATTCTGCTACGTTGAGATTTTGGCACAGGTCGAAGAGCACGGTTTCCTTCTGGGAACAGGAGATGTTCTGTTGTGTGGCCAGGGACCACATGTTGTATCATATGTTGGTATTCCATAACAGGCCCCTGAGGACAGATGCCTGAAAACCTAATCTAGGGTTCCAATGAGGTCCTAGGGGTATGTCCGTTTCAATCTTCTGACTCAAAACCATTGACACTTGGGTGTCTGCCTAGATGTAGGTGATCAGGTGAAATCAGACTGCACATTTGCATGCAGAGTGGCTGCCAATATTGGTTATTGCTCAGGGGCCGTGCAGGTTTCTCCTAATCTGGAAGGTTAGGAAAACTGTGAAGGGCACAGTTTCCTTGGTAATGGCAGGCACAGTCCAGGGGTGTGGCTCCAGAAACCCCATCCTGGAGGGAATGTGAGCCGTAGTTTTGGGAGAGAAGTCTGCAAACACAAATTCAGTTTAGGGTTAGTGGCGATGTGATCACAGGCCCAATGCATAGATCTAGAGGGCAGCACGTCAGGAACTGTAAATCAGGTGACTGGAAGGCCCTAGTAGAGACATTTATATCTGGATTGTGTGTCCAGGATGGCCTCGGAATGCAGGTGTGGTCTCATGGGTCTATGGGGACTTTTCCCTCTAAGGATCCTGGTGGCTCTCCATAAATTGGTGGCTTTTTCGGAGAAGGAAAGTGTGCTGTTTTCCATCTTAGGGGTGCCCCAAAACAGGGATTCCAGAGACAGGCTTTGAGTCTGGTCTCCTGATAAAATACCACCAAGGGTTAGGATTTGGTCCTTGGGGCATACCAGGCTTGCAATGTGGGATCCTGGTGTTGCAACTGAGAGGGCTTATTTGAAAGCATGCTCAGGCTGGGGGTCACAATGCCTATTTGTGTACAGGGCGGCCTTCATGAGTGGGGGTGGTCTCATTAGCAATGCAGCTGGCTCCCACTCTGAGGGTTGGACACCCACCCCAACAGCCAGGTTTCCTGCCATGGAGAAGAAGCAGTTCTCTATTGTGCTTCTGGGTCCCCTATTGCCTGAATACCAAGCATGGGTAGAGAGGACGGAGTTGGGCCATGGCCAGACTGATATGCTGGATATGGGCCCTGATCTCTGGGTGGCTGACACTAGGTCGAGGCACAGGCTCTGTCAGACACAGCACTAGTGCCCAGACAGCCTATAAATCAGAATTCCCTCAAGAGCCAAGCACATCGATTCTCATGTGGGGTTTCTGGGCAGACTCAACAGGCACTTCTTCTTTCTATGGGGAAGGTTGAATAGTGCATTGTGGCTCCAGAAATCCTCATCAAGAGCGCTTGGGGACCTCTAGGGTAGGGACGGAATTGTAAACACAAGCTATGGTTCAGTGCAGTGCCAAGCAGAAGGCATTTCCAATGTGCAGCATATTATTTGAGATATCCAGCATCTGAGTAAGGGTGGATGTCTAAAGGTTTGCTCACACTGGAGTTTGTGTCTATAATGACCGAAAAATGGAGGAGTCCTGTCAAGAGGCCATGAAGGATTTCTCATATGGAGCTTGTGAGATGCTCTGAAAACAAGGTTTCCTTCTACTGGACAGGTCGAGGCTAGTTTGTTTGCTCCAGGGAACCCATGTGAAAAATTTGGGTAGCAGAGCTCACCTGCATGAATGCCTGGAAACTACACCTTCAATGACCATTGCAGCTGAAAAACATGGAAGGTTCATTGTGGTGGCTCTGGGGCGATGTACCAAGGCCATGAGTTGACATGGAGTCTTATGAATATGGGACACAATGCTGGTTTGTTACCAGGGAGATCTTAGAATGTGCTGGTGGCTAAGGGGCCATGCAGAGTTCATCTACCCTGACGGTTTGACACAGGTCCAAGAGCAAGTCTTTCTTCTGGGGACACGAGATGTTCTTTTGTGGGGCTCAGGGACGACATGTTTTATCATAGGTTGGTATTCCAGAACAGGTCACTGAGGACAGGTGCCTGAAAACCACATCTAGGGTTCCAATGAGGTCCTAGAGTCATGTCAGTGTCAAACTTCTGACTCAGGACCATTGACTTGGCTGCCTGCCTGGATGTAGGTGATGAGGGTGTATCAGACTGGGCATTGCATTCAGAGGGTCCACCAATATGCTGATTGGCTCAGGGGCCTTACAGGTTTCTCCTAATCTGGAGGGTTTGGGCAATTGTGACCGGCAGAGTTTCCTTGGGGATGGCAGGCACAGTCCTATGGTGTGGCTCCAGAGACACCATCGTGGAAGGCAGGTGAGCCATGGCTTTGGGTATGAAGTCTTCAAACACAAATTCCGGTTAGGGTTAGTGGCACGGTGATCACAGGCCCAATGCATAGACCTGGAGGGCAGCTTGTGAGGAACTGTCATTAGGGTGACTCAAAGGCGGTAGCACAGGCTTTTCTATTTGGATTGTGTGTCCAGGATGGCCTCGGAATACAGGTGTGGTCTCATGGGTCCATGGGATATTTTTCCTCTCTTTGGATCCTGGTGGCTCCCCAAGTTTGGTGACATTTTTGGGGAAGGGAATTGTGTTGTTTCCATTTTAGAGGTGCCCTATAATAGGGATTCCAGAGAGGGGATCTGGGTCTAGGCGCCTCGAAAATCCCACCAAGGGTTAGGATTAGGGCTTAGTGGTGTACCAGGCCTGAAAAACGGGATTCTCGTGGTGAAACTGGGAGGGCTTGTTTGAAAGCATGCTCAGGCTGAGGGTCACAATATTGGTTTGTGCTCAGGGCTGCCATCGGAAGTAGAGTGATTTCATTGCCTATGTACCAGGCTCCCACATTGAGAGTTGGACACCCACCCCAACAGTCAGGCTTCTTCCATGGGGAAGGAGGAGTTCTCTATTGTGCTTCAGGTACCGCATTGGCAGGGATTCTAGCAAAGGTCTGGGGATGGGTGCCTGAACACCAAGGATGAGTAGAGATGACGGATTTGTGCCATGGTCGGTCCCATATGCTAGATTTGGGGCCTGATCTCTGGGTGACTGACACTAAGTAGGGCTCAGGCTCTGTCAGACACAGCATAATCCAGGGCAGCCTATAAATCAAAGTTCCCTCGAGGGCCGAGCAGATGGATCCTCATATGGGGTTTCTGGGAATACTCACCAGGCACTTCTTCTTTCTACAGGTAAGGCAGAATGCTGCACTGTGACCCCAGAATTCGCCATCAAGATGGCTAAGGGACGAGTATGGTGAGTATGGAATTGTAAATACAAGCTATGTTTCAATTCAGTGCCAAACCGAAAGCAGTTCCAATGTGCAGCACCTTATTCAAGATTTCCATCACCTGAATAAGGGCAGATGTCAGATGTTTGCTCACACTGTGGTTTGCATCTATGATGACTCATAAATAGAGGGGTGACATCAAGAGTCCATGGAGGGTTCCCACGCTAAGGCTGGTGTGATACTCCAAACAGCACTGTTTCCTTCTACTGGACAGGTGGGGACTGGTTTGTTTGCTCCATTGTCTCCCATGTGGAAAGTTTGGTTAGCAGAGCTCTCCAGTGTGGATGACTGGAAAGCACACCTCCATTGACCATTGCAGCTGAGGACCATAGCAGGTTCGTTCTGGTGGCTGTGGGGCGAAGGACCAAGGCCTTGAGTTGACATGGAATCACTGGCAGATGGGCAACAATGCTGGTTTATTACAACGGAGATTTTAGAATGTGCTGGTGGCTAAAGTCCCGTGTAGGATTATCTTACCCAGAGGGTTTAGCACAGGTCGAGGGCACAGTATATTTCTGTGGACAGGAGATGTTCTGTTGTGTGACTCAGGGACCACATGTTGTATCAGAAGTTGGTATTCCAGAACAGGCATCTGAGGACAGATGCCTGAAATCCTAATCTGTGTTTCCAATGATGTACCAGGGGCATAGCATATCAGTTTCAATCTTCTGACTCAGGACCATTGACTTGGCTGTCTGTCTGGATCTAGGTGATCAGGGTCTTTCAGACTGCGCATTTGCATCCAGAGTGGCTGCCAATATTGGGGTGGGCTCAGGGGCATTGCTGGTTTCTCCTAATCTTGAAGGTTTGTGCAACTGTGACGGGCACAGTTTCCTTGGGGAAGGAAGCTACAGTACAGGGGTGTGGCTCACATCCTGGAGGGCATGTGAGCCATGGCTTGGGGGAGAGGTCTGCAAACAAAAATTCCAGTTAGTGTTAGTGGCATGGTGATTGCAGGCCCAAAGTGTAGACCTGGAGGGCAGCTCGTGAGGAACTGTAGTTAGGGTGACTCAAAGGGGGTAGCACAGGCTTTTCTATCTGGATTGTGTGTCCAGGATGCCCTGAAATGCTGCTGTGTTCTCAAGGGCCCATGGGAAAATTTTCCTCTCTAAGGTTCTGTGTGGCTCTCCATAGATTGGTAGCTTTTTCAGGGAATGGTAGAATGCTGTTTTCCATCTTAAGGATGCCCCAAAACAGGGATTCCAGAGATGGGCTCTGGGTCTGAGTGCTTGGAAAATCCCACCAAGGGTTAGGATTTGTGCCTAGGAACATCCCAGTCCTGCATTGCAGGATCCTGGTGGTGCAACTGATATGGCTTGTTTGAAAGAATGCTCAGGATGAGGGTCACAATGCATGTTTGTGACCAGTGAGGCCCTTAAGAGTTGGCGTGGTCTCATTGGCCATGCAGCATGCTCCCACCCTGAGGGCTGGGCACCCATCACAACAGCCAGTTTTCCTTCCATGGGGAAGGAGCAGTTCTTTATTGTGTATCAGTTTCCCCTATTAGCAGGGATTCCAGCAAAGGTCTGAGGACAGATACCTGAATATCAAGGATGGGTAGAGATGACAGACTTGGGCCATGGCTGGTGGTCTTACATGCTGGATATGTGCCCCACTCTCTGGGTGGCTGACACGAGGCCAGGGCTCAGGCTCTGTCAGTCACAGCACTAGTGGCCAGGGAAGCCTATAAATTGATGTTCTCTCAAGAGCCGAGCAAATTGATCCTCATGTTGTGTTTCTGGGAAGACTCACCAGGCACTTCTTTCTATGGGGAAGGCAGAATGCTGCGTTGTTGCTCCAGAAATACTTATCAAAAGGGCTTGGGATACCGGTCGGTTGAAAATGGAATTGTAAACACAACCTATGGTTAAATTCAGCTCAGGGTCTTGCAGTTTCCTCCTAATCTGGAGGGTTGGAAACCTGGATGGGCACAGTTCCCTTGTGGATGGCAGGCCAAGTCCTGAGGTGCAGCTCCATTGACCCCATCCTAGAGGACATGTGAGCTAAGGTTTTGGGAGAGATGTTTGCAAACACAAACTCAGGTTATGGTTACTGGCGAGGTGATCACAGGCCCAATGCTTAGACCCAGAGGGCAGCTCGTCATGAACTGGAATTAGGGTGACTTGAAGGCAGAAGCGCAGGGTTTTATATCTGGATTGTTGTCTGGATTGTTTGATGGACTTGGGCCATGGCTGTTCCTAAATGCTACATATGGGCCGGCTCTCTGCATAGCTGACACGAGGTCGGGTCTCAGGCTCTGTCAGACAGAGCACTAGTTGCCAGGGCAGGCTATAAATGGGGTTCTTCTAGGGCTAAGAATATTATTCCTCATATGGGGTTTTGGGCAGTCTCACCAGGCACTTCTTCTTTCTATGGGGAATGCAGAATGCTGTGCTGTGGCTAAAAAATTTCCTATCAAGAGGGCTTGAGTACCAGTCGGTTGAGGATAGAATTGAAAACACAAATTATGGTTCAATTCAGTGCCAAGCAGAGGGCAGTTCCAATGTGCAGCAGCTTATTCAAGGCATCCAGCACCTCAGTAAGGGCATATGTCAAATGTGTGCTCACACTGGAGTTTTTGTCTATGATGACCGACAAATGGGAAGGTGGTGTCAAGAGGCCCTGGAGGATTTCCCAAGCTGAGGCTTGTGAGATGCTCCAAAAACAAGGTTTCCTTCTAATGGACAGATGAAGTCTGGTTTGTTTGCTCTGGGGTCCCCCATGTGGATAGTTTGGTTAGCAGAGCTCTCCCGCATGGATGCCTGGAAAGTGCACCTCCATTGACCATTGCGGCTGAAGAACATGGCAGGTTCGTTCTGGTGGCTCTGGGGCGAAGTCCCAAGGCCTTGATTTGACTTCGAATCTCTTGCACATGGGTCACAGTGCTGGTTTGTTACCAGGGAGATTGTAGAATGTGCTGGTGGCTAAGGTGCCATGCAGGATTTTCCTACCCTGAGGGTTTGACACAGGTCGAAGAGCATGGTTTCCTTCTGGGGACAGGAGATGTTCTGTTGTGTGTCCCAGGGACCACATGTTGTATCATAATTTGGTATTCCAGAACAGGCCTCTGAGGACAGATGACTAAAAACCTAATCTAGCATTCCAATGAGGTCCTAGGGCATGTCAGGTTCAATCTTTTGACTCAGGACCATTGCCTTTGGTGACTGCCCGAATATAGGTGATCAGGGTGTTTCAAGCTGTGTATTTGTATCCAGAAAGTCCTCCTATATTGGGGTGGTCCCAGGGCCCATGCAGGTTTCCCATAATCTGGAGGTTTTGGACAACTGTGATGGGCCATGTTTCCTTGTGGATGGCAGGCACAGTCCTGTAGTGTTTCTCCAGAGACCCCATCCTGGAGGTGATGTGAGCCTTGGTTTTGGGAGTGATGTCTGGAAACACAAACTCGGGTTAGGGTTATGGGTGAGGGGATCACAGGGCCAATGCATAGACATGGAAGGCAGCTCATCAGCAACTGTAATTAGGGTGACTCGAAGGCGGAAGCACAAGCTTTTATATGGATTTTGTGTTCAGGATGGCCTCGAAATTCAGGTGTGTTCTCATAGATCCATTAGATATTTTTCCTCTCAAAATTTCCTCACGGTTCCCAATAGTTTGGTTCCTTTTCTCGGGAAGGGAAGAGTGCTGTTTTCCATTTCAGGGGTACCCCCAAAACAAGGACTCAAGAGACGGGCTCTGCATCTGGGCCCCTGGAAAATCCCATCAAGGGTTAGGATTTGTGCCAAGAGGTGTACCAGGCCTGCAATGCTGGATCCTGGTGGTGCAACTGAGGGGGCTTGTTTGAAAGCATGCTCACGCTGAAGGTCGTAATGTCTGCTTGTGCTCAGGGTGGCCCTCATGAGTGGGCGTGTTCTCATTGGTCTTGTAACTGGCTCCCAATCTGAGGGTTGGACACCGATCTCAACCGTCAGGTTCCTAGCCATGTGGAAGAAGGAGTTCTCTATTGGGCTTCAGGTTTCCCCATTGGCAGGGATTCCAGCAAAGGTCATGGGACAGAATGCTGAATACCAAGGATGGGTAGAAATGACAGATTTGAGCCATGACCCATCTCACATGCTGGATATGGCCTCTCTCTCTGGGTGGCTGACACTAGGTTGTGGCTCAGGCTCTGTCAGACCCAGCTCTAGTGGCCAGGGCAGCCAATAAATCAGGTTCCCTCGAGGGATGAACAGATGATCCTCATGTAGGGTTTCTGGGAAGTCTCACCACCCACTTCTTCTTACTATGGGGCAGGCTTAATGCTGCGTTGTGACTGCAGAATTCCCTATCAAGAGGGCTTGGTACCAGTAGGGTGAGGATGGAAATGTAAACACCAGCTATGGTTAAATTCAGTGCCAGGATGAAGGCAATCCCAATGTGCAGCAGTGGATTGGAGATATCCAGCACCTGAGCAAGAGCGGATGTCAGATGTTTGCCTACACTGGAGTTTGTGTCTTGATGACAAAAAAATAGAGGAGTGACTTCTAAAGGCCATGGAGGATTTCCCATGCTGAGTCTTGTGAGATGCTCTAAACAGCAAGGTTTCCGTCTACTGGACAGGTGGAGTCTGGTTTGTTTGTTCCAGGGTCCTCCATGTGGAAAGTTTGGGTAGCAGTGCTCTCCCACTTGGATGCATGGAAAGCACACCTCCATTGACCATTGCAGCTGAGGAACATGGCAGGATCTTTCTGATGGCTCTGTGGTGAAGTACCAAGGCCTTGAGTTGGCATGGAACCTCTGGCAGATGGGCCACAATGCTGCTTTGTTACCACGGAGATCTTACAATGTGTTGGTGGCTAAGGTGCTGGGCAGGATTCTCCTACCCTGAGTGTTTGGCACATGTTGAAGAACATGGTTTCCTTTGGGGCATAGGGGATGTTCTGTTCTGTGGCTCAGTGACTACTTGTATCCGAAGTTGGTATTCCAGAACAGGCCTCGGAGGACAGATGCCTGAAAACCCAACCTGGGGTTCCAATGATGTCCCAGGGGCATGTCAGTTTCAATCTTCTAAGACAGGACCATTGACTTGGCTGTCTGCATGGATGTAGGTGACCATTGTGTTTCAGACTGCGCATTTGCATCCAGAGTGTCTTCCAATATTGGGGTGGGCTCAGGGGCCTTTCAGGTTTCTCCTGAAAGATTTGGAAGATTTGGGCGAATGTGATAAATACAGTTTCCTTGAGGATGGCAGGCACAGTACTGTAGTGTAGATCCAGAGACCTCATTCTGGAGGGCCTGTGAGCCATGATTTTTGGAGAAAGTTTTGCAAACAGAAATTCGGGAACACAAATTCTTCGTCAGGGACTGTATTTAGGATGAATGGAAGGCAGTAGCACAGGCTTTTATATCTGGATTGTATGCCCAGGAAGGCCTTGGAATGCAGGTGTCATCTCATGGGTCCATGGGAGGTTTTTTACCCTCTAAGGATCCTGGTGGCTCTCCATAGTTTGGTGGCTTTTTAGGGGAAGGGAAGAGTGCTGTTTTCCATCATATGGGTGCCCCAAAACAGGGATTCCAGAGACGGGTTCTGATCAGGGCGCCAGGAAAATCCCACCAAATGTTAGGATTTAGGCCTAGTGGCATACCAGGCCTTCAATGTGGGATCCTGGTGGTGCAACTGAGAGGGATTGTTTGAAAGCATGCTCAGGCTGAGGGTCACAATGCCTTTTTGTGCCCAGGGTGCCGCTCAGGAGTGGGTGTGGTCTCATTGCTCATGCAGCTGTCTCTCACACTGAGGGTGGGACACACATCCCACCAGCCAGGTTTACTGCCATGTGGACGGAGGAGTTCTCTATTGTGTTTCAGGTTCCCCCATTGGCAGGGATTCCAGCAATGTTCTGGGGACAGGTGCCTGAACACCAAGGATGGATAGAGATGCCAGACTTGGGCCATGCCTTGTCTCATATCTGGATACAGGTCCCACCTGTTGGGTGGCTGACACCAGGTCTGGGCTCAGGCTCTTGCAGACAGAGCACTAGTGTCCAGGGCAGCCTATAAATTGGGTACCATCGAGGGCTAAGCAGATAATCCTCATGTGGTGTTTCTGGGCAGACTCACCAGGCTCTCCTTCATTCTATGGGGCAGGCAGAATGTTGCATTGTGGCTCCAGATTTCCCTATCAGGAGGGTTTGGGGACAAGTAGGGTGCAGATGGAATTGTAAACACCAGTTACAGGTCAGTTCCAATGTGTAGTGGCTTATTTGAGATATCCAGCACCCGAGTAAGGGCGGATGTCAGATGTTTGCTCACAGTGGAGTTTGTGTCTATGATGTCTGAGAAATGGAGGGCTGGCATCAAAAGGCCATGGAGGATTTCCCATGCTGAGGCGTGTGAGATGCTCCAAACAGCAAGGTTTCCTTCTACTGGACAGGGGGAGTCTGTTTTTTATGCTCCAGTGTCCCCCATGTGTAATGTATGGTCAGCAAAGCTCCCCCAATGGATTACTGGACATGACATCTGTGTAGACCATTCCAGCTGAGGAACATGACAGGTTCATTCTGGTGGCTCTGGGGCCAAGAACCAAGGCCTTGAGTTGACATGGAATCTCTTGCAGATGGGCCAAAATGATGGATTGTTATCAGGGAGATCTTAAAATATGCCGGTGGCTAAGGTGTTGTGCAGGATTCTACTACCCTGAGGATTTGGCACAGGTCCAAGAACACGGTTTCCTTCTGGGGACAGGAGATGTTCTGTTGTGTGGCTCAGGGACCACATGTTGTATCCTAAGTTGGTATTCCAGAACAGTCCTCTGAGGACAGGTGCCTGAAAACTTAATCTAACGTTCCAGTGAGGTCCTAGTGGCATGTCCATTTCAATCTTCTGACTCAGAACAACTGACTTGGGTGTATGCCTGAATATAGGTTATCAGAGTGTTTCAGACTATGCATTTGCATCCAGAGTAGCCTCCAATATTGGTGTGGGCTCAGGGGCAGGTTTCTCCTAATCTGGAGTGTTTGGGTAACTGTGATGGGCAAAGAGTCCTTGTGGATGGTAGGCACAGTCCTGTGGTGTTTCTCCAGAGACCCCACCCTGGAGCTAATGTGAGCCATTATTTAGGGAGAGAAGTCTGCAAACACAAACTTGGGTTAGGGTTAGTGGCATGATGGTTGCAGGCCCAATGCATTGACATGGAGGACAGCTCATCAGGAACTCTATATAGGGTGATGGGAAGGCGGTAGCACCGCTTTTCTATCTGGATTGTGTGTTCAGGATGGCCTTGGAATGCAGGTGTGTTCTCATGGGTCCATGGGAGGTTTTTCCTCTCTAAGGATCCTGCTGGCTCCCAATAGTTTGGTGGCTTTTACAGGAAGGGAAGAGTGCTCTTTTCCGTCTTAGGGGTGCCCCAGGATAGGATTCCAGAGACGAGCTCTGGGTCTTGCCGCCCATAAAATTCCACCAAGGGTTAGGATTTGGGTCTAGGTGCATACCAGGCTTGCAATGTGTGATTCCTTTGGTGCAACTGAGAGGGCTTGTTTGAAAGCATGCTCAGGCTGAGGGTCACAATACCTGTTTGTGCCCAGGGCGGCCCTCAGGAGTGGGTGTGATCTCATTGGCCATGTAGCTGGCTCCCACACTGAGGGATGGACACCCATCCTAACAGTCAGGATTCCTGCCATGGGTAAGAAGGAGTTATCTATCATGCTTCAGGTTCCCCCATTGGCTGGGTTTCAAGAAAAATTCTGGGGACCTAAGCCTGAATACCAAGGAAGGGTAGAGAGGACAGACTTGGGCTATGGCCCTTCTCAGATGCTGGATATGGGCCCCACTCTCTGGGTGGCTGACAGGAGGCCGGGGCTCAGGCTGTCAGACACAGCACTGCTGGCTAGGGCAGTCTATAAATCGGGGTACCCTCAAGGGCCGAGCAGTTTGATCTTCATGTGGGGTTTTTGGCACACTCACCAGGCACTTTTTCTTTCTATGGGGAAGGCAGAATGCTGCAGTGTGGCTCCAGAATTCCCTATCAAGAGCACTAGGAGACCTTTCAGGTCCGAATGAAATTGTAAACACAAGCTACAGTAAAATTCAGTGCCAAGTGGAAGACAGTTCCATTGCGCAGCAGCTTATTTGAGACATCCAGCACCTGAGTTAGGACGGATGAAAAATGTTTGCTCACACTGGAGTTTGTGGCTATGATGACCGGCAATGGAGAGGTGGCGTCAAAAGGCCACAGAGGATTTCCCACACTGAGGCCTTTGAGATGCTCAAATTACCAAGATGTACTTCTACTGGACAGGTGGAGTCTAGTTTGGTTGCGCCGGTGTCCCCCATGTGGAATGTTTGGGTAGCAGAACTCTCCTGCATGGATGCCTGGAAAGCCACCACTCCCGGGGCCTGGCTGGGCATTGTGAGTGCCTGCAGGGGTCCCGTCCCTGGCGCTATACCATATGTCCGGGCCCATCACGAAACCCTATCTCAAACGCTCGCTTGCTTACCCAGCCTTCTGCTTCCGGGATCCTGTTCTTCGTGTCCTCCATATCGGGAGCCCAGGGTCCCGCAGCCACTCATCTCCCAACCACACAGGCACACGGCGCCTCCCGGAGCTTCGGACAACACTCGGAATGAGATAAACCTGCGTGCCCAATATGAGGTTATCCCCATCCTTGGCCCCCCATCTTCCCGAAAGACGGAGGACCACACCCGGCCGCCATCCGTCCTTCAACTCTGCTCCCGGACCGCTCCACTGTGCCGTCGCCCGCGGGTGGGCTGCATATTTTCCGTGCCATTTCGGGGCGGCCGCAACATGCCCTGGGTGATAAAGGGCCCTGGGTCTTGGAGAGCAGTTCACTGCGCAGGGCTGCCCAACGCCGGGGTCAGTTTAGGCAGAATGCTCCTGAGAATTGGCTGAAACATGCCAGCGAACTGGCATCAGGTGCAGCACAGCTGCAGGGCCTCCCCCTGGTCCTGGCCTGGCATGGAAACCTGTCCTGTCTGAAACATGCCAGAAAGCCATCTGGTAGTCAGTCTGTGGTGAAGCGATCGCCTCCTGCTCCTCACCTCCGAGCATCCCATCCCTGATACTGTCCGTTGGGGCTCGGCCTGTGCAGAGGCCTGGAAAAGAACCCTGGCCTGCTTCCTCAGTCTTCCGTTTCAAGGGACCTGTCCTTTGGTGCCTCCAACTGGGGAACCCTGAGTCTCCTGCCATGCCTCCCTATCCCACCTCGGCACACACGGACCCTTTCCGCTCTTTGGACAAGCCTCAGAGCAAGAGAACGCTTGTGAGAACTGGCTGGAAAACACCAGGCAAAATCACTTTGGGCGCCACACGTTGGCAAGGCCACCCCCCCTGGGTCTTGCGGGTACCACGAGCAGTCGTGTCAGAACCCCGCCAGAAAACCCTCCAGATGGCAGGCTCCAGCGACGCTGATGCCTCTTGCTCCTCAGCTTCCGGGGGTACCCTCCCTGGAGCTGTCGATGGGGCTACTCCTGCCACTAGGCCCGGACATGAAACCTCACCTGCTTTCCCTGCATTTGGTTTCCAGGGGCCTGTCCCTCCGGGCCTCCACCTGGGGAACAAGGAGTCCCGTGCCATGCCTCCACAACCCTCAACTCTACTCCAGGAATGCTCCCATGGGCCAGTGCCCCTGGATGGGACACATCGTCTCGGCACGTTTTCTGGGTCACTGTGACATGCCCCGAGCAAGAAAGGGCCCTCGGCCATGTGGAGTAGAGTGGTCCGCAGGGCTGCCCAATGTCAGCCAATTCTCACGAGCGTTCTGTCCAAACCCATCCCGGTTTGGGCAGAATGCTCATGAGAATTGGCCCGAAAACGCCAGGCCAACTCACTTCGGGCACCGCGCATCTGCACGGCAGCTCCCTGGGCATGGCCTGGCATCATGAGCCCAGCCACCACCCGTCCCTCAACTCTGCTTCAGGAACGCTCCCCTACACCAAGGCCCCCAGGTGGGCCTTGTCTCGGTGCATTTTCCTGGTAGCTGTGACATGCCCCCAGCGAGAAAGGGCCCTCAGCCACGGGGAGAAGGGTGGTCCAGAGGGCAATCCAACACCAGCCAATCCTCATGAGCGTTCTGACCAACCGGGATTGGTTTGGGCAGAACGCTCGTGAGTATTGGATGGAAAAGGCCTGGCTAAGTCACTTTTGGCGCCGAAATTCTGCAGGGCAGCCCTGTAGGTATCGGCCGTCATCCCCAGTCGTCACGTCGAACTCTGCTGAAACGTCTGAGTCTGGCACAGGCCAAGCAGATGCCTCCTGCTCCTCAGCCTCCAGGGGTACCCTCCCTTGCGCTGGCCCATGGGTCTGGGACAGCCCTGATGCCCAAGCACAAGCCCTGCCTGCTTGCTCAACCTTCTGTTTCCTGGGTCCTGTCCCTCGGTGCCCCAACTGGGAAAGCCTGAGTCCTGCACCATGAGAATCCTAAGATCCTATGTCAAGGTGCCTTTCAGAGCTGCAGACAAGCCTCTGAGTGAGACATACATTCCTGCCTCCACTGACGCCAGACCCATCCTTGGGCTCCCAAGTCACCCAAAGAGTCGGGTGCAGACGCCCCGCCACAAACACTCCCTCAACTTTACTCCTGTAACACTCCCCTCCGCCGGGGTCCCCGGGTGGGTCGCTATGTCTCGGCGCGTTTTCTGGGTGGCTGCGACATGCCCTGAGCGAGAAAGGGCCCTCAGCCATGGGGAACGGGGCAATGTTCAGGGTTGCCTATCGCCGGCCAATTCTCACGAATATTCTGCCCAATTCGATCCCAATTAGAGCAGAATGCTCAAGAGAACTGGCTGGAAAATGCCCGGCAAACAAGCTTTGGGCACCACACGTCTGCAGGGCTGTCGCCTGGGCCTGGCCTGGGATCCCGAATGTTACGTCTGAACCCGGCCAGAAAGCCCTCCGTGAGTCCGGTTCAGTTGAGTCTGACACCTCCTGCTCCTTAACCTCTGGGGGTTCCCTCCATTGCACTGTCCAATTCGATTGGTACAGCCCCGTGGCCCAGGAATTAACCCTTGCCTGCTTTCTTGGCCTTCTGTTTCCAGGATCCTCTCCCTCGGGCCCTCCAATTGGAAAACCCTGAATTCCATGCCACATATCCACCTGCCACCCAGGTGGAAATAGTGCCTTTTAGAACTTTGGAAATGCCTTGGGGGCAGAGAAATCTTCATGACCCCACTGAGGCCACTCCCAAGCATCGGTGCCCCAGTGGCTGGAAAAGTCAGAGGTGGATGCCACAACCTCTTCCTCATTCTGCTCCGGGAAATGTCCCCTGCACTAGGGCCCCTGAGTGGCCCTCATCGTCTCACTGCCTTTACTGGATGACTGCGACATGCCCCGCCTGAGGAAGGGCCCACGGTCATGGGGACAGGGCGGTCCTCAGGGCTGTCCAAACCCGGGCAATTCTGATGAGTGTTCTGCCCAAATTGATCCAGATTTTGGCAAAACGTTCTTGATATTTGGCCGGAAAACACCCTGCATTCTCGATTCGGGTGACACATGTCTGCAGGGCCGCCTGTTGGGCCTCGCCCAGGATCCCATATTGTCATGACTCGGACCCTGCCAAAAAGCCCTCCATGAATCAGTGGGAGATGAGGCCAATGCCTCCTGCTCCTTGGCAACCGTGGATTCCCTCCCTGGAGCTGGGAGTTGGGGTCTGCCATACCCCTATTCCTTGGTCCCAACCCTCACCTAGTTTTCAGTCTTACCTTCGCAGGGTCCTGTCTCTCGAACCCTCCACTGCAGGAAATCTGAAACCCACCCCATTAGTCCTCTTGCCACCTATTTGCAAACCATGGCTTTTGGAGCCTGAGTCAACCATTGTATGTGGAGACCCATGCCTGCCCTCCCCTCAACAAGGCCTTTCCACACCATCAGCAGCATAGTCTCTGCATGTTTTCCTGATGGCTACGCATGCACTGTGCAAGAAACAACTATAGTCCACCAGAGACGGGTGGTCCAAATAACCCATTAATGCCAGCCTATTCTCACCATATGGGTTTAGGTAGAATGCTCATGAGAATTAGCAGGAAATTCCCTGGAGACCTCACTTTGTGCAGCTCATGTCTGCCTGAACACGGCCTTTTCTAGAGTCCTGTCCTCAGTGAGCTTGGCAAGAACTCGGGGAAAGCCCTACACAAGCCAGCGGATGCAAGGCCAATGACTCTCCCTACTGAGCCCTGGGTGACTGCCTCAGTCCCAGAAGATCTGACATACCATGCCCCTAGGCTCTAAATAAACTGTAGTTTCATTATTCATGCTTCCATTCTAAGGCTCCTGGCCCCTAATCCCCTCAGATAAAGGAGGTCTGAGTGACACCCCACCACTCCACCTGCCACATGGTAGGGATTCATGCTGATTGGAGTTGTGTCAAGCCCTCCAAGGGGGTGAAACCTGCTTGCACCCATAAAGCTTCCCTGACCATCATGCCCCCCCTCGGCCATAAAGGCATATACTTGTGATGGAAGAGGTGTGTCCCCAATTCATCCCTGTGGGCAGGCCCCCTCAGATTCAGTATATATGGGCTGCAATGTTCCAAGGCCCTAACTCAAACCTTTCTTTGGGTTTTCGGGCTTCCATTCCAAGGGGCCTGACCCCCAGGCCCCCTGAATTAAGGACCCCTGAGCAACACCTCAGGAATCCGCCCTCCACATGGATGGAACCCATGCCACTTGGAGCTGCGCTGAACCTTCAGAGGGGCAGAAACCTGCATGTCCCCCTAAAGCCACTCCTACAATCAGTGGCCACCCAGAGACAAACCCTGATTCTTTAGGTGGCCAGATGAATGTCCTAAACTCTGCCTCGATGGGAGCCAATTTCAGCGTTGCCAAATTGGGCCTGCCATGTCCCTAGGTTCTAACCCGAACACTAGGTGGGGTATACAAGCTTCCCTACCCTGAGCCCTGGCACCCACACCCCCCAGATTGGGGATGCCTGAGACTCACTCTGGCACTCCCCTGGTTCCTAGGGTACAGTAGTGCCATTGGGAGGTGCACACATTCTTCAGAGCTATGAAACCTGCATGCCCCCCCAAGGCCACACCCAGCATTGTTCAACCCCTGGACTCAAACCCGGAATCGAACACCCTGCCTGGTGCCTGTTCTCAACTCAGCACACCTGGGACCCAACCTCAGCAAGAAAAGTTCAGACCTGCCATGACCCTAGGCCCTTACCATAACCCTAATTTGGGTTTTTAGGTTTCTATCCAAAGAGACCTGGCTCCCACATCCCCAAGATTAAGGACAGCAGAGTGACACCATGTGACTCCACTGACCACGTGGGCAGACTTCTTGTGGTTTGGGGCTGCACCAAACTCTCAGACAGGGAGAAACCTGCAAGCCCCCCTAAAGCCTCCCTCAACATGAGAGGCCTTATGGCCATAAAACCAGATTCTGCTGTGCCTCCAGATGTATGGCCTGGACTCAGCCATGTGGAGAGCCCGCATCAGCACCAGTACATTGGGCCTGCCGTGCCCAAAGGCCCTAACACTAACCCTATGTGGGTGTACAGGCTTCCATGTCCAGAGGTCTTTTCCCTAAGCCTGATGATGGGCACCTGTGAGACTCACAGTGGCATAAAGCACGCCTCAGTGACACCCAAGGGCTGCGCCCCACACTCATGAGGAAACTGTGCCCTTTGGAGCTTAGCAGAACCCTCAGACTGGGAGAAACTTGCATGCAACTCTGAGGATGCTCCCAGTTTCTATAGCCTCCCTAGACACAAACTTGGAATCTGATATGCCTGATGCCCAGCCTGACGTCAGCCCACTGGAAAGCCTGCCTCAGCACCAGCAGTTCAAGCCTGCCTTGCCCTGAGGCCCTACCATAGCTCTAGTTTCTGTTTTCAGGCTTCCAATTCAAGAGGCCTGGCCCCCAAACTCCCCAGATTAAGGACCCCGCTGTGAAAACCCAAGAATCCGACTGCCATGCGGGGGGAGAATTTGCCATCTAGAGCTCTGAAGTGCCCTCAGAGAGGAAGAAACATGCACACCCTTCTAAAATACTCTCAACATCAGTAGCTCCCCTGGCCAGAAACCCCGATTCTGCCACACTGCAGGATGAGCTCCCTCAACTCAACCCTGAGGGGAAACTGAATCAGCGCTGGTGGATCAGAGCTGCAATTCCCCAAGGCCATTACCCTAACCCTAAGTTGCATTTTCAGGCTTCCTTCTACAGGGGTCTGTTCAGCAAGCACTCTGGGTTGGGAACCCTAGAGTCACACCATAGGAGTCCACCTGCCACCTAGAAGGTAACCAGTCTGTTTGGACCTGCAAGGAACTGTCAGAAAGAGAGAAACCTGTGTGTCCCCATGAGTAATCCCCTATGATCTTCAGCCCCCCCTAGCCTCGAACGCCACCTGAACCCCATCTTCAACGCAGCTCCTCAGAGATCCCGCCTCTGGACCAGCAGTTCGGACCTGTCACACCCACAGCTCAGCTCTCCTCAGTGAACCCTGTCAGCTCTAGGAAGACCTGGAACTACCCTGCCTGCTGCAAAGCTGGGATCACCTCTCCATCTTCTCAACATAAACTGGCCCAGGGCTTTCTTGAGAAAGGGGGAAGGATGGGGAGCCTGGGTGACTCAGTGGTTAAAGCCTCTGACTTAAGCTCAGGTCATGATCCCAAGGTCCTGGGATCGAGCCCTGCTTCGGGTTCTCTGATCAGTCTAGAGCCTCCTTCCCTCCCCCCCCCCTCTCTGCCTATTTGTGATCTCTGCCAAATATATAAAATAAAATCTTTTAAAAAAGAAAGAAACAGGGGAAAGCCTCCTGAATGTTAAGCACCTCCTTTCCTCTTCTGCCCTATTTCTCTCCACTTACCATTGTACCTGCAAACTGGAAGGAACATATCAATGGAACATGGACATGTTCTGAGGTCTAAATTTTTCCTGGCAGCTTTCTGAGGGCTCCTTATGCAATCAGAAACTAGTGTATCCCACCACAGTGTTTTTGAAAATGATCATTGGCAGAAAAGGAGAAGAAAAATCACTCCATTTTTACCTCGCTCTTCATGAAGTAGAACATGGTCTTCTTCTTTCCTTCCTTTATTTCAGTTCCAATATGTTTCCATGCAGTGTTCATTCCTTTGCTTCAGCGGTAGGATTTTGTGATTCCTCACCTGCACAGAACACCCAGAGCTCATCACAGTGTGTACCCTCCCTTATAGGGAGATACCTAGGAGGGCAACTGCTGGATTCTAGGGTTGTTCAGTTCTTAGCTTTTCCCTGGGTTGCTTCTGTGTTTTGTTGACTGTTTCCTTTGCTGTGCAGAAGCTTTGAATTGATGAAGTCCCCAAAATTCACCTTTGCTTTTGTTCGCTTTGTTTTTGGAGACATATCTTGAAAGAAGTTGTTGTGGCCAGTGTTGAAGAGGTTACTGCCTATGTTCCCCTCTATGATTATCATGGATTCCTACCTCAAGTTTAGGTCTTTTATCCATTTCGAGTTCTCTGTGTTTGGTGTAAGAGAATGGTCGAGTTTTATTCATCTACACATAGCTGTCCCAATTTTCCCAGCACCATTTATTGAAGAGACTGCCTTTATTCCACTGTATATTTTTCCTACTTTGTTGAAGATTATTTGACTGTAGAGTTTATTGCCCATATCTGAGCTCTCTACTCAGTTCCACTGGTCTATGGTTCTGTTTTTATGTGAGTCCCATGCTGTATTGGTGATCAGAGCTTTGTATAACCCTGGAAATCAGACAACGTGATGCTCCCAGTTTTGTTTTTCTTTTTGGCATTTCCTTAGCAATACAGTGTATCTCTGATTCTACACAAATTTTAGGCTTGTGTTGGCTCCAGCACTTTAAAACATACTGGTGGAATTTTTTTTGGAATGGCATTAAAAGGATCAATTGCTCTAGGCAGTCCCTTAACATTAAATGTCTAGACATTTTAGCAATGTTTATGCTTCTGATCCATAAGCATGCAATGGGCTTCTGTCATTTTTGTTTTCTTCAATTTCTTTCATGAGTGTTGTATACTTCCTTACTTACAGATCCTGTACCTCTTCGGTTTTGTTTATTCCCAGGTATGTTATTGTTTGGGTGTTGTAGCTAACAGAATCAATTCTCTAATTTCCCTTTCTGTATTTTCATTGGTAATGTAAGAAAGCCAGATTCCTGTACAATGATTTTGTATCCTGCCACATCATTGGATTGCTGAATGCGTTCTAGTAGTTTGGGGGTGGAGACTTTTGGGTATTCCATATAAAGTATATCAAATGTGAAGAGAGAGATTGACTTCATTGCCAATTTGGATACATTTTATTTCTTTTTATTGTCTGTTTGCTGATGCGAGGACTTCAAATACTATGTTGAACAAGAGTGGTGAGAGTGGGCATCCTTCTCATGTTCCTGATCTCAAAGGGAAGGCTGTCAGCTTTTACCCATTGAGGAGGATATTTACTGTGAATTTTTCATATAAACATTTTAAGAGGTTGACAAATATTTTCTCTATCCCTATACTTCAAAGCGTTTTAATCAGGAACTGATGCTGCCAAATGCTTTTTCATCATCAATTGAGAGGACCATGTGGTTCCCTCACCTCTCTTATTAATTTGTTCTATGACATTGATTTGCAAATGTTGAACCACCCTTGCAACCTAGGCATAGATCTCACCCGATCATGGCAGATAATCTTTTTAATGTACTGTTGGATTCTATTAGCTAGGATCTTGCTGAGAATAGTAGCATCCATATTCATCAATTATATTGGTTTGAAATTTTCCTTCTTGATGAGGACTTTGCCTGGTGTGTGGATCAGGGTAATGCTGGCTTCAAAAAACGTGTCTGGAAGTATTCCTTCTGTTTCAAATTTTGGAAAGAGCTTCAGGAGAAGAGGTGTTAGTTCTTTTTTTAAAGTTTGGTGCAATTCGCTAGGGCATCCTTCAGGACCTGGGGTCTTGTCTTTTGGTAGGCTTTTGATCACTGTTTAAACCTGTTACTGGATAACGGTCTATTCGGGTTGTACATTTCTTCCTTGTTCAATTTTGGGATTTAACAGTTTTCTAGGAATGCATCCATTTCACCTAGGTTGCTTAGCTTATTTGCATATACCTTTTTCCCAATTTCTTTTCAGTTTAACCATATTCATTGCTTTAGCACCACACCCAGTGCTCCATGCAATCCGTCCCCTCTCTATTACCCACCAAGTATTTCCCCAACCTCCCACCCCTGCTCTTTCAATGCCCTCTTAGATTCTTTTTCAGAGTCCATAGTCTCTCATGGTTCCCCTCCCCTTCCAATTTCCCTCCACTCCCTTCTCCTCTCCATCTCCCCTTGTCCTCCATGCTATTTGTTATACTCCCTATGATAATTGACTCTCTCTGATGGATTTATTTCACTCAGCAGAATCTCTTCCAGTCCCGTCCAGGTTGCTGCAAAAGTTGGGTATTCATCCTTTCTGAATGGAAGCATAATACTTCATAGTGTATATGGACCACATCTTCCTTATCCATTCTTCCAAGGGCATCTTGGTTCTTCCCACAGTTTGGCAAGCGTGGCCATTGCTGCTATAAATTTGGGTTATAGATGGCCCTTCTTTTCACGCCATCTGTATCTTTGGGTTAAATACCTAGGAGTGTAATTGCAGGATTATAGGGAAGTTCCATTTTTAATTTCTTGAGGAATCTCCACACCGTTCTCTAAAGAGGCTGCACCCCTTGCATTCCACCCACAGTATAAGAGGATTCCCCTTTCTCCACATGCTCTCTAACACATATTGTTTCTCGTCTTGCTAATTTAGGCCATTCTAACTGGTGTAAAGTGACATCTTAATATGATTTTAAGTTGAATCTCACTGATGCCTAGTGACGATGAACATTTTTTTTCAAGTGTCTGATCACCATTTTTATGTCTTCATTGGAGAAGTGTCTGTTCCTAACTTCTGCCTATTTTTTGATATAATTATCTGTTTTGTGTGTGTTGAATTGAGGAGTTTTTCATAGATCCTGTATACCAACCTTTTGTCTGTACTGTGATTTGTAAATATCTGATTTTGACGAAGTCCCCGAAGTTTATTTTGGCTTTTGTTTCCTTTGCCTTTGAAGACATATCTTGAAAGAATTCGCTGTAGTTGATATCAAAAGATTACTGCCTATGTTCTCCTCTCGGATTCTGATGGATTCCTGTCTCACCTTGAGGCTGGAATCTTTTTATCCATTATGATTTCCTCTTTGTGTATGGTGTAAGAGGATGGTCGAGTTTCATTCTTCTACATGGAGCTGCCCAATTCCCTGCACCATTTATTGAAGAGACTGCCTTTTTCCCACTGTATATTTTTTCCTGCTTTCTTGAAGATTATTTGTCCATAGAGTTGATAGTCCATATCTGAGCTCTCTATTGTGCTCCACTGGTCTAGGAGTCTGTTTTTATGCCAGTCCCATGCTGTCTTGGTAACCCTTGAAATCAGGCAACGTGGTGCTCCCGTTTTGTTTCTCTTTTCAGCAATTCTTAGCAATATGGGGTCACTTCTATTCCACACAAATTTTAGGCGTGTGCTTGTTCCATCTCTTTGAAAGATATCGGTGGAATTTTTATTGAAATGGCATTAAATGGATCAATTGCTCTAAGCAGTATACACATTTTAAGAGTGTTTATTCTTCTGATCCATGAGAAATCAATGGTTTTTCATCTCATTGGTTTTCTTTCATTTCTGTCATGAGTGTTCTCTAGTTCCTCGAGTATAAATCCTTTACCTCTTTGGTTTGGTTTATTCCCAGGTATCTTATGGTTCGGGTGCTGTAGTAAATGGCATTGATTCTCTAATTTCCCTTTCTGTATTTTCATTGATAATGTAGAAGAAAGCCACTGATTTCTGTATCATGATTTTGTATCCTGCCACATTCTTGAATTGCTATTTGAGGTCTGATAGTTTGGGGGCGGAGTCTTTTGGGATTTCCATATCGATTATGTCATGCTTGAGGAGAGAAAGTTTGATTTCTTCATTGTCAACGTGGATACTTTTTATTTCTCTTTGTTGTCTGATTGCTGTTGCCGAACTTCACAGCCTATGTTGAACAAGGGTTGTGAGAATGGGTGTCCTAGTCATGTTCCTGATTTCAAAGCAAAGGCTGGGATCTTTTACCATTTGAGGAATCTCTACACTGTTCTCCAAATAGACTGCACCAACTGGCATTCCCACCCACAGTGTAAGAGGATTCCCCTTTCTCCATCCTCTCCAACACATGTTGTTTCCTGTCTTGCTAATTTAGGCCATCCTAACTGGTGTAAAGTGACATCTTAATGTGGTTTTCATTTGAATCTCCCTGATACCTAGTGATGATGGACATTTTTTCAGGTTTCTGGTAGCCATTTGTATGTCTTCATTGAAGAAGTGTCTTTTCATGTCTTCTGCCCATTTTTTGATATGATTATCTGTTTTGTTTGTGTTGAGTTTGAGGAGTTCTTCATAGATCCTTGATATCAACCTTTTGTCTGTCCTGTCATTTGCCAATATCTTATCTTATTCCATGGGTTGCCACTTTTCTTTCTTTATTGTTTCCTATGCAGTGCAGAATATTTTGATTTTGGTGAGTTCCCAAAGTTTATTTTGGCTTTTTTTTTCCTTTGGTTTGGAGGCATGTCTTGAAAGAAGTCACTGTGGCTGATATTGAAGAGATACTGCCTATGTTCTCCTCTAGGATTCTGATGGATTCCTGTCTCATGTTGAAGTCTTTATCCATTATGAGTTTATCTTTGTGTATGGTGTGAGAGGCTGGTCCATTTTCATTCTTCTAAATAGAGCTGCCCAGTTTCCCCTGCAACATTTATTGAAGAGACTGTCTTTTTTCCACTGTATATTTTTTCCTGCTTTCTTGAAGATTATTTGGCCATGGAGTTGATGGTCTATATATGAGCTGTCTACTGTGTTCCACTGGTCTATGGTCTGTTTTTATGCCAGTCCCATGCTGAAATGGTGATCAGGGAGGCTCTCCTGGGACTTGGGACTTAAGCCCCTGTCCCCAGCTGCCCCGATTCCCACAATTTCCCCCGCGATTCTTTGCTCTTTTGGAGTGCTTTCAACCAGTCTCCAAGTTAATGCTGGTCCCCAGAAGCAGGGCACTCTTGCTCGTATTGGGGTATTACTTTCCAATCAATCACCTTTGGTGGCTCCCTCCCCCTTTTGTTTATCTTCCGATATCAGTCGCCATTCCCACTCTGCTTTACTTGCCCACTGGTGTCTTCTGCCCCAGTAGAGATCCAACGTGTATAATTCTGATCTCAGGCTGATTTCATGGGTGATCAGAGTTCTTTGGTAGGTAATCAGCTCACTTTGGTGTAAGGGCTGAAAAGGCGCCTCCTCTTACTTCCCTGCCATCTTGTCCCTCTGAATACCCAACTATTATATTAACATAGATGGGACAGGAGGAGATTAAGCTGAGTGAAATAAGTCAAGCAGAGAAAGTCAATTATCATATGGTTTCACTTACTTGTGTAACATAAGGAATATCACGGAGGACATTCGGAGAAGGAAAGGAAATGTGAATTGGGATAAATCGGACGGGGAGTTGAACCATGAGAGACTGTGGACTCTGAGAAATAAACTTAGGGTTTTGGAGGGGAGGGGAGTGGGGGGATGGGTGAGCCTGGTAGTGGGTATTAAGGAGGGCATGTATCACATGGAGCACTAGGTATGGTGCATAAACAATGAATCTTGGAACACTCAAAAAATAAAATTAAAAAAATTAAATGTGACTTTACTACAGATCCTAAGGGTCAGAGAGGGAATCACAATGGAGATTCTCAACCATTCTCACATCAGAGCTCACAATGACACTCTATCTCTGAAGAGCAGTATAAATAAGGTAGGCAGGATTTGAGCCTTAAGTCAGAGTTCTTCCTGCTTCAGCCATACCTGGCAGCCTTGGCCTGTGCCCCCCTCCCCAGATGCCCTTTCTGGTGGCCCTGAGTTAGTGGGGACCACATGGTCATATGGAGATGGGACGCTTCACACCCCTATTGATGATGGTGCTATTGTATTGTTCTCAACAGTCCAACAACATGATTTCTGAGTGAAATAAGTAGCAGCTTCTTGACCTTCTTAAGATTTGAAAATCATCTTGAGTCATCTATTAGAAATGTGATTTCAACATGTCTTCTTTTTCTGAAAAAAAGGAAAGAAAGAAAGAAAGAAAGAAAGAAAGAAAGAAAGAAAGAAAGAAACCCAAATAGTAATCATGGCTTCCTGAGCACCTGCTCTTGAGAGCCATAACAGTGGCTCTTTGTGGAATTGTCCCTCATAAACTTCTAAACTGTGATGTAGGTATTTTAGTAGGCACATTTTCTAGGTGGTTAGATAGGGGCTTAGAGACGACTCCAGTAAGAGTGTATTTTAGTGCCAGAAACCTAAATGGCATCCCCAAACTGATTCAAAATCCCTTGTTATTCCATACATGGTACTATTTCCCTCCTATCCATGTGGTCTTCTCAATCTGAAAACATCTCAAGTCTCAGGGTTTTCTTGCATGGCCAACTGGAACAGATTCATCTGGCTTTTAACCTCTGACCATCATGATCATTAAGATAATTATCTCAGTGGAGCACCTCCAGTAAGATACTCAAAGATCTTTAAGAATACAGACATTATAATACTTTTCTGATATTAAAGTCACTGAAATTACCTTTTTAAAATTAATTAACACTCTGTTATGTTCAGAATGTTCTATAAGACAGATCTGAGATAGTATTTAAAAACACTCAGCTCAGCCTCTTCTACAAAGGGAGACCATGCTTGTAAACATTGCTGAACTATTCCTTTACCTACGGTTACTTATTACCAACCACCGTAGTGTTTATATGGTATGACTATGACTTACATTAGTCAAAATCTGCAAGGAAAGAACTTAGACATTGTACCCAAGTTTAGGGACACTTCATTTTAATACTAGTGTTGTGACAATGAGCTATGCTGTTTTGTTCTATAGTAAAAGGGAATGATGCCAGACAGCTTAAAATTCTGACTTTAAATTATCTGTGTGCTTCAGAGATTTGGGCAGGAGAAGGGGAGGAGCCCAGCGTCTGTGAACATTTCTGTTATCTGTGTTGACCATGGAACAGGTAAACGTCTGTAGACATCATTTTGATTTCTTGGTACTATTGTTAAAGATGCTTTTGTCTCAAGTTCTTCCCTTCAGAAGTCCTTAGAATGATAATGGGAATTTTTAATCTTTGACCATCCATGGGGCCAGATCCTGGGCTCCCAGGGAAGCTATCGCTTAACATTTTAACAAGCTCAAAATGATGGGGCAAAACCTCAGTGCATAGGCCCTATTTCTGTCTTAACCACATGTTTTACATCTGCTTTGATAAGAAAAAGATCACCAAATACTGCCATTGCAAACATAAAGATAAGAAAAACAGAAGAACCTCTCCTGCTCCCATAAGATTAAAGTCATACTGACTTGCACAAACTGAAAACATATGAAAAAGTTCTGGAATGTTCTTCCTCATGATGATGTGTACAAACAAAACAGAATATAGAAATTTTCCCCAAATGTCCCTTCCCTGGAGTCCTACTTTTCTTTAAGATTTTATTTATTTATTTAAGAGAGAGAGAGAGAGTGCACACAAGCCAAGGGAGAGGGAGAATCAGGTTACCACTGAGCAGGGAGCCTGATGTGGAGCTCAATGCAGGGCTTGATTCCAGGACCCTGGGATCATGACCTGAGCTGAAAACAGACACCTGAGCCTGAGCCACCCAGGTGCCATGGGCTCTCCCTTTTTTGTGAAGATTGTGTCTCCCAGGCAGCTGTCTTGACTTGGGTTTGAATAAAACTCTCTTCCTTTCTCTCTAAAATGTTTAAAAGGGTTTGTCATTTAGTGTCAATAATAGCAATATGTTTTCTTTTTAAGTGAAGAGTATTCTTGGCTTACAACTCCAACAGCACAGAAGGGCGGTTGTTCTCATTCATCCTGGAGCTTCCCTGCAGAAGCAAGCACATGTATATATATTGCAGCACAAATGGCTCATCCTAGAGGGTGCGTTGAAGGTCAAAGAAGTACTGCCCAATCTAGGGGTGAGAGTTCTTCCCACTTGGAGCACTACTATTTGGGTCTTAAAATTGTCTTGGAAATGTGGGAAACCATTGCATTTCCTGAAGCCCAAGCCTCAGAAGGTCTGAGAACAGCTGTCCTGTTCAGGAGCCAGGCAAAGCTCCTCAGGAAGTGTTGGTGCAGGAATGGAAGGGGCAAGGCTCTGAAGGTGGTCTGCAGCTAGTGGGATGTGGGGAATGGGCCCTGTGTGAGGGGGCCCTGCTCCAAACTCCTCCCATGCTTGTGTGTCCCAGTAAGCTGTACAGGTGGGAAGGGACTCTAGGACCACCTGCATATACAGGAAGGCACCAGTATAAGTTCCAGTGGCTGGATGCAGGCAGTCACAGCAACCAATGGGCGTGGGGCACCACCCTCCCTTACCAATCATCCTGTGGGGGTGGAGCTACCTTTCTGTGGGTAGGCCCCCAGCTGCCCAGGATGCAGCAGTGAGGTAGGAGAAGGCGAGATTGACCTGTGGGGGTTCCCTCGTGGGTGAATAGACACTGTGGACCAGGGTATGGACCTGGGGGGTAGGTTGAGCCCCACGTGGGAGGTTGGGATATGGGAAGGGGGCATGGAATGAGGTAATCCTGGGAACTCAAATGAGTTCTCCTTTTTCCCTTGAAAGTCTCTTCTGCCCTATATCCATTAATTGGCCGTATCCCCAAGATCCCTGAACTCTAGGGCTCCCACTCACTCCAGGTTTTGTGTGTCACTCCAGGTTTTTGTGTGTCACTCCAGGTTTTGGTGTCAGGAGCCCTGGGGTGAGTTCTGCAACTGCTTGCCTGACCTTAGGTGAGTCAGGTTATACCACAGAGTTTCTGTTTCCTTTTTATGAATGTGCTGGCAGGTAATATCTATGGAAAGGCTTTTTACACAGAAACTGTAATGTATATTGAAGAGCAAATTAAAATCAGATGATTTGGCTGTATTGTTCTGTAAATAATAGTTTTAATCCTTTCCCCAGACAGGATGCCTGGGTGGCTCAGTGGGTTAAAGCCTCTGCCTTTGGTAGAGATCAGGTCATGATCTCAGGGTCCTGAAATTGAGCCCCACATCAGGCTCTCTGCTCAGCAGAGAGCCTGCTTCCCTTTCTCTCTCTCTGCCTGCTTGTGATCTCTGTTTAAATAAATAAATAAAATCTTTACAGAAATAGTTTTAAAACCTCCTGTCATGAGATATGGTATTTTATTGCACAAGGAGTCCTCAGAAGGCTATAATGAAAGTGTCAGATCACAGAGCACATTCAGGTTCCATTGGTAGGTTAGTGACCATTTACCAGGTAGGAGGTAAGTGGAGAGAAATATGACAGAAGGCAAAAGTAGGTGTTAACCATTCATTAGGTAGCATTCTGCATTTCTCATGAAAGCCTTGGGCCAGTGTAATTTTGGGAGAAGGAGAAGGAATCCTGGAGCTTTCTGGCAGACAGGGGAATTCCAGGTCTGAGTAGAGCTGACAGGGGTCCCAGAGTAGAGCTGAGTGCATTCTGCAAGAGGTTGTGGGCAGGACTGGCTCCAGGGGGTGGCTGCGTCTCCCGTGTGATGGTTGTGACAAATCAGAGCTTTGAGCAGTTTCCTGGATGAGGACAAGTGAGCCACAGGAGGAGAACTGGCAGAACACCTTCTTCTGTGCCACCAGCCTCACCCAACACACACAACCTCATTGTCTTTCCCTGTCACTCCAATTCTGACTGCTCTGTGCTGCCAGGACGAGATGTTGGTTTGTGCTCCTTTCTTTGCATGTCAGTGAAGTTTCAAAACTTTGATTATGGAAGGGACGCCTGGGTGGCTCAGTTGGTTAAGCAGCTGCCTTCGGCTCAGGTCATGATTCCAGCATCCTGGGATCGAGTTCCACATCGGGCTCCTTGCTCGGCAGGGAGCCTGCTTCTCCCTCTGCCTCTGCCTGCCTCTCTGTCTACTTGTGCTCACTCTCACTCCTCTCTCTCTCTCTGAAAAATAAATAAAATCTTAAAAAAAAACTTTGATTATGGAAATGGCGGGTCATCAGAATGGCTATTATTCTTATTTCCTGCTCTTTAGTTCACCACAGTGAATCATACCTGCTAGTGGAAGGGGCGATCTGTGTGTTTTTATTTCCTGTTTAAATTAAACAATGGGAAAACAATCTTTTGAGGAATTATAAAACCCTTCATGGGGACTTATGTTTTTCTCTTCTGTGAACCACTTTCTGATCGTAGAAACTTTTTTTTTTTAATTAAAGCTCAGACTCAGAGCTGTAACAGGGTGCTGTGCCCTTTGTGAGGGGGAGAAACAGAGGAGGAGTGTAGGTTGTTTAGGAGCTTGGGGTGTGGCTCATTATGCTCCCACTGGAACCCAAGCCTTTGTTAGCCTTCCTTGACAGTGGGTGGGGGAGATAGGGGTTGCTGCTCACCTGGTGGACCATCCTGGTCTCTGAAACCTGACCCAGTGAATCACTATTGACTTGAACTGGGGAATTTATGAAGAAAACAGAATGAACCCTGAAGGGTGCCTATATACTTTGCGCTCAGAAAATTCCATGGAGCAAAGGAACTCATCACCAATGAGACATGTCAGGATCCCTGAGGGTGTGGGCTTTGCTCCCTGGGAAGAGGTTGTGTCTTCATCCTTATCTGAACCAGAACCATGTTGTCTGGTTACCAAGATCCAGACTTTTATGTGACCATGGAATTATTATTATTGTTATTTTAAGGAAGCAATGTAGGCACTGTCTTCAAGATACAAATGTCAAAAGGAAAAACAAAATGTTATATATATATAACATATATATATATATATATATATATATATATATATATATATAATGACTAAACTTGTGTTATCTCTCATTAGTAAGGATAACTTAGGGCTGCCCATATGAGAAAGACCAAGGAATTATATTTTGATCAAAGTGTGCTGTGCAATAGTAGTGTATGTGTGGTTTTTTATTTATTTTGATTTATTTTTTATTATTTTTTTAATTTTTAAAAATTTTTATATAAACATATAATGTAAGTTTAGCCCAAGGGGTACAGATCTGTGAATCACCAGGTTTACACACTTCACAGCACTCACCATAGCACATAACCTCCCTGATGTGCATAACCCCACCACCGTCTCCTGACAACCCCTAGAAACCCTTTTTATTTTGTGAGATTAAGAGTCACTTATGGTTTGTCTCCCTCCCGATCCCATCATGTTACATTTATTATTTTCCTAACACCGAACCACCCCCATGTTGCATCTCCACTTCCTCATGTCAGGGAGATCATATGATAGCTGTCTTTCTCTGATTGACTTATTTCACTAAGCATAGTACTCTCTATTATCTCTATCCATTTGTTGTCACAAATGGCAAGATTTCATTTCTTTTGATGGCTCCATATTATTCCATTGTGTGTGTGTTTGTGTGTGTGTGTGTGTGTGTGTGTGTGTGCCACATCTTCTTTATCCATTCATCTGTTGATGGGCATCTAGAATCTTTCCATAGTTTGGCTACTGTGGACATTGCTGCTAAAAACATTCGGGTACACATGCCCATTTGGATCACTAGACTTGTATCTTTAGAGTGAATACCCTGTAGTGCAAAAATTGGGTCATAGGGCAGTTCTATTTTCAACTTTTTGAGGCAATTCCATGATGTTTTCCAGAGTCATTGCACCAGCTTGCATCCCACCAACAGTGTAGGAGGGTTCCCCTTTCTTTGCATCCTTGCCAGCATGTCACTTCCTGGCTTGTTGATTTTAGCCATTCTGACTGGTGTGAGGTGGTATCTCATTGTGGTTTTGATTTGTAATTCCCTGATGCCGAGTGATTTGGAGAATTTCTTCATGTGTCCGTTGGCCATCTGGATGGATCCTTTGCAGAAATGTCTGTTTATGTCCTCTGCCCATTTCTTGATTGGATTATTTGTTCTTTGGGTGTTGAGTTTGCTAAGCTCTTTATAGATTTTGGATACTAGCCCTTTATCTCATATGCAGTTTGCAAATATCTTCTCCCATTCTGTCAGTTGTCTTTTGGTTTTGTTAACTGTTTCTTTTGCTGTGAAAAAGCTTTTGCACTTGATGAAATCCCTATAGTTCATCTTTGCCCTTGCTTCCCTTGCCTTTGGCGATGTTCCTAGGAAGAATTTTCTGCAGCTGAGGTTGAAGAGGTTCTTGCCTGTGTTCTCCTCAAGGATTTTGATGGATTCCTTTCTTACCTTGCAGTCCTTCATCCATTTTGAGTCTATTTTCATGTGTGGTGCAAGGAAATGGTCCAATTTCATTTTTCTACATGGGACTGTCCAATTTTCCCAACACCATTTGTTGAAGAGGCTGTCTTTTTTCCATTGGACATTCTTTCCTGCTTTGTTGAAGATTAGTTGACTATAGAGCAGAAGTCTACTTCTGGGCTCTCTCTTCTATTCCTTTGATCTGTATGTCTGTTTTTGTGTCAGTACCATACTGTCTTGATGATGACAGCTTTGTAATAGAGCTTGAAGTCCGGAATGGTGATGCCACCAACTTTGGCTTTCTTTTTCAATATTCCTTTGGCTATTCGAGGTCTTTTCTGGTTCCATATAAATTTTAGGATTATTTCTTCCATTTCTTTGAAGAAATGGATGGGATTTTGGTAAGGATGGCATTAAATGTGCAGATTGCTTTAGGTATAATAGACATTTTCACAATATTTGTTCTTCCAATCCAGGAGCATAGAACATTTTTCGATTCCTTTGTGTCTTCTTAATTTCTTTCATGAGTACTTTATACTTTTGTGAGTATAGATGCTTTGCCTCTTTGGTTAGGTTTATTCCTAGGTATTTTATGGTTTTGGTTGCAATTGGAAATCGGATTGACTTCTTAATCTCTCTTTCTTCTGTCTTGCACTTGTTGTAAAGAAATACAACTGATTTTTGTGCATTGATTTTATATCCTGACACTTTACAGAACTCCAGTACAAGTTCTCGCATTTTTGGAATGGAACCTTTTGCGTTTTCCACACAGAGTGTCATATATCTGCAAAGAATAATAGTTTGTCTTCTTTGTCGATTTGGATGCCTTTAATTTCTTTTTGTTGTCTGATTGCTGAGGCTAGGACTTCTAGTTCTATGTTGAATAGCAGTGGTGATAATGAACATCCCTGATGTGTTCCTGACCTTAGCAGAAAAGCTGGGTTTAGGCTTCCTTTTTGTTCTTTCTCCAGCTCCTTTAGGTGTAGGGTTATTTTCTGTATTTCAGACCTTTCTTGTTTCTTGAGAAAGGCGTATATCACTATATATTTTCCTCTCAGGACTTCCTTGCTGTGTTCCACAGATTTTGAACGGTTGTGTTTTCATTATCATTTGTTTCCATGAATTTTTTCAATTCTTCTTTAATTTCCTGGTTGGCCCATTCATTCCTTAGAAGGATGCTGTTTAGTCTCCATGTATTTGTGTTCTTTCCAAATTTCCTCTTGAGAGAGAGAGGAGGAAGCAGGCTCCCCACTGAGAAGAGAGCCTGATGAATGTTTCAATCCCAGGACTCTGGGATCATGACCTGAGCCGAAGGCAGAGGCCTTAGCCCACTGAGCCACCCAGCCTCCCCGATCCCAATCTTTTGATACCAGTTGAGACATGATTTATGACCCAGGATGTGATCCATTCTGGAGACTGTTCCATGTGTGCTAAAGAAGAATGTGTATTCTGTTGCTTTGGGATGAAATGTTCTGAAGAGATCTGTTATTTCCATTTGGTCCAGTGTGTCATTTAAGGCTTTTATTTCCTTGTTGATCTTTTGCTGGAAGATCTTCCCATTTCAGTGAGGGGAGTGTTAACGTCCCCTACTATTATTGTATTATTGTCAATGTGTTTCTTTGATTTTGTTACTTTAATTGGTTTATATAGTTGGCTGCTCCCAAGTTAGGGGCATAGATATTTAGAATTGCTAGATCTTCTTGTTGGACAGACACTTTGAGTATGACATAGTGTCCTTCCTCATCTCTTATTATAGTCTTTGGCTTAAAATCTAATTGATATCCTATATGGATTGCCACCCCAGCTTTCTTCTGATGTTCATTAGTGTGGTAAATTGTTTTCCACCTCCTCACTTTAAATCTGGAGATGTCTTTGGGTCTAAATTGAGTTTCTTGTAGACAGCATATTGATGGGTTTTGGTTTTTTAGCCATTCTGATACCCTGTGTCTTTTGATTGGGGCATTTAGCCCATTTAGATTCAGGTTAACTAATGAGAGATACGAATTTTGTGCCACTGTATTGCCTGTAAGGTGACTGTTACTGTGTATTGTCTCTGATCCTTTCTGATCTAGTAGTTTTAGGTTCTCTCTTTGTTTAGAGGACCCCTTTCAATATATCCCGCACAGCTGATTAGGTGTTTGCAAATTCTTTGCATATTCAGTTTTTGTTTGTCCTGGGAGATTTTTATCTTTCCTTCTATTTTCAATGATAGCCTAGCTGGATATAGTATTCTTGGCTGCATGTTTTTCTCGTTTAGTGCTTTGAAGTTCTTTCTGGCCTGCCAGGTCTCTGTGGGTAAGTCCACTGCCAATCTAATATTTTTACCATTGTATGTTACAGACTTCTTTTCCTGGGCGGCTTTCAGGATTTTCTCTTTGTTGCTAAGACTTGTAAATTTTACTATTAGGTGACAGGGTGTGGACCTATTCTTATTGATTTTGAGGGGGGAATCCCTTGATGCTTGTTCTCTTTGCCATATTAGGGAAATTCTCTATAATAATTCTCCCTAATAGACTGGTGACTAGAACAGGGTCACCCACTTAATTACTTAATTTGGGGAGTATTTTGGTCTCTTAGAAGAAACTATCTCCCGAAATTTTAAAGAATGAAGAACATATTTAAGGGTAAACACAATGAAGGGATGGAATATGCCTATAAAGATGAAAAAAATTTTCTAAAAAAAGGAGCTGATGAAGTAAATTGGTTGGGAGAAAAAAGAAAAAGAAAGTGGGGAGAATTTGCTCGGGCTGGAGACTAGAACAAGCCCAAGATAGATTTAGAGTGTATTTTGATCTATTAGAAGAAATTGTACCCCAAATTTTTTTAGAAGAAGAAAACCCATGTGTATACAAAAATAAAGTTAGATACAATGAAGGATAAAATATGACTATAATAATGAAGGTTAAAAAAGATTATTTTTCAATGAAAGGCATTGTTAAGATAAACTAGTTAACATTAAAAGAAGAAAGGGTAAAAGTTAAAAAAAAATTAGCAGAAGAAAAAAAAGAAAATTAAAAAAAAACATTAACTGCAAGACTAAAGAATCATGGGGAAAAAGCCATGGATTCTATGCTTTGCTTTCTCCTCCTCTGGAATTGTGCTGTTATCCTTGGTAAATGAACTTGGTCTTGGCTGGATTTCTTGTTGATCTTCCGAGGGAGGGGCTCTTGTAGTGATTCTCAAGTGCCTTTGCCGGAGGTGGAATTACACCGCCTTTACCAGGGCCCAGACTAAGTAATCTTCGGGAGCTTTTCTTCCCTGAACATTTTCTGTAGAGTTCTGGAGGACGGGAATGAAAATGCCGGCCTCCCAGTCTCTGCAGCCCAGAGTAGATGAGAGCTTGGGGCCCCACTCCTCAGTGCGCCCTCAGAGAAAAGTGCTCAATTACTCCCGTCTCCCTGGTCTCCAGCATCACTCGGAACTCACCCAGCCTGTGCCCGGTTCAAGGTAACCCCGAGTTGATAGCTCACTTCTCTGCTCTGTCTCTGTAGCCAGCTTCCCCACTCTAATACCTGCGAGCTCTTTCATAATCAGACACCCCGGATCTTTCTGTGACCAGAAGGATCTGTGACCAATCCTTCTGGGGCCAAGCTGACCCCACATGGACTTCATTCCAGTTTAGCCTCTGGAGGAATGACCCTCAGTGGAGCAGACTTTTAAAAGTCCTGATTTTGTGCTCTGTTGTTCTGCCACTTGCCAGGAGCTGGCTCCTCCCACCACAAGTCTATCTTGCTGTCACTTTGGATTCACTTCTCTGCTGGTCCTACCTTTCAGAAAGTGGTTGATTCTCTGTTTCTAGAATTGTTTCTCTTCTTCTATTTGATCTCCTGCTGGGTTTGTAGGTGTTCACAATGCTTTGACAAGCTATGTAGCCCATCTCCTGCTACATGGTGTTGTCTTAACCAGCTGCTTCTCCACCATCTTGCGTGTGTGTGTGTGTGTGTGTGTGTGCGTGTGTATGTGTGTGTGTGTGTGTGTGTTTAAATATTTTATTTGACACAGAGGGAGAGACATCACAAGTAGGCAGAGCAGAAGGCAGAGAGAGGGGGGAAGCAGGTTCCCTGCTGAGCAGAGAGCCTGATACGGGGCTCAACCCCAGGATGCTGAGATCATGACCTAATCTGAAGGCAGAGGCTTAACCCACTGAGACACCCAGGTGCCCAACACATGTAGTGTTTTATTCTATCATTTTCCTTACTTCTCTGAAGGGAAAAGGAAGTGGTGACTGGAGCCTGGTTTCTGATTTGAAGGAATGTGATATAAGAGATTTGAAAAAATAGTGTTCATGCTGACATGGTCCTCAGTGCACAGTGAGCAAAGGTTTGAATCTTGGACTTGGAGGTGTTGGTGTTCAGGGAAGATAATGTCCAAGTTTCCAGCATGTAGAGTCACTTGGCTGGTCTTCCTACTCGGAACTGTTCCTGCCTTCCTAAGGAGAGCTTGAAAGTGGCTTGGAACCCTAAGGCACTTGAGGAATGATTTGGATGAGACACCTGGGTGGGCCAGTGTAGACAAACTAAGGGAATTCCAGAGCTAATGATGAGTACATTTCTGAGGCTGGAGTTTGCTTCTCTGTGAGTAGCATTGAGCTGGGGCGGAAAGCAGTCTCTGGGTCTTAGGACTCATCGTGTGAGCAGGTCTGAGCCGGAATGCATTGTCAGATCAGAGAGCTGGGAGATTGTGAGGCCATGGTGGTGGACCATTACTCTTGAGGGAAGGCCATCCTGCTCCAGAGATAGGGCTCTGCTACCTGGTCAGCCCTACTCCTGCAGATGTACCACGAAAGTTATTTTCTCTTTGTTTCTCATGCTCTTGGCTCAGCAGGGTGGTTGGTGGGAAGCCACCCACAGGCAACCTTATTGATTCTTGCCCATGTGCCCCTTGCTTCCTCAGATGAGGCCCAGCAGGTATTCTCTACCTGGTGTCTATTAATTCAACCATCAGAAGCACTTCTTCCAGAGCCACAGCCTGAGAAATCCTCCACTTTCCTGTGCTGTGTGGAAGAGGCCAGTTTTCATTTGGAACTTAAATCTCAGATCCTGCTATTAGATTCCAAGGCCACACAGTACTCCATTCTTCATGATGCTCTAGTTGTGTTTGAGTCCTGATGTGCAAGACTGAGGCCAAACCTGGGTATCCTGCTGCTGCTGCTCAATTTGTTTCCCAGAGTCAAGAGTCTCATATGTTTTTTCTCCTTCTCAACTATCTTCCAATTCAGGTTTCCCACCCTGTCCCTATGATCCTCTGTGTTGTTCCTTATATTCCACATATGAGTGAAACCATATGATAACTGTCTTTCTCTGCTTGACGTATTTCACTTAGCATAATCTCCTCCAGCTCCAGCCATGTCAATGCAAATGGTAAGTATTCATCATTTCTGATGGCTGAGTAATATTCCATTGTATATATGAACCACATATTCTTCTTCTTTTTTTAAAGGATTTTGTTTATTTATTTGACAGAGAGAGAGAGATAACTATCCCAAATAGGCAGAGAGGCAGGCAGGGATAGCAGGGGAAGCAGCTCGATCCCTGTGTAGAAAGCCCTATGCATGCTCGATTCCAGGAACCTGAGATCTTGACCTGAGCCACAGGCAGAGGCTTAACACACTGAGTCATGCAGGGACCCCTGAACCACATCTTCTTTATACATTAATCTGTTGAAGGACATCTCTGCTCCTTCCATAGTTTGGCTATTGTGGACATTGCTGCTAGGAACACTGGGGTGCATGTGCCTCTTCATTTTACCAAATCCATATGGTAGATACCCAGGAGTGCAATTGGTGGGTCATAGGGTAGCTTTATTTTTAATGTCTTGAGGAAACTTCATGCTGTTTTTCAGAGTGAGTGCACCAGCTTGCATTCCAACCAACAGTGTAAGAGGGTTCCCTCTTACACTGTTGTGTAATATGTTTCACATCCTCATCAACATTTGTTGTTCCCTGTCTTTTAATTATTGCCATTCTAACAGGTGTAAGGTGGTGTCTCATTGTGGTTTTGATTTTTATTTCCCTGATGGCAAGTCAGGTGGAGAATGTTTTCATGTGTCTGTTAGTCATCTGTATGTCTTTTTGGAGAAGTGTCTTTTTAGGTCTTCTGACCATTTCTTGAGTGGACTCTTTGTTTTTTGGGTGTTGAGTTTGAGAAATTCTGTGTAAATCTTGGATACCAGACCTTTAACTGTAATAGCATTTGCAAATATCTACTCCCATTTTACAGGTTGCCGTTTAGTTTTGCTGATTGTTTCCAAGCTTTTCATCTTGATGAAGTACTGAAAGTTTATTTTTGCTTCTGTTTCCCTTGTCTTTAGAGTCTTATCTTGAAAGAAGTTGCTGTGTTGGAAATCGAAGATGTTGCTGCCTGTGTTCTCTAGGCTTTTGGTGTGAGACAGGAATTAATCATCTTTCTTTCCTGATTGTATTTGAGACCTCTCTCCTTCTTGGTGAGTCTAGCTAAGGGTTTCTTAGTTTTGTTTATCTTTCCAACAAAGGCAGTTCTTATTTTCATTGATCTTTTGTCTTTTTAGTCATCATTATTCATTTTCACATTCCGTTTTGTTATTTCCTTATTCCTACTGATTTGGGGCTTTGCTTTTTTTTAAATACTTATTTATCATGTAAAATTATAATGTTTATAGGAGAGCTTTCTTGTGGACTGACGGGAACATGAATTTCTGTGAAATTCCCCCTTAGAACTAATTTTGCTGTATCCCTTACATTTTTGTAGGTTTTTCTTTTTGTCTCGAGGTACTTTTAAAATTTCTTGATTTCTTATTTGACTGTTGGTAGTTTATTACCATGTTGTTAAATCTCTACATATTTTTGACTCTCTCATTTTCTTCTTGTGATTGATTTCTACTTTCATATCATTGTGGTTGGTCAATATTTGAATCAGCAAGTGAGGGGAACATTCAAGATAAAGTTTTGTTTACTGGGATTTTTTTCTGAGGGCAGAGAATGAGCTCCATACAGTGGAAGGTGTTGGGTTGGCAAGTTCCAGGAGTGCAGGAGGAACAATGGAAATGACCGCCGCCGGGTCCCGCCGCCTTCCAGCCTCAACCCCCACTTTCCTTCACCCTTGACACTCCCGCCAAAAGGATGTATGCCCAGGTCATGCCCCCATAGGTAACCTGATACCTATGTGGGAAACAGATGAAAGACCCCTGCCAACTCCCTCCCAGTGTGACTTCCCCTACTCTCTTTCCGGAGTCAAGGAACCTTGACAGAGGGTACCCACCTCCTCCCAGAGCAACTTTCCTGGTACCCCTTCTCTTGAGCCCTGAAACTTTGCAGGAGAGTGCCTTTAATAAATCTTGCCTTGCACCCACTTCGCCTGGCATGTTTATCTCGCCTATAAAACCTTATATTTGGTGCCCAAAACCCGGGAGGGTTTTGAGAGCCTCCCACCCTGGTGAGGAGGCTCTCTCCTCTCCCTAGTCAGACCTCGACCTGCCTTTCCCAACGCCACTTCTGAAGCCATGGTGAGTTTCCCCGGATTCCGTGCCTCTGTCTGGAAAGCCCTGCCCTAATCGAGCCCACGTCAGGGCGGACCCCGCCGGTCACCAGGTGACCTCCGTGACTCTGAGAAGCTGGGAGACATCCTAACCTCTAGGGTATTTGACACAGTTTTTCTGCAACCCAGTGGTGGATGAGGGGATGCCTTCCTCCTGCCCTCGGGTTGTCTGGCAAGAAGTCTTGGGGACCTCCCAATCCAAATTCAACCCTAAAACATCCCGGGGGTGTTTTAGGCCTGTTGGACAATCTTAAAAACCTGGAACTGGACCAGGACCTGCAAAAATGACGTTACTATACAGTAGCTTGGCCACAATACTGATTAGACAGTCAGTCCCAATGGTCTCCAGAAGTCACGTTTAATTATCAGATTTTCATGGACCTAAATGACCTCAATAGACACCAAGGCAGATGGGCCAAGGTCCCTTAAGTTCAGGATTTCTGAACCAGCGCCCTTGTTTACCCGTCCCTCTCCCCACTCCTATCCGAACTCCTGACAAATTTATCCACAGTAAATATGAAACTTTAATCAGTTTACTGAAGCTCTTGTTATTTGTTAAAATCTGTTAGCAAAGAAATGACTAAACGGATGGTTAATTGTCTGTCTCAAAGTTTTAATGGGTAATTCCTGAGATAGCTTTCAAAGTCTTTGGTAACCTGAAAGTTTTAAGTTTTGCTTGGATGACAAATGGGACTAAATCTGTTGGACATTTAGGTTTTTCCAAAGGGATAAAATGCCAAGTCATTTATTACTGAACATAGCTTTGTGCTTTTGACTTCTTACAGCAAAAAAAAAAAAAAAAAAAAAGAATATTTAAATCTGTTAGTAAGCATGGTTTGTGTTTAACTGATTCATAAATTGGCATCTAAAGAATTCTGTTATGGCCGTTCATGATTAATAACTGACTAGAGGTTATTAACTGAAGGTGTTTCTAAGAGTACAAAATTCTGCTAAATAAAGGAAGCAACTCTGTATGTAGGAAAGTAGAAGATATATGAGAAAGATTTAAGGAATGGGATTATATTTTATTGAAAGTGAAAGGAGATAATTGTGTCCTAAGTGAGATGGCTTTTTGAGACAAAACCTGAATGCAAAGGAAAGTTGTAGAAGGTTTGTGAAGGGAAATCATTCAGGAACCCAATGAAAACACGGCCATGTTTCTTAACCAACTTACTGAGGCGCTGACTCAATACACTTGCCTAGACCTGGCCTCTCCAGCAGGGGCGATAGTTTTAGCTACTCACTTTATTTCTCAGTCAGCCGCCGACATTCGGCAAAAATTAAAGAAAGTGGAGGAGGACCCTCAAACTCCCATTTTTTGATCTGGTGAAAATGGCATTTAAAGTCTTTAACTCGCAAGAGGAGGCGGAACTTAAGCACCAAGCCAGACTCCAACCGAAGGTCCAACTGCGGACCCAAGCCCTGGTAGCAGCCCTAAGGCTGGGAGGTTCTGGGGGTCAACAGAAGGGAGCACCTAACTGCATCCCTCCGGGGGCCTGTTTCACGTGTGAAGCCAAGGGATACTGGGCCCGTCAATGCCCCAATCCAAAAATGCCTACTAGGCCATGCCCTCAATGCCGCATGATGGGCCACTGGAAATTGGACTGCCCCAGCCTCAGGGTATTCCCGGCGCCTCCACCTGGGGGAGACCCTGAGATGGTAAGTTCTGTCTTCCAACTTCTCCTATTGGATGACTGATGGAGCCCAGTCTCGGACACCCCTCTCACCCATGCCGAGCCCAGGGTCATGCTCCAGGTAGTGGGTAAGTCCCTTTCCTTTCTATTGGACACGGCACATGCTGTCCTGCCTTTGTACTCAGCTCCTACTCATCCCTCCTCACTTGCAGTTATGGGAATTGATGGTACTTCCTCCACTCCAAAGGCCAGCCAACCCCTTACCTGCAGCCTGTATGGGTTCCCCTTCTCACACTTCTTCCTCATTATCCCTTATTGCCCTGTTCCCTTACTAGGCAGGGACATCCTCCACAAACTTCAGGCCACCATTTGTCTCTCTCCCTCTCCCTTGACTTCTGTTCACCTCATCCTTCCTCTCCTTCCCTATGACTCGTCCTCTATCCCAGACTGTCTCCCCTCTGTAGACCCAGAGATATGGGACATTTCCAGACCTGTAGTAGCAACCCACCAGTGAGGACTCAAGTTCATCAGTGACAGCCTTTGGCAGCAGGGTCTCCTTATTTGCATTAACTCTCCAAGGAACTAGATGTCACTCTCCAGGGATGGCAGCCCTGCCTCAAGGCCCTAGCGGCAGCCACTTCTCTGACAAAGGAGGCCCTCAAACTTACCTTAGGACAGCCCATCATGGTCTTCTCCCCCCATGGACTGATGGACTAAGTCAGCCACAAATACTTGGCACAGATCACTCCTTCCCATCTCCAAGTCTACCACCTGCTGTTCATAGAAAACCCACAGGTCACACTCTGTCTCCCTTCGCCTAAATCCCACCACTCTCTTGCCGACACCTTCATCTACCCCCACTCCTCTCCACTCCTGTGCTCAACACCTGGAAGAACTCTCTCCCTCCCATCCAGGACTTTGGGACCAGCCACTGACTGAACCCGATCGCACTCTGTTCATGGATGTGAGCTCTCTCATAGCTCTATATGACGGCGATATGAGACCTATGCATTGGTCACCCTTGATGCAGTCATATAAGCAACCCCCCTTCCCATTGGGACTACTTCTCAAAAGGCAGAACTCCTGGCTCTTACCAAGGCCCTTCACTTATCTGAGGGCCAACGGGTCACTCTTTATACTGACTCCAAATATGCTCTCCTTATTACCCACACTCACTCTGTCCTCTGGCGATAAAGGGGATTTCTCACAACCAAGGGAAAACCCATAGTCAAAGGGCCTCTTATTGCCAAACTCCTTGACGCTCTCAAGTACCCTACTGAGGTGGCTATTGTCCACTGCCATGGCCGTCAGGCCTCCAATGATCCCATCTCTTTGGGGAACAACAAGGCTGACTCTGTTGCCTGAAAGATGGCCTTAAACTCCTCTCTAGCCCCTCTACTGTTTCTCAACACTCCTCACAGTCCCTGTACACTGATGAGGAGACTCGGGCCCCTAAAACATTAGTTGGCAGGTTGGATGACAATGGATGGTATTTTTTCCAGGACAAAATTGCCCTCCCAAACAGCCTAATCCACACCCTCTTTACTGACATCCACCAGTCTCTCCACATCGGTCCAAAGGCCCTATACCAATTTCTCCAACTTCTCTTTCACAACCCCCTCCTCCAAAAGACTATTAAGGAGGGACACAAGGCCTGCAGAACCTGTCCTGCGGTCAATGCCCAGGGCGGCCTCCTCAGACCAGGACCCACCCACCAGCTCCAAGGGCATCAGCCAGGCGAGGACTGGCAACTTGACTTCAATCACATGCCTCGACACAAAACCTTTAGATATCTACTAACTCTTGTGGACACCTTCACAGGCTGGATCGAGGCATTCCCCACCACTAGGGAAACAGCAGAGGTGGTTGCCACTGTTCTCATTAAGCACATCATTCCGAGGTTTGGACTCCCTCGCACCGTACAATCAGACAATGGACCGGCCTTCATCTCCAGCATCACACAACAGATCTCTGAGAGCCTCAACGTTACCTGGAAACTCCATATCCCCTACCACCCCCAATCTTCGGGTAAGGTCAAGAGGGCCAATGGCCTCCTCAAGGAACAACTCACCAAAGGCACTCTTGAAACCTGACTGTCTTGGCCAACCCTTTTCTCACAAGCACTCACCTGCCTTAGGGCTTCCCCTAGCCACCCATCAGGTCTCAGTCCCTTTGAGCTCCTGTACAGCAGGCCCTTTCTACTCAATCGCAACCTGCCTGCCTCTGCTCCACCCCTCCTATCCTATCTGCCCTATCAGACCCTATTACGAGCCCTCCTAAGGGCTCATGCAGGTTCAACCATCCTCGCCCCTGACAGCCCGAGCGGAGACTTCCCCCAGGCCCTAAATGCTGGGGACCAAGTTCTCCTAGGAGAACTTCACCCAATGTCCTTACTGCCCAGGTGGACCGGCCCCCATACTGTTATTCTTACAACTCCCACAGGGGCAAAATTCCTAGGACACCACCATGGGTACATATCTCCTCTCTAAAACCAGCCCCACAACAGGATGGCTGGACTTCCCAAACCCTGGGGCCCACGTGGTTGCAGATTTCCCGCACCACTTCTTCTCACCCTCCTCCTTCTACACCCCCCCCATAGCTGTCCCACGGGTGACCCTGAATTCAGGTGGTACTTCTTCCTAGTGGAAACTTGGGCACCACACGGTCTAGTCAGCTGGTCACCACAGATTGCCAGTCTGGAGGGTGCCAGCCCAAGCAGAAATGGCCGTCCTCTCCACCCCCCACCTGTGACAAAAAAGGGCTGTGTTTCTTCCTCTTGATATGGGGGTCTCCTTGGTGTCTTCCCTAGTGGCCACCTGGCTGGGCACCGGGGCCATAGCTCACTCCATAGGTGCTACCCGAGATTTATCTGAACAGGTCTGAACAGCCATGGAAGTCTCAGCTGAGTCCTTGGCATCTCTACAATGACAGATTACTTCAGGGGCCCAGGTAGCCCTACAGAACCAGCGAGCCCTGGACCTGCTCACTGCAGACAAGGGAGGAACCTGTTTATTCCTCAATGAAGAATGCTGCTATTATATCAAAGAATCCAGTGTAGTTGAAACCAATATCAGTGCCCTGACAAAAATCTGCGACTCCCTTGGTGGCCAGCATCACCCTGTAATAAAACCCTCTCAATGGTGGCTCTCCCCCTTAATGACCTGGCTCCTTCCAATCCTAAGTCCCATTATTCTCTTCTGCCTATTAGGACTTATCACCCCCTGTGTTCTTTGCTTCATTCAGGAATGCATATGTGAGGTTTCCAAGGTCACTGTCAACCAAATCCTCCTGGATCCCTATACCTGCCTACCCACATGCAAAGGACCCTATGATGATGCCCCTTTACCAGCAGGAGGTAGCGAGATCTGAGTCGCTGCCCCCATTACACCAAAAAGGTCGGAATGTTGGTTTGGCAGGCTCCGGGAGTGCAGGAGGAACAATAGAAATGACCACCGGATCCAGAGGTTCCTGGAGTGCAGGAGGAACAATAGAAATGACTTCTGCCGGGTCCCGCCGTCTTCCAGCCCCCCCCTTTTCCTTCACCCTTGACTCTCCCACCAAAAGGATGTATGTGCAGGTCACATCTCCATAGGTACCCTGATACTTATGCAGGAAACAGATAAAAGACCCCCACCAACTCCCTCCCAGTGTGACTTCCCCCTCTCCCTTTCCGGAGTCAAGGAACCTCTCCTGAGGGTGCCCACCTCCTCCCAGAGCAACTTTCCTGGCTCCCCTTCTCTTGAGCCCTGAAACTTTGCAGGAGAGTGCCTTTAATAAATCTCGACTTGCACCCACTTTGCCTGGCGTGTTTATCTCGCCTTTAAAACCTTACAGAAGGTTTTGCGAGATGGTGGGGAGTGGTCAACCCTTGTTAGAATTACTGACTACCATGAAGGCAGTGTACCACTGTTTACACCGTATTCCTGATGGATTTGCACTTCATTAGAAACATTTTCTTTTCTTTTTTTTTAAGGTTTCATCCGTTTTTTTGACAGAGAGAGAGATCACAAGTAGGCAGAGATGCAGGTAGAGAGAGAAGGTTAAGCAGGCCCCCTGCTGAGCAGAGAGCCCAATGCGGGGCTCGATCACAGGATCCTGAGATCATGTCCTGAGCTGAAGGCAGAGGTTTAACCCACTGAGCCACCCATGCGCCCCAATTAGGAACATTTTCTATGAGGTGCAGGTTGACCTTCTCTAACAGAAAGGTGCCATGTGGGTTCATGGTATGGCCCCAGGTCAGCAGCCAGGATGTATGCTATTGTACGGGAACAGAACTGTCTTTGAAAGTGATAGAAACACATCATGGTGAGCTCCATGACAATAGCCGAGGTCCTGAGTGACCCACTGGGTGTTGGTGGTGGGTGGGGCAGTGGGGTCTGTTAATCTGTCTCATAAGGTCCTGTGGAACTCAGGGACACCCTCCTGTATGTTGAGTTGTGTGGATACAGGTAGACAGCAGTATCTGGTCAAGCACAAGAGTTGCACTGGACCACCACCAGAGGGGCAGTGTGCCCAGTGAGCACTCCATTTCCATAAAAATAGACCAGGGTCTGTGACCATGATTCTTAGCAGCAGCATGGGGAAAGGAGGTCAGTAGTGGTGGACACTTCCTAGGGTTGTCGTCAAGACTAGTTTGGAGCCCACTGAAGTCAACCATACCTGGCACAGAAGGCATCCAGTCACTGTAGCTGTGAGCACTGTGACAGCTCTGATGCTGCTGCCTCCTATTTTTCATCATCTTTATGGACATGAGCCTCTGCTTTTGCCCCATGGCCTCCAGGGTATTGCCCTCCCTCCATCTGGCCCTCTCCTCTGCCCTGTGTAACCTGATGCCAGGGTACCTTCTCAAGAGGCAGCTCAGTCAGTCCCTTGATGGGACACTTCCATGGATCCTCTGTGAGGTGAGGACAATACCTTGCCCTGGAAGGGGGTTGCAGGTCCCCAGTCAAGAAAGCCACATCTCTCTTTTCAGCCTGACCTCCCCTTCCATCAGTCTTCCTCAGGGAAGATCTTCTCACTTCATGAGCTGAGAGCTCTGAACTTAAAAACGAATATCGTTTTATATTTCTCAATGCCTTAGTTCATTTATGGCATGTCTTTCAAAACTGCCAGTGGGTTTTTAGCAGTCCCGGAGGTCTGCCTGCTCAAGGAGGGGATGACCTGGGAGTGGCAGCCTTCCTTCCCATCTCCCTCAGCATGTCCCTGAGCCCTGGAGCCATCTGTCCCACTGAGGGTTGAGGGACCCAAGACAGCCCATCTTGAGCCCAGGCTGGGTCAGCTGCGTAGACTGATGTATATTAGTAGTGGTGGGAAGCTGGCATGGGCCAGGTGCAGAGAATTTCTCCTTCTTTTCCCTTCTTCCCTTCCCACACAGAGGTAGCTCAGAACAGACTTCAAGCCCTATATCTCAAGATCCCATGACCCAGGCTCCCTGCTTTCAGCTGGTGACTTTAGTGGTTTCCTGTCCCTTCTGCCTCCCATACCCACTCCCATGGCCATTCCTAGATCAGGGGAGGGATCCAACCCTTGACTGTACTTGGTCTTCCTCCTGTCCCACACCCAGCCCACCCACATTTGTCTTCCAGGTATGTGCTTGGAAGCAAGCCCATCAACAGGAACTTATCAGCCAACAGAACCAGGTAATGACCACTGAATTAGAGATCCAGGGTGCATAAAAACCTGCTCTGGAAGCTGTCCCATACTCTATGACAATCTCACACGAAAACAGAAACAATAATAGCTTTCTGGACAGTGAAGTGACATCTGTCTCTACTTACACTCTTGAAAGCATAGGTGCTGACCCTGGATGGAAAGGTACCATGGCTCCTGTGGGCTACCATTAACAGGAAAAGTATAAGAATTCAGTGAAATTTGAATTCCAAGCATAGAGTGAATAATTATTTTACAGTAAATACTCTCACAAGTAAGTCTTATCAACATTGCATAGCAAAAGTTTTTCCAAATAGTTTACTGAAATAAAAAAAACTTTTTTATTGTTTATTTTAATTCAGGTAGAGTTAACATACAGTGGTATATTAGTTTCAGGTGTACAATGTAGTGATTCAGTGATTCTATGTATTACTCAATGGATATCAAGAAAAGTGTACTCTTAGTCCCCGTCATCCATTTCACTCATCCCTCCATCCACTTCCACTCTGGTAACCACAGAGTCGGTATTTTGCTTTGTATCTTCTTTCTCCTTTATTTATGTATTTGCGTTTCTTAAATTCCATGTAAGAGTGACATTGAAATGCATTTGTCTTGCTCCAACTGATGGGTTTCACTTAGGACAGTACTCTCTAGCTCCATCCATGTGTCTGCAAATGGCAAGATCTCATTCTTTTTATGGCTGAGTAATTTCCCACTGTGTGTGTGTGTGTGTGTGTGTGTGTGTGTGTGTGTGTGTATACATATATCATCTCATTAATCAAATTATCAAGAAATACTTGGATTGCTTCCATATTGTAATATTATAAATAATGTTGCAAGAAATATAGGGGCTCATGCATCCTTTTGAGTTATTGTTCTCATATTCTTCGGGTAAACACCCGGTAGTGTGATTGCTGGATCACAATGAAGTTCTATATTTAACGTTTTGAGGAACAGTCATACTGTTTTCTAAAGTGGCTGCAGCAGTTTGCATTCCCACCAACAGTGTAAGAGGGTTCCCTTTTATCCACATCTTCCCAACATCTGTTTTCTTGTGCTGGGGCTGTTAGCCATTCTGATAGTGTGAGGTAGTATCTCATGGAACTTTTCATTTGGATTTTCCTGTTGATGGGTGATGGTGAACATATTTTCATGTGACTGTTGACATCTGTATTTCTTCTTCTTTGGAGAAATGTCTATTCATGTCTTCTATTTTTTTAACTGTATTATTTGTTTTTTTGGTGTTGAGTTGTATCAGTTCTACATATTTTGGACACTACCACATTATTGCATATGGTATTCGCAAACATCTTCTCCCATTAAGTAGGCTGTCTTCTATTTATTACATTTTCATTGTTCTTCTGCTGTGTGGTAAGCTTTCATATTGATGTAGTTCCAGTAGATTATTTTTGCTTTTGTTTCCTTTGCCTTAGGAGGCATGTCTAGAAAATGTATGGTTCATGGCAGAGAAGTTACTTTCTGTGCCCTCTTGTAGGATTTTTATGATTTCAGGTCTCACATTGAGGTCTTGAAACTGTTTTGAGTTAATTTGTCCATCTGGTGTAAGAAAGCAGTCTAATTTCATTCTTTTGTGCCTAGCTGTCCAGTTTCCCCAAAACCATTTGTTGTAGAGCCTGTTCTTTTCCCTTTTAATACTTTTGCCTGTTTTGCAGAAGACTAATAGGGCTCGTGATTGTGGGTTTATGTCTGAGCTTCTATTCTGTTCCCTTGGTCACTGTGTATATTTCTGCACCAGTCCCATACTGTTAGGATGACTGAAGCTTTGTACTATAATTTGAAATATGGAATTGTGACGGCTCAAGCTTTGTTTTCCATCATAACATTGTGTTGGTTCTTCAGTATCTTTTGTGATTTCATAGAAATTTTTAAGGTAGTTTCTTTGAGTTATTTCATTTTTTAAAAAATTTAAATTCAATTAGCCAACTTATCATACATCATTAGTTTCAGATGTAGTGTTAAATAATATATCAGATGTGTATAACACCAAGTGCTCACTGCATCATGTGCCCTCCTAAGTGCCCATAACCCAGGTACCCCCTGCCCCCATCCAGCAACCCTCAGTTTGTTACTACAGTTAGTTACTATTATGGTTTTTTCCCATCTCTGATGACTTCTCATTCTGTTTCCCTTTCCTTTTTCTATGGTTCTCTGCCCTATTTCTGATATTTGACATATGAGTGAAACCATATCATAGTTGTGCTTCTTTTATTGCCATATTTTACTCAGCATAATATCTTCCAGACCCATCCAGGTTGATGTGATGATAAATAATCATCCTTTCTGATGGCTGAGTAATATTCCATTGAATATATGAACCACATCTTCTTTATCCATCCCTCTGTCCATAGGTATCTGGGTTCTTTCCATAGTTTAGGTATAGTGGATATTGTTGCAATGAACACTGGGGTGCAGGTGTCAGTCCTTTTCATTACATCTCTGTTTTTGTAGTAAAAGCCCTGTGGTGCAATTGCTGTGTTTTAGGGTAACTTTACTTTTAACTTCTGGAAGAAACCCTGTACTGTTTTCCAGAGCGGATGTAACAGTATGCATTCCCACCAGGAGTGTAGGAAGCTTCCCCATTTTCTGTATCATCACCAACACTTGTGGTTTCATGTCTTGTTAATTTTAGACGTTCTTCCTTGTGTGATAGGACACCTTAATGTGGTTTAGATTTGCGTTTCCCAGAAGCCATGTGATGTGGAACATTTATGCATATATCTGTTGGTCACATGTGTGTTGTCATAGGAGAAATGTCTGTTCATATTTTCACACATATCTAGACCTTACATTGGGTTAAGGCCCTGAAGCCTGGAAGATACAGTCATCCAGAACTGTGGAGATCTTCACAAGGTCTGAGTTAAAATGGAGTTTTAGGGTGTATATGAAGCTCAGGGATTGTGTTCAGAGTGTGGATGAAAGTGTAGGTTCACTGACGTTGTCTCAGGTTTGCATTCAGATTTCTCATGCTCTGAATCCAGTCTGGAGTAAAAAAGGGAATTTCCTTTTGTGTGGCAGGCTTATCCTCTGGTGTTGTTCAAGTGTTCCCAATACCCGGTGCTTGGGAGCCAGGCCTCTACAGGTGGTGCTCTCAGAACTCCAAATAGGGTTATGGTTAGGACATAGGAGCATGGAAGGTCTGAACTGCCACCCCTGTGGTGAGTGTCCTGGAGGGCTGAGTTGAGGGCATGGGTTAAGGTGAGTGTGCGGCTCAGGGTTTCAATCCATGAGCCATTGAAAGTGGGAGTTCAGTGGGATGGAAGGAGATGGGCCTTCATATTTCTACTGACCTATATACTTATTGGAGTCCATTATGGAAAGATTTCCTTCTGGGTGGGAGGCTGAGTCCTCTGGTATTGTTCAGCCATCCCCAAATCCTGGGGCTTTGGAGCCCTCCCTTAAGGGACAGTTACCTGAGAGCCCAACATCGGGATAGAGTTAGGGTCAAGGGGCATTGCAGGGCCAAAGAGCTAGAAGTGTGTGTGGAATTAAGAAATGAAAGATGAGTGTTCCCGTTCAGGTCAGGCACAGGGTTTGTAGCCTAGAGGCCACTGAAAGTGGTGGTTTTCTGGGATGGGCTCAGATGGGCAGGCATTTTCTCCTGCTTTGAATATTTCTAGAGGTCTACATGGCACACTTTCCTCCTGTGTGTTAGGCTGAGTCCTGTTGTATGGCTAAGGAGACCCCAGTGCCTGGGGCAGGGGGCCAGGCCCCTAGGAATGGAATGCTCAGGATATGTCAGGCTCAATCTGCCACCCTGAGAGGAGCGACCTGGTGAGCAGAGTTGAGGACGTAGGTCAGTGTGAGTGTTAGGATCCAGGTAGTGAATAGGGGGTTGCTGAGAGTGGGATAGTCTCACGGGGCCACGAAATATTCTGGTATAGTTCAGGTGTAACCCATCAGTGGGGCTTTGGTGTGGATCCTCAGAGGACAGAAGACTGAAAGTATAGCCTAGGGCTAGGGATAGAGCACAGGGGCATGGCTGGCCTGATCTGCTGGTGCTGAGGCGGGATGCCTAGGGCAATGAGTTGAGGGTCATGGTCAAGTGGTGCATTACACTCTGGGTTTGTGCCTGAGGGGTGGCCGATGGTGGAGGTTGCTTCATGGGCTGTTCAGGTTTCTCCCATTCTGAGGGTTCTGTGCAGCTCCAAACAGAACAGTTTCCTCCTGGGTGGCAGACGGAGTCCTGGTTTGGGGATCAGGGGACCAAATATGGAGGAAATGAGGGCCCAGCCTCTGGGGAGGAAGATTGAAAACCCAACCTAGCATTAAGTTAAGGGCCAGGAGCATGGAAGACCTAATTTTCTGGCACTGAGGAGGGATCCCAGGGGGCTGAATTGAGGGCAGAAGTCCGCTGGCATGACAGGGTCCAGGTTTGTGGTCAGGGGACCGCTGACCACAGCGGAGGAGGGTGTGCTCAGGGGGACATGCAGTTTATCCCACTCTGAGGGTTCTACTCAACTTCAATTGGCACGGTTTCCTCCTGGGTGACAGGCTGAGTGTCAGCCCCCGCATTTGTTGCCAATGGTGTGCAGAAGGTGGGGATGGCCTCAGGTGGGGCATGCAGGTTTCTCCCTCTCCGAGGATTTGGCACAGCTCCAAACAGCATGGTTTCCTCCTGCATGGTGGGCAGAGTCCTGGGGTGTCACCAGGGGTCTTTAATCTTGGGGGATTGGGGTCAGGCCTCTTGGGATGGAAGCCTGAAAACCCAAAATAGGGATAGGGTTAAGGCCTAGGGGCATGGCAGACCTGGTATGACAGTGCTGAGGCAGGTGCCCTGGTGCGCTGAGTTGAATTTGGGTGTCAGACAGTATGTTACCGTCTGGGTTTGTGTCCAGGCATTAACATAACCTGGGAGTGACTTCAGGGGTCCATGGAAGTTTCTCCAGCTCTGAGGGTTCAGCGCAGCTCCAAACAGCACAGCTGTGCCCTGTGTGGCAGGCAGAGTCCCTGCATGAGTATCAGGCATCCTTAATCTGGACTTAAGGACCAGGCCTCTGGGTGCAGAAGCCTGTCCACCCCACCTAGGATTAGGATTAGGACCTAGGGACATGGCAGGCCCGATCTTTCAGCACTGAGACATGATCCCCTTGGGGCTGAGTTGAGGGCATATGTCGGGCTTTGCCTCAGAATCCGGGTTTGTGGCCAGGGGGGCTGCAGATGGTGTGTGTGGGGGGGTCACTTTAGTGGGGTATGCGGGTTTCTCCCTCTCTGAGGGTTCTGTGAAGCTTCATATGGCACATCTTCCTACAACATGGGAGGCTGAATTCTGGGATAACACTCAGGGGTCCTTAATGAGGCTGGTTTGGGGGCCAGGTCTTTTGGGATGGAAGCCAGAAAACCCAAACTAGGATTAGGGTTAGGGCCTAGGACCATGGCAAGTTCTCTGGTGGGCTGAGTTGAGGGCACATGTCTGGAGGTGCATCAGATTCCAGGTTTGTGTCAAGGGGTTCCACAGAATCTGGGGTGGCCTCATGGGGTCATAGAGGTATCTCCCATTCTGAGGGTTCTGTGCAGCTCCAAGCAGCAGAGTTGTGCCCTCAGTGGGATGCATAATTCTGGTGTGAGCCTCAAGGGTCCCCCGTGTGTCTGGGTTGTGGGCCAGGTCTCTGAGCATGATAAACTGTGCACCTCACCTAGGTTTAGGCTTAGGGCCTCGGGGCATGGCAGGACTGATCTGCCATTTCTGAGGCATGCTCTGCTCAGGGCAAAGTTGAGGATTTGTCAGTCATTGCATCAGAGTCCGTTTTTGTGGCCAAGGGGCCACCGAAGGTGGTGCTGGCTTTATGAGGGAGTGCAGGTTTCTCCCACTCTGAGAGTTTGGCACAGCTCCAAATCGTCTGGTTTGCAACCACATTGTGGACTGAATTATGGGGTGTTAATCGGGGTTCTTAATCTGGGGGGCTTTGGAGCCAGGCCTTTAGGGTGGAATCCTGAAAACCCAAACTACGTTAGGTTTAGGGCCTAAGGGCATGGCAGGCCAGATCTACTGGTGCTGAGGCGAGCTCTCTGGTGGGCTGAGTTGAGGGAAGGCATCATGCAGGGCCTCAGTCTCTGGGTTGGTGACCATGGGTGCCACTGAAAGTGGGCGTGGCCTCAGGGAGGCATGTAGATTTCTTCTGCTCTGAGGGTTGGGCACAGATCTAATGGCACTGTTTCCATCTGGGTAGCAGGTGGATTCATGGGGTATGACTCTGGAGTTCTCAATATGTAGATGGAAGCCTGAAAACCCAACCTAGTGTTAGGTTTAGGGTCTGGGGCATGGCAGGCCTGATCTGAAATCGCTGGGACTGGCACTCAAGGGGTATGAGTAGAGTGAGGGTATGGCCATGTATGCACCAGGATTTTAAACTGTTTCTCATGGAGTTTGGACCGTGACCACTTGAGATCATGGGCCAAGCCCAGGTGGCCGCCCTGCATGTCCGTGCTGTCAAAAGCCCTTTCATTGGGGGATTTTCTGGCTAATTATCATGAGCGAGAAGCTCATGAGAATTGGCCGGCATTGGGAGGCAATTTGGGATGCACTCACACCCATTGTTTAGAGTGCTTTCTTCCTAGATGCTCATTATGACCATCCAGGAACTTGGACTGGTCCCATACGGCTCCCCTGTGGGCCCCAGCTGATAGGAGATTTCCTGAGGTAGAGTTGCGGGAGGGTCTTGGGCTGAGAATGAGGCTTCATGTTTGTGGTTCGTTTGGGTGCTGAAGGTGGGGGTGGCCTCAGGAGGGTATGAAGGTTTCTCCCCATCTGAGGGTTTTCTGCAGCTCTAAACAGTAATGTTTCCTGCTTTGTGGCAGTGGAGTCCTGGGGTGCAGCTCTGGGGTTCCCAATCTGGAGGGCTTGGGGACCAGGTCTCTGGGAATGTAAGCCTGAACACCCAACCTAGGGCTAGGTTTAGGTCCTAGGGGCATGGCACAACCATTCTGCCAGTGCTGAGGCTGGCCTCCCAGGGGACTGAGTAGAGGCCAGGACTGCCAGCATTCTGGGGCAACCCCGAGCACGTGTTCCTCTGGAGTTTAGAGCTCTTTCTGGCATGGTTTGGGCTGCGAACCCTCAGGAAAATGGTCCAGATCCAGGCAGCTTCTCTGAGGGTTCCCACCTCTGGATGCAAGTTCAAAGGAGGTTTCTGGCCAATTCACATGAGATTTCTGCCCAAATCGATATTGATTTGGGCAGAATTTTTGTGGGAATTGGCCGGCATTTTGGAGTGATTTTGGTCACGTGTGCTCCTAACGTCTGGATTGCTTTGTCGCTAGGTTCACGTAGCAGCCACCCGTGACCATGGGCGTGGTCTGCACAGGTCCCTGAGAGCTGACACTGATGAGGGCAGAATTGAGTAAGGGGGTCACAGTGAACACCAGGCACTGGTTTTGTGGCCTGTGCGGGCTCTGAATGTCGTGGTCACCTCAGGAGGCATGCAGTTTTTTCCTGCTCTGAAGGTTTTGCACATCTCCAAAAGTCACAGTCTCATACTGGGTGGCAAGTGTAGTTCTGTGGTCTGTCTCAGGGCCCCCAGTCTGGAGGGACAGTGCCATTGTGGCTTGAGACCTGTGAGGCGTTGTGAGCTGGATTAGGAGACTCATGCCAGTGCATGAATCACAGATGAGATTGACTTGGTGTGTGTTTTGAACATAGAATGTGTTCCTTCATCTAACAGTGTTTATTCCATTGGGCCTACGCGGTGGGGGAATGGCAGGCATCTAGAGCTATGTGGCTGTTTGAGGTCAGATAGTGACTTGGATGATGTCTTTTCCTTTGTCAAAGGTGATGTAAACTAATGGATTCATCTTTCCATCCAAAGAGTTCCAGTGAGGGCAGAGGGCACATTCAAAATGATTCCAAGGAGGCTCGGATGATTTAAAAGGGAAACCTGACCTTCTAGTTTTACTAAATAGATACTTGGACAGCTGTATTTTCTCTGCAGTTCATGGGTGGTGAAGTCAGAAGGAGAATCTTTGGGAATTCCCCCAGATAGAGGCATCCTGGTGGCTTCAAGGGGCTTGGCATCAGGAACCATGGGGTGAATATCTGGGGCTGCTTGCCTGAAACTTGGTGAGTCAGGTTATCCCACAGGTTTTCCATTCCCTCCTAGGGAATTGCAGGAAGGTAACGTTCTGCTTAAAGCAGAACCCTCCCGCACTGTCAGTGGGCATGCAGATTTTTGCAGCCTCTTTTGAAAAGAATATGGAGTTTTCTCCAAAAGCTAAAATCTGAACAACACTAGGACCCAGAAATTGTACTCCTAAGTATTTATCCAAAGGACACAAAAGTGCACATTCAATGGGGTACAAGCACCATGATGTTTATAGCAGTATTATCAAAATAGCAAAACAAAGGAGGGAGTCCCTCTGTCCATTTTCTGATAAATGGAGAAAGAAGATGTGAGAGATTGATCTATCTGTCTATCTATCTATATATCCAATGGCATAGGACCCAGCCTCAAAAATAATGAAATCTTGCCATCAGCAAGAATGTGGAAGGATCTAGCGTGGATTAAATTAAGCAAAACCAGTACGAAAAGACCAATGGCCTATGATTTGACTCCTATGGAATTTCAGAAAGAAAACAGATGAACATAGTGAGGGGAGAAAGATAGGACAATGAGGGGGCAGTATCAGCCTTAGAGCACAAACTGAGGGTTGCTAGAGGGCAGGGGTGTTGGCAGGAAGGGTTAAATGGGTGACGGCTATTAGGGAGAGTACTTGTTGCGATGAGCTCTGGGTGTTCTATGCAGGTGAGAAATCACAAAATCCTACCCCTAAAGCAAAAGAATGAGCAGTGCATGGAAACGAATTGGAATGGAAGTCAAGGAAGGAAAGAAGAAGACCATGTTCTACTTCAAGAGGAGTGGGGTAAAAATGGAGGGGTTATCGCTGTCCTGTTCTACTAATGATCATTTCCAAACATGATATGGTACAATACACTAGTTTCTGTTTGCATAAGGAGCCCTCAGAAAGCTTGCAGGAAGATTCAGATGTCAGAGCATATCCATGATCCATTGATATGTTCCTTCCAGTCTGCCCAGGTACAAAGGTAAGTGGAAACAAATATGGCAGAAGAGGTAAGGAGGTGTTAAGCATTCAGGAGGTAGCCTTCCCCTTTCTCATGAATGCCTGGACGAGTGTAAATTAAGAAGGATGGGGGATCCCTGAGCTTTGCCGCAGACAGGGGAATTCTAGCTATGCCTAGAGCTGATGGGTTTGCCGAGGAGAGACAAGCTATTAGCATGGCAGGCCAGAACTGCTGGTGCTGAGGTGAGTTCCCCGAGGGGCTGAATCGATGATGGGGGTCAGGCCGTACATCAGGCTCCGGGTTTGTAACTAGGGAGCTGCACAATGTGGGGGAGTTCTCATGTGGGCATGCAGGTTTCTCCAGCTCTGAGGGTTCTTCACAGCTCCAAACAGACTGGTTTTCTGCTGGGTGGCAAGCAGACTCCTACAGTGTAGCTCTAGGGCTCCCAATCTAGAGGTCTTGGGGGACAGACCCCTGGGGAAGGAAGCCTGAAAATGCAACTTAGAGTTAGGTTTAGGGAGTAGGGGTATGGCAAATCTGATCTGCCAGTGTTGAGGCAGGCTCCATGGTGGGCTGAGTTGAAGGTGGGCATCAGGTGACATGTCAGACTCTGGGTTTGTGTCCAGGGGTGCCGCAGAAGCTGAGGGTGCCTCGGGCGACATGCAGGTTTCTCCTGCTCTGAGGGTTCTGGACAACTTCAAAGGGACACGTTTTTCTGTGGGCAGCTGGTGGAGTCCTGGGGTTGAGTCTCAAGGGTCCCCAATCTGGTGGGCCGAGGGGCCAGGCCTCTGGGCATGGAAACCTATACACCACACCTAGGGTTCGGTTTAGGGCCCTGGAGCTTGGCAGGCCTGATGTTCTGATGAGGAGGTAGGCTCTCAAGTCAGCTGGGCTGACGTGGGGGCGGGCATCAGGCAGCATGACAGAGCCTGGGTTTGTGTCCAGGGGCTGTAGAAGCTGGGGGTAGCCTCAGGGTGACATGCAGTTTTCTCCTTGTCTGAGGGTACTGCGAAGCTACAATGGCATGGCTTCCTTCCGCGTGGTGGGTGCAGTCCTGAGGTGTCACTCAGGTGTCCTTAATCTGTGGGGCTTCGGGGCCAGGAGTTTTTGGTTGGAAGCATGAAATCGCAAACTAGGGTTAGGGTTAGGGCCAGGGGGAATGGCAGGCCCAATCTTCTGGCACTGAGGCGGGATCACTGGGGGGCTGAGACAAAGAAAAGGGTCAGGCGGGGAGTCAGAGTCTAGCTTGAGGGAAGGGGTCCGGCAGAGGGTCAGCCACCGTGTTTGTGACCCACTCGAGTGCTGAAAGTGGGGGATGGCCTCGTGGGTGGGGCATGCATGTTTCTCCTGCTCTGAGGCTTTTGGACAGGTTGTAATTGCATGGTTTCCTCCTGGTGGCAGGCGGAGGCCTGGGGTGTGGCTCAGGGTTCCTTAATCTGGAGGGATTGGGGGTCAGTTCTATGGGGACAGAAGCCTGAGAGCTCACATTATGGTTACCGTTAGGGCCTAGGAGAATGTCAGGCCTGATCAGCCAACGCTGAGACGGGATCCACAGAGGGGGGTGTGTGTTGAGGATGAGGGTAAAGCAGCGTGTCAGACTCCAGGTTTTATGGATGGGGCGGGCCACCAAACCTAAGGGTGGCCGCAGGGGTGCATGAAACTTTCTCCCAGTCTGAGGGTTCTGCACAGCTCTGAAGGCCTCGGTATCCTTCAGGGTGGCAGGTGGACTCCTACAGTGTGGCTCCGGGGCCCCCAATCTGGAGTGCTCAGGGGAGAGATCCCAGGATCCGAAGCCTAAAAATCCAAAGGAGGCTTAAGGTGAGGGCCTGGGGCCCTGGCAGGCCCAATCCAACAGCCCTGGGGCAGGCACCCCACAGGACTGAATAACAGGAGTAGTAGGCTGTGCATGGCCCTGGCTCATAGATAGCTATATCACAGGGTTTGTGTCACGACCACTCAGGATTCAAGGGCAGGCACAGGCAGTGGCCTGCGGCGCTGCCAGATAGTTCACTGGGGATTTTCTGAGCAATTCTCATGGGTTTTCTGCCTAAATCAATATTGATCTGAGTAGAAAGTATATGAGAGTTGGCCAGTGTTGGGTGGCGATTTGGGCTGTGCTGGCGCCCATGGTCTAGAGCAGTTTCTCCCTAGGTGTGTGTCCTGGCCATCCGGGAGCACTGGCTGGGCCCACGTGGCTCCCCCAAGGGCCCCATCAAGTGGAGCTTTCTGGGGGCTGTGCTGAGTCAGGGTGTCTTGCTGAACATCAGCCTCCATGTTTGTGGCCCCATGGGGCAATGAATGTTGGGATGGCCTCAGGGAGTCATGCAGTTTTCTTCTGCTCTGTGGGTTTTTTGAAGCTCTGAATAGCACAGTTTCCTCCTCGGTGGCAGCAGGAGCCCTGGGTTGTGGCTCAGGACTTCCCAATCTGGGGGGGTTGGGGGCCAAGTCTCTGGGGATGGAAGCCTAAAAAGCCAAACTAGGGTTAGGGTTAGGGCCTAGGAGCATGACAGGCCCGATCTTTTTGGCACTGAGGCAGGATCCCCAATTGGCTGAGTCAAGGATGGGTGACCAGCGGTATGTCAAGCTTTGTGTTTTGTGACTGAGGGGTCCCCAGATGTAAGGGTGGACTCAGGGAAGCATTTGGTTTTACCCCAGTCTGAGGGTTTTGAGCAACTCTGAATAGCATGGTTTCTTCCTGGGTGCCAGGTAGACTTCTGCAGTTTGGCTCAGATATCCCCCATCTTGAGGGCTTGGGGGACAGGCTCCTGGAGATGGAAGTGTCAAAAGCAAACTGAGGGTTAGTACGAGGGCTTAGGGGCCTGGCAGGCCCGAACTTCCAGCGACAGGGAAGGCACCCCAGGGAAGTGACTAGCAGGAGGGATTGGCCACCCATATGCCTGGCTCAAAGGGGGCTATCTCTCAGGGTTCAGGCTGCGACATCCGGGACCCTGGACCAGGCCCAGGCGCAGCCCTGTGGGCCCATGACACCAGAAGTGAGCTCCTGGGTTTTTGTGTCCAATTCTTATAAGCTTTCTGCCCAAATTGATATTGTGGTTGGGCAGCGAGTTGGGCCATGTTGGCACCTGCTCTACAGCTCTTTCTAGCGAGGTGGGTGTCTCGGCCATCCAGGAACATGGGCCAGGCCCACCCGGCTCCCCTGAGGGCCCCCGTGCACCGGAGCTTTCCAGGGGTAGAGCTGAGGGAGGGTGTCTGGCTGAGTGTCACACTCTGTGTTTGTTGCCCATTGGGATGCTGATGGTGAGGGTGGTTTCAGGGGGATATGCAGGTATCTCCTGCTCTGAGGGTTTTGCACAGCTATGAATGGCATGGTTTCCTCCTGGGGGCAGGTGTACTCCTGCAGTGTGGCTCTTTTGTCCCTGGTGTGGAGGACTCAGGCTACTGGCCACTGGAGATGGAAACCTGAAAACCCAACCTAGGTTTAGGGCAAGGGCCTAGGGGCATCGCAGATGTGATCTGCCAGTGCAGGGCCCGCACCTCAAAGGGAGCGGGAGTGGTTGGCATCACGTGCATCTGCCTCACAGAGGGCTTATTTTCAGGGCTTGGATTGCCAATATTGGGGCCCCAGGCCAGGCTCAGGCAGTGGACCTGACAGCCCATGCTGATAAATGCAAGTTCGCTTGGTTTTTCTGGCTAAATCTGACTTTTTTTCTGCCCAAATTGATATCGATTTGGGCAGAAAGCTGTGAGAATTGGTCAGCATTGGGCAGTGATTCAGGCCATGCTGGCATATGCAATCTAGAGCTCTTTCTCACTCAGTGTTGACGTGGCCATCCGGGAACATGGGTTGGGCCCATGCGGCTCCCCTGAGGGCCCCCAGGAAGGGAGAGGGCCCCGCAGGCAGAGTTGAGGGAGGGGGATCCAGCTGAGCACCAGTCTGCATGTTTGTGGTCTGGTGGGGAGCGAAGAGTGGGGGTTGGTCTCAAGGAGGGTATGCAGGTTTCTCCCACTCTGAGGGTTTTGCACAGCTCCAAGCAGCACGGTTTCCTCCTGGGTGGCAGGCGGAGTCCTGGGCTGTGGCTCAGGGGTCCATAATCTGGAGGGATTGGTGGCTAGTTCTATGGGGACAGAAGCCTGAGAAACTACCCTAGGGTTACTATTAGGGCCTAGGAGTATGACAGGCCCAATATGCCCATACTGAAGCAGATCCCCAGGGGGCTGAGTTGAGGACAGGGGTCCAGTAGTGCATCAGGGGCTTGGTTTTGTGCCCGGGTGGGCCGCTTGAGGTGGGGGTGGTCTGAGGGTAGCATGCGGGCTTGTTCTGTTCTGAGGGTTCTGCATGGGTGTGGTTTCCTCCTGAGTGGCAGGCGAACATTTGGGGTGTGGCCCTGGGGTCCCCAATCTGGAGGGATTGGGGGACAGGTCTCTGGGGACAGAAGCCTGAAAAGCCAACGTACGATTAGGGTTAGGGCCTAGGGCCATGGCAGGTCCAAACTGTCAGTGCTGAGGCGGGATCTCCCATGGGCTGAGTCAAGGATGGGGGTCAAGTGGTATGTCAATCTCTGGGTTTTGTTGCCATGTGGGCCATCAGAGGTGATGGCGGCCTCTGGAATGCATGTGGGCTTCTCCTGGTCTGAGGGTTCTGGGTAGCTCTGAAGAGCACCGAGGAGAACATGGATGGTAGGCGGAGTCCTTGGTTGTGGCTCAGGGGTTCCCAATCTGGAGGGATTTTTGGCCATGTCTCTGGGCATGGAAGCCTGAAAACACAACCTAGGGTTTGGGTTAGGGCTTAGGGGTATTCTGGCCCTACCTCCTGGTGCTGAGGCTGGATCCCCAGGGGCTGAGTCAAACATGGGGGTCAGGAAGCACATCAGAATGAGTTTGTGACTGCGGGGACCATCGAAGTTGGGGGTGTCCTCAGGGAGTCATGTGGGTTTGTTCCATTCTGAGGGTTTTGCTCAGCTTCGAATGGTACAGTTTCCTCCTGGGTGGCAGGCGGACACCTGGGGTGTGGCCCAGAGGACCCCAATCTGGAGGGACAGTGCCAGTGTGGTTTTACACCAGTGGAGGGTTTGGGGGCTGCTTTAGGAGTCTGTGGAAAGCCCAACAGTGCCAGTTCATGCCACTGGAGGTGGTGGGTGAGCTGTGGTGCCAGAGAGCACGGTAGGGGTGGCAATGCTGCTTCCGACCACTGGAGGCAGTGGCGAGCCACCATGGGAAACCCACCTGAAGAAGAGTCAGTGCTGCCTGCTGGCTCTGAGGGCAGTAGGGAGGTGCTGGGTGAGAGACCCTGAATCCTGAAGAACTACAGATTGTTCCTGCAGGACGGAGTGGTGAGCTGTATAGTTTCTGTTTCTCCAGGCTTAAGAGTGGTCATAAGAAACACTGGAGCCGGGCCCCCACTCAGCATTGTGCCCTGTTTCCCCAGGTTTGCTGGTAGTCTGCTGTCAGGATGGCTCAGGAGGGTCCTCCCAGCTGGGCTCTGGAGCCGGTGGAAACCAAACCTGACTCATGGTGCATTTGGAACTGAGGAGTTGAGTGTTTGTTTGGAAGAGTATGTTTGTTTCTCCAAAAAGGACAAGGGCATTGGTCGGCTTGAGAAGGAAGTAGATAACCACTTAAAAAATAAGCGTATGTCTCTCCTTCTCCCAGGTATTGGAGCAGGTGTGAAGACCAGGTGGGAGACTCCTGCTTATCCACACCTGACAACCCTTCTTCACTCTGGCTCCACAAGACCTGAACTTTGAAAATCAGCATCTGAGTCAGTCATGCAGCTTGTCCCAGGACGTCAGCATTCAGAGAAAACAGCAGGCCGGTGGGGCACAATGTCACATCCATGCCAGGACAGGAGGTAAAACTTCTCTTTCACCCCAAACCTCCTGGGCTTTTCTCTTGTCTCTGGTGGAGTTCACAATTGGCACACTGGATCAGCTGTAAGCAATCTAGTGTGGGTGCCAGAGTTCCCGAGTTTCTCTGCAGGGAACACCTGGCAGGGATATCATTTTCTCTGTTTATTTCTGGATTACAAAGGTTTGGACCATCTCTTTCCTAGGTAATCCCTTGGATTCGAAAGGGAAGATGAGATTGACTGGTGTGCGTTTTGAATATAGAAAGTATTCCTTCATCTAGCAGTGTTTATTCCACTGGGCCTAGGCTGTGGCCGGCATCTAGAGTGAGGTGGATGTTTGGGTCAGATAGAGACTTGGATGATGGCTTCTCCTTTGTCCAAGGTGATGTATCCTAATGGATTGGTCTTTGCATCCAAAGAGTTCCAATGAGGGCTGAGGGAAAATTCAAAATGATTCCAAGGAGCCTTGGACAATTTAAAAGAAATGCTTGTCTTCCTACGTTCACTCAAACAGCTATATATGGTTGGGCATGCTCTATTTTCTGTGCAGTTGGTGGGTTCTGTGGGTGGTGAAGGAGAGTGTTTGGGAATTTCCCTGGATAAAGGCATTCTGGTGGTTTCAAGGGACTTGGCGTCAGAAACCCTGGGGTGAATTTCTGTGGCTGCTTGCCTGATGCTCAGTGAGTCAGGTTATCCCTCAGGTTTTACATTTCCTCCATAGGAAATGGCTGGCAGGGAATGTTCTGCTGAAAGTGGAACCCTCAGGAGCACCTGGGTGGCTCAGTGGGTTAAGCACCTCCCTTTGGATCAGGTCATGATCCTAGGTTCCTCTGATGGAACCCTGCCTTAATCTCTCTGCTCAGCAGGGAGCCTGCTTCACGCTCTCTCTCTCTGCCTGCTTCTCTGCCTACTTCTGATCTCTGTCAAATAAATAAATAAAATCTTTAAAAAAAACACCCTAAAATGGAACGCTCCTACACTGTTGGTGGGCATGTGGGTTGTTGCAGCCACTCTGGAAAAGAAAATGGTGTGTCCTCCAAAACCTAAGAACAGAACAACACTAGGATCCAGCAATTGTCCTCCTAGGTATTTGCTTAAAGGGCACAAAAATGTACATTCTGTGTGGTACAAGCTCCGTGATATTTACAGCAGCATTATCAACGATAGTAACATTATCAACCACAGCACATTATCAACCATAGTAAAAATATGGAAGGAGTCCAAATGTCCATTCACTGATGAGTGATTTTATATATATATATATATATATATATATATATATATATATGTGTGTGTGTGTGTGTGTGTGTGTGTGTGTGTGTATTCATTCACCCACATCATCTTCTTCTATTTTAAAATTTATTTATATTTTTAGAATAACAGTATTTATTGTTTTTGCACCACACCCATTGTTCCATGCAATCCGTGCCCTCTCCAATACCCACCACCTGGTTCCCCCAAACTCCCACCCCCCCCCGCCCCTTCAAAACCCTCAGATTGTTTTTCAGAGTCCATAGTCTCTCATGGTTCACCTCCACTTCCAATTTCCCCCAACTCCCTTCTCCTCTCTAACTCTCCTTGTCCTCCATGCTATTTGTTTGTTATGATCCACAAATAAGTGAAACCATATGATAGTTGACTCTCTCTGCCTGACTTCCTTCATTCAGCATAATCTCTTCCCGTCCCGTCCATGCTGCTACAAAAGTTGGGTATTCATCCTTTCTGATGGAGGCATAATACTCCATAGTGTATATGGACCACATCTTCCTTATCCATTCGTCTGTTGAAGGGCATCGTGGTTCTTTCCACAGTTAGGCGACCATGGCCATTGCTGCTATAAACATTGTCTCCCACATCTTCTTAATGTAATAAGAGCAAGGTTCAAAAAGGATGAAATCTTATCATCTGTAAGGATGTGGATGGATCTACAGTGGATTTAGCTAAGTAAAATCAGTAAGAAAAGACCAATAGCCTGTAACTTGGATTCTGTAGATTTTCAGAACGAAAACAGATGAACATAGTGAGGGGAGAAGGCCAATGAAGAAACACACTCAAACTTAGAGCACAAACTGATCATTGCTAGAGGACAGGGGTGTGGGTGGAAGGGTTAAATGGGTGACAACTATTAGGGAGAGTACTTGCTGTGATGAGCTCTGGGTGTTCTATGCAGGTGGGGAATCACAAAATCCTACCCTTGAAGCAAAGGAATGAACACTGCATGGAAACAAATTGGAATGGAAGTCATGGAAAGAAAGAAGAACACCATGTTCTACTTCATGAGGAGTGAGGTAAAAATGGAGGGATTTTTGCTCTACTGTTCTGTCAATGATCACTTTCCAACACACTGTTGTATGATACACTAGTTTCTGTTTGCATAAGGAGCCCTCAAAAAGCTTCCAGGAAGATTCAGATGTCAGAGCATGTTCATGTTCCATAGATATGTTCCTTCCAGTCTGCCCAGGTACAAAGGTAATTGGAGAAAAATATGGCAGAAGAGGAAAGGAGGTATTAAGCATTCAGGTGGTAGCTTTCCCCTTTCTCATGAATGCCTGGGACAGTGTAAATTGAAAAGGAGGAGGGGGGGGGATCCCAGAGCTTTGCCGCAGACAGGGGAGTTCCAGGTCTGCCTAGAGCTGACAGGGGTCTTTGAGGAGAGCTGAGCTAGTGGCATGGTGGGCCCGAACTGTTGGTGCTGAGGTGAGTTCCCCAAGGAGCTGAGTTGATGATGGGGGTCGGGTGGTTCATCAGGCTCTGGGTTTGTAGCCAGGGGGCTGCAGAACATGCAGGGGTCCTGATGGGGGCATGCAGGTTTCTCTGGCTCTGAGGGTTCTGCACAGATACAAAGGGACTAACTAGTTTCCTGCTGGGTGGCAGGTGAACTCCTACAGTGTGGGTCCAAGGTTACCAATCTAGAGGGCTTAGGGGACAGGCCTCTGGGGAAGGAAGCCTGAAAATGCAACCAAGAGTTAGGGTCATGGCCTTGGGGCATGGCAGGCCTGATCTGCTGACACTGAGGTGGGATACCCTCAGGATTGAGTTGAGGCTATGTGTCCTGCAACTTAGAAGAGTCAGGGTTTCTGGCCAGAGGGATGGCTGATGGTGGGGGTGGCTTTAGAGGGGCATGCTGGTTTCTCCCTCTCTGAGGGAACTGTGGAGCTCCAAATGACATGGCTTTCCCCTGCATGGCGGTCAGGTTTATGGCTTGTTACAGAGGGGTCCTGAATCTGGGGAGTTTGGGGACCAGGCCTCTTGGGGGAGCATGAATTCATGAAGCCTGAATTCAGAAACTAGAGTTATGCTAAGGTCCTAGGGGCATGGCATGCTCAATCTGCTGTTGCTGAGATGGGCTCCCTGGTGGGATGATTTCAGGGTGGGTATCAAGGGGCATGTCAGACTCCCACTTTGTGCCCTGGGGGTGAACTCAGGGTTGCATGGAGTTTTCTCCCACCCTGAGGGTTCTGCAGAGCTCTGAATGGCATGGTTTCCTCCTGTGTGGCAGACGCAATCCTGGGGTGTCACTGAGGCATCCTTAATCTATACCGGCATGAATCTCAGAAGTGGCCAATCTGGTGGGCTTGGGGGACAGGCATCTGAGCATGAAAGCCTGTACACACTACCTAGGGTTAGGGTTAAGGGCTAAGGACATGGCAGGCCCGATGTACTGGTGCTGGTATGGGCTCCTCTAAGGGCTGAGTTGAGGGCATAGATATGGTATCACAGCAGAATCCGGTTTTATGGCCATGGGGGTGACTCATGGTAGGGATGGCATTAGGGGGGCTTACAGGTTTCTCCTGGTCTGAGGTTTCGGTACAGCTCCAAACCACAAGGTTTCCTCCTGTGTGGTAGGTGTAGTCCTGTGGTGTCGCTCAGTATTCCTTAATCTAGGGGACTTGGGGATGGAAGCCTGAAAACCCAAACAGGGGTAATAGTAAGGGCCTAGGGACATGGTGACCCAATCTGCTGATGTTGAGGTGGGGCCCCTCAGGGCTGAGTTGAGGGCGTGTGTCCAGCAGCTCAGCAGAATCCGATTTTATGACCGGGGGGCCACAGATGGTGGGAGTGTCTTTATAGGGGCAGGTATCTCCCCCTCTGACGGTTCAGCACAACTCCAAATGGCATAGGTTTCTACTGTATGGCGAGCGGAGTCCTAGGGTGTATGTCAAGGTTCCTTAATCCAGGGGGTTTGTTGCCTGGGATCTCAGAATGGAAGCCTGAAAACCCAAACTAGGGTTAGGGTTATGGCCTAGGGGCATGGCAGGTCTGATCTGCCAGTTCTGAGGCGGGCTCCATGGAGGGCTGAGTTGAGGGCGGGTAATAGGTGGCTCATGTTAATCTGGGTTTTTGTTCAGGAGGGGCTCAGATGCCGAGGCTTGCCTTAGGGGACATGAAGTTATTCCCTGCTCTGAGGTCTGACTAGCTACAAATGGCACCATAACAACATAGGCAGCTGGCAGACTGCCAGACTGAGTCTCAGGCATCTCCAATCTGGCCAGTTTGTGGGCTAGACCTAAGGCTACGGAAGCCTGTACACACAACCTAGGGTTAGGGTTAAGGACTAGTGGCATGGAAGCTCTGATATGCTGGTATTGAGGTGGGCTCCCTCGGGGCTGAGTGGACATGCATCTGGATTGTGGCAGAATCTGGCATTGTGTCAGGGGCGCTGCAGAAGATGCGAGTGTGTGTAGGTGCTCATGCATCTTTCTTTCTGGAGTGCAGGCAGAGTCTCCTGGTGTAGATGTTGAATCCCCTGTCTGGAGGGTTAGAGTTAGGTATATAGGTTAGGGATAGGGTTAGGGTTAGGAGTTAGGATTAGTGTTATGTCTTAGGGACAAGGGTTAGGGTTATGTCTTAGGGAAAAAGTTTGGGTTTAGAGTCAGAGTTAGGGATAGGGTGGGGTTAGGGTTTAAGATTAGGGTTACGGTTAGGGATTAGGGTTACAGTTAGGCTTAGGGTCAGGACTATGTCTTAGGGACAAGGCATGTCGGATCTGGAAACACAGATATAGGCTCACACAAGCACTGAGTTGAGGACAGGATGCAGGAGGCTCCTCAGGCCATGGGTTTTTGGCTTGGAGGGGCAAAGATGGCGGGAATGGCATCAGGGAGCATGCTGGTTTCTAGGGCTCTGAGGGTGTTAGAGAGCACCAAATGAAATGGTCTCCTTCTGTCTGAGATTCTGAATATGGGTATCTGTCTGATGCTCCCATCCATGGAAGGGATTGGGTGTCATGTCTCGGGGTCCTGGTCCTGAGCACCCAACCTAGGGTTAGGGTTTGGTCCTGGGAGAACAACAGGCCTATGTGCCAGTGCAGACCAGGCTCTCTGGAGGGCAGAGTTGAGGATATTGGTCTGGCGGTCCATCAGGCTCTGGGATTGTGGTGTGTGGGTCCTCGGAAGGTGAGAATCTTTTAGAGGCATGGAGTTTTCTCCAGCACAGGAGGTCCTGCACAGGGCGATGGGGTCCAGTTTCCTCGGGGTTGGCAGCCAGATTCCTGCATTGGTAATACGGGTCCACAGTCTGGAGGGCTAGGGAGTCAGACCTCTGGGGTGGGAAGCCAGAATATGCAAATGAAGCTTAGGGTTCAGTCATAGAGGCATGTCATCCCCTACCTGCCAGTACTGTGGTGACCCAGCTCAATGCCAGAGTTGGGGGCGCATGTCTACAGGACCGTGAGACTCGGTTCCTTGTCCGTGGGGCCACCAGAAGTGGGGATGGCCTCAAGAAGGCATGCAGGTTTCTTCTGCTCCGTGAGTTCAGTACATTTCCAAATGGCAGTGTGTCCTCCTGGGATCAGGTGCAATGATGGTGTGCAGCTCAGGGGTCCCCCATCTCGGGTCTTTGGGGACAAGGCATCGGAGGATTGACAGTGGAACACACAACCTGGGCTAGGGTTAGTATTAGGGTTAGGCTTAGGTATAGGGTTACTGTTATGTATTAGAGACAAGGCAGGTCGGATCTGCCAGCACAGATATTGACACATCCAAGGGCATAGTTGAGGGCGGGAATCAGGAGGCTCCTCAGTCTTTGGTTGGAGGATCAAAGATGGCAGAAATGGCCTCAGGGAAGCATGCCGAGTTCTAGGGCTCTGAGGGTGTTAGAGAGCACAAAATGAAATGGTCTCCTCCTTACTAAGGGTCTGAGTAAGGCCATCAATCTGATGCTCCCATCCATGGGAGGGATTGGGTTTTAGACCTCTGGGGTCCAGAGCCTGAACACCGAAGTAGGGTTAGGGTTTGGTCCTTGGAGAATGGCAGGCCTGATATGCCAGGGCAGACCCAGGATCTCCAGATGGCTGAGTTGAGGGCATTGCTCTGGTGGCCCATCAGGCTCCAGGATTGTGGTGTGTGGGTCCTTGTAAGCTGTGGGTGTCTTTAGGAGGCATGGAAGTTTCTCTAGCCAGGAGGGTTTTGCACAGGACCATGGGGTCCAGTTTCCTCATGGGTGGCAGCCAGAGTCCTGTGTTGGGAATATGGGGTCCCTAGTCTCAAAGTCTAGGGAGCCAGGCCTCTGGGGATGGAAGCTTGAACACCCAAACTAGGGTTAGGGTTAGCTGGTAGGGGCAGGGCAGCACCTATATGCCGACACTGTGGTGACCCACCCGGAAGCCTTAGTTGAGGGTTAGGATCAACCCTGTAGAACTGGTGCGCCTAAACCGAGTTAGCCAATAGGGTCGCCAATAATCACAAGCATTTTGCTCATATTGTTATCTATTTAACAGAATGCTCATCAAAATAGGCCGGCGTTGGGCAGCCCTGTGGATGCTATGTCCTCCGTGCTGAGGGCCCATTCTCGGCACCCGAAGCGAGTTCGCCATGCTTTTACCAGCCAAATCAATACTGATTTGTGCAGAACGATCATGAGAACTAGCCAGCATTGGGCAGCCCTCGGGACCACCCTGTTACCCGTGGTTGACGGCCCTTTCTCGCTTGGGGAATGTCCCGGCCGCCCGGAATATGCATCAAGATGATGCGGAACACCCGGGGCCCCTGGTGAAGGGGAGCTTTCCAGGAGCAGAGTTGAGGGGTGGGTAGTAGCCATGCATCTTCCTCCAACTTTTCGGGAGGCTGGGGAGCCCAGGTATGGGTCTGGCCTCTGTGGGGGAATGAATGAGAATGTATCTCTTGTTTGAAGGCTTCCCTAACCCTAACCCTAACCTTAAACCTAACCCTAACTTTTATGGTTCCTCTGTGAGGTGAGGACAATACCTTGTCCTGGAAGGGGGCTACAGGTCCCCAATCAAGAAATCCACATCTCTCTTTGAAACCTGACCTGCCCTTCCCTCAGTATTCCTCAGGGAAGATCTTCTCACTTCATGAGCTGACAGCTCTGAACTTAAAAACGAATATTGTTTATATTTTTCAATGCCTTAGTTCATTTATGGCATGTCTTTCAAAACTGCCAGTGGGGAGGCACCTGGGTGGCTCAGTGGGTTGAAGCCAGGGTCCTGGGCTCAAGCCCTGCATCGGGCTCCATGCTCAGTGTGGAGCCTGCTTCCTCCTCTCTCTCTCTTCCTGCCTATCTGCCTACTTGTGATTTCTGTCTGCCAAATATATAAATAAAACCTTTAAAAAAACTGCCAGTGGGTTTTCAGCAGTCCTGGAGGTCTGCCTGCTCAAGGAGGGGATGACCTGGGAGAGGCAGCCTTCCTTCCCATCTCCCTCAGCATGTCCCTGAGCCCTGGAGCCATCTGTCCCACTGAGGGCTGAGGGATCCAAGACAGCCCATCTTTAGCCCAGGCGGTGTCAGCTGTGTAGACTGATGTGTACCAGTAGTGGTGGGAAGCTGGAATGGGCCAGATGCAGGCAATTTCTCCTTCCTTTTCCTTCCTCCTTTTCCACCCAGAGGTAGCTCAGAACAGACTTCAAGCCCTGCATCTCAAGATCACTTGACCCAGACACCCTGCTTTCAGCTGGTGACCTTAGCGGTTTCCTGTTGCTTCTGCCTCCCATACCCACTCCCATGGCCATTCCCAGATCAGGGGAGGGATCCAACCCTTGTATGTACTTGGTACTCTTCCTGTCCCACACTTAGCCCACCCACATTTGTCTTCCAGGTATGTGCTTGGAAGCAAGCCCATCCATAGGAACTTACCATCCAAACCGATCTAGGTAATGACCACTGAATTAGAGATCCAGGATGCATAACAAACCTGCTCTGAAATTTGTCTCATACTGTATGACAATCTCACATGAAAACAGAAACAATAATAGCTTTCTGGACAGTGAAGTGACATCCATCTCTACTTACACTCTTGAAAGCATAGGTTCTCACCCTGTTACAGTTAACAGGAGAAGTATAATAATTCAGTGAAATTTGAATTCCAAGCATAGAGCATAGAGTGAATAATTATTGTACAGTTATACTCTCACAAGTATGTCTTATGAACATTGCACAGCAAAAGATTTTTCAAATAGTTTACTGAAAGGAAAACTCTTTAATTGTTTATTTTAATTCAGGTAGAGTTAACATACAGTGGTATATTAGTTTCAGGTGTACAATGTAGTGATTCAGTGATTCTATGTATACTCAGCTGTCATCAAGAAAAGTGTACTCTTAGTCCCCATAATCCATTTCACTCATCCCTCCATCCACTTCCACTATGGTAACCACAGATTCGGCATTTTGCTTTGTATCTTCTTTCTCCTTTATTTATGTATGTTTGTTTCTTAAATTCCATGTAAGAGTGACATCACAAGGCATTTGTCTTTCTCCGACTGATGGATTTCACTTAGGACAGTACTCTCTAGCTCCATCCATGTGTCTGCAAATGGCAAGATTTCATTTTTTTATGGATGACTAATTTCCCACTGTGTGTGTGGGTGTGTTTGTGTACATGTATCATCTCATTTATCAATTTATCAAGAGATACTTGGATTGCTTCCATATTGTAATACTGTAAATAATGTTGCAAAAAACATAGGGGCACATGTATCCTTTTGAGTTATTGTTCTCATGTTCATTGGGTAAACACACGGTAGTGTGATTGCTGGATCATAATGTAGTTCTATATTTAACGCTTTGAGGAACAGTCATACTCTTTTCTACAGTGGGTTCACCAGCTTGCATTCCCCAACAGTGTAAGAGGGTTGCCTTTTATCTACATGCTCCCAACTTCTGTTTTCTTGTGCTGGTGCTGTTAGCCAATCTGATAGTGTGAGTTAATATCTCATGGAGATATTTTATTTGGATTTTCCTGTTGATGGTTGATGGTGAACATCTTCCTGGTTGTTTTCTGGGGGAGGGGCCTGCCGCGTGGGTTTTCAGTCAATTGTGTTCCCTGAGTTAAGTCCTCCAGTCCCCCTCAAGGCGGTGGGCTCTGAGGAACCGTTTTTTTTTTTTTTTTCAGACTATTGTTCTCTGGAGGTTTTTATGTTTGTTCACTTTTTTTTTCCCTCTCGCCTTGACCACTTTTGATGGTTTTTGTAGTTTTAGAGGAAAACAGACTGCACCCTGACCTCCCTCTCAGAGAGAAGCCTCAGTCTGGCTGCAGAGCCCAGATGAGATCCCCCTTGGCCGCCTGCAGAGCAGGTTCTGAATCGCGGGCTCTGGGGACGCAGGATCTTCTGCTTGTACCACAAACCATGGCAGTGGTGGCTGTCTGGACAGCTCCAGACCGCCAGAGAGGTTCCAAGCAGGGATCGCACACTGAGATTTTCCCACTGGCCGGGGCTGGGTGTGCCTGGCCTTTCTGGGTCTAAGAGCGCCAGGCTTGCGCAGGACTCTCTCAGGAGGGCTGTGGGTCCTGCGCATGTCTCAGGCTCTGAGAAGGGGCGCAGTCCGAGAGCACCAGCCTGGCCCTTCGCGCACCTCTCTCACAGGAGAGTTTGGGGCGCATGTCTTAGGCTCTGAAACAATGGCGCGGGTCAAAGAGTGCCAGCTGGGCTTTTATGTACATCTCTCAGGGTAGGATATATGTGCGTGCATCTCAGTCTCTGTAGCAGTGCTTGAGCATTATGTCCTATGATGTGACTCCTGGCCCCTCACAGGAGCCAGACCCCAGGCAATCAGGCGTGCTGGCGGCTCAGGGGCCAAGACCTGGTTTCTCAACTGCACTCCATCTGGCTCAGTGCCAGGGGAGGCTGTCCTGGGACCTGGGACTTAAGCCCCTGTCCCTCGCTGCCCCAATTCCTACAGTCCTCCCCCCCCCCATGATACTTTGCGCTTTTGGAGTACTTTCAAAGAGTCTCCAAGTTAATGCTGGTCCCCAGATGCAGGGCACTCTCGCTCATATTGGGGGTATTACTTTCAAACCAGATTATTTGCCCATAGAGTTGAGGGTCCATATCTGGGCTCTCTACTCTGTTCCACTGGTCTATGTGTCTTTTTTTATGCCAATACAATGCTATCTTGATGATCTCAGCTTTGTACTAAATCTCTAATTTCCCACTCTGTATTTTTATTTTTAGTGTATAAGAAAGCCACTGATTTCTGTACATTGACTTTGTATCCTGCCACGTTGCTGAATTTCTGTATGAGTTCTAGTAGTTTGGGGGTGGAGTCTTTTGGGTTTTCCCTATAAAGAATCATGTCATCTGCGAAGAGTGTTTGACTTCTTCATTGCTAATTTGGATACCTTTTATTTCTCTTTGTTGTCTGATTGCTGTTGCTAGGACTTCTAATACTTAGTTGAACAAGTGTGGTGAGAGTAGGCATACTTGTCATGTTCCTGATCTCAACAGGAAGGCAGCAAGCATTTGTTTTATTTCTTTTTTTATTAATTAGTTTATTTTCAACATAACAGTATATATTATTTTTTCACCACACCCAGTGCTCCATGCAATCTGTGCCCTCTATAATACCCACTACCTGGTACCCCAACCTCCCACACCCTCGCAACTTCAAACCCCTCAGACTGTTTTTCAGAGTCCATACTCTCTCATAGTTCACTTACCTTTCCAATTTACCCCAACTACCTTCTCCTATCTAACTCCCCATGCCTTCCATACTATTTGCTATGCTCCACAAATAAGTGAAATCACATGATCATTGACTCTCTGCTTGACTCATTTCATTTAGCATAATCTCTTCCAGTCCCGTCCATGTTGCTCCAAAAATTGGGTATTCATCCTTTCTGATGGAGGCATAATGCTCCATAGTGTATATGGACCACATCTTCCTAATCCCTTCATCCGTTGAAGGGCATCTTGGTTCTTTCCACAGTTTGGCGACCGTGGCCATTGCTACCATAAACATTGGGGTACAGATGGCCCTTCTTTTCACTCCACCTGTATCATTCGGGTCAATACCCAGGAGTGCAATTGCAGGGACATAGGGAAGTTCTGTTTTTAATTTCTAGAGGATTCTCCAACACTGTCCTCCAGGGAGGCTGCACCAACTTGCATTCCCACCAACAGTGGAAGAGGGTTCCCATTTCTCCACATCCTCTCCAACACATGTTGTTTCCTGTCTTGCTAATTTTGGCCATTCTAACTGGTGTAAGTTGATATCTCAATGTGGTTTTAATTTGAATCTCCCTGATGGCTAGTGATGATGAACATTTATCCTTTTTGTGAGTTATTTGCTTGGTTTCTGGATGAGCATAATGCTGGCCTCATAAAAAGTATATGGAAGTTTTCCTTCTGCTTCAATTTTTGGAAAGAGCTTCAGGAGAAGAGGTGTTACTTCTTCTCTGAAGGTTTGGTAGAATTGCCCAGAAAATTCATCAGATCCTGGGCTTTTTTGTTGGGGTGGGAGATTTTTTTTTCCTTTTTAATTTTTTTTTTATTTTTTATAAACATATATTTTTATCCCTGAGGGTACAGGTATGTGAATCACCAGGTTTATACACTTCACAGAACTCCCCATAGCACATAACCTCCCCAATGTCCATAACCCAACCCCCCTTCACCCAACCCCCCTCCCCAGAGCAACCCTCAGTTTGTTTCATGAGATTAAGAGTCACTTATGGTTTGTCTCCCTCCCAATCCCATCTTGTTTCATTTATTCTTCTCCTACCCCTTAACCTCTCCCGCCCATTGCATCTCCACCTCCTCATATCAGGAAGATCATATGGTAGTTTTCTTTCTCTTCTTGACTCATTTTGCTAAGCATGATACCCTCTATTCACATTTACAATTGCATCCAAAATCATAAGATACCTAGGAATAAACCTAACCAAAGAGGCAAAGAATCTATATTCAGAAAACTATAAAGTACTCATGGAAGAAATTGAGGAAGACACAAAGAAATGGAAAAATGTTCCATCCTCCTGGATTGGAAGAATAAATATTGTGAAAATATCTGTGCTACCTAAAGCAATCTACACATTTAATGCAATTCTTATCAAAGTACCATCCATCTTTTTCAAAGAAATGGAACAAATAATCCTAAAATTTACATGGAACCAGAAAAGACCTCGAATAGCCAAAGGAATATTGAAAAAGAAAGCCAAAGTTGGTGGCATCACAATTCCGGACTTCAAGCTCAATTACAAAGCTGTCATCATCAAGACAGCATGGTACTGGCACAAAAACAGACACACAGATCAATGGAACAGAACAGTGAACCCAAAACTAGACCCTCAACTCTATGGTCAACTAATCTTCGACAAAGCAGGAAAGAATGTCCAATGGAAAAAAGTCTCTTCAATAAATGGTGTTGGGAAAATTGGACAGCCACATGCAGAAAAATGAAATTGGACCATTTCCTTACACCACACACAAAAATAGACTGAAAATGGATGAAGGACCTCGATGTGAGAAAGGAATACATCAAAATCCTTGAGGAGAACACAGGCAACAACCTCTTCGACCTCAGCGGCAGCAACATCTTCCTAGGAACATCGCCAAAGGCAAGGGAAGCAAGGGCAAAAATGAACTATTGGGATTTCATCAAGATCAAAAGCTTTTGCACAGCAAAGGAAACAGTTAACAAAACCAAAAGACAACTGACAGAATGGGAGAAGATATTTGCAAATGACATATCGGATAAAGGGCTAGTTTCCAAATCTGTAAAGAGCTTAGCACACTCAACACCCAAAGAACAAATAATCCAATCAACAAATGGGCAGAGAACATGAACAGACATTTCTGCAAAGAAGACATCCAGATGGCCAACAGACACATGAAAAAGTGCTCCATATCACTCGGCATCAGGGATATAAAAATTAAAGCCATGAACTATTGGGATTTCATCAAGATCAAAAGCTTTTGCACAGCAAAGGAAACAGTTAACAAAATCAAAAGACAACTGACAGAATGGGAGAAGATATTTGCAAACGACATATCAGATAAAGGACTAGTGTCCAGAATCTATAAAGAACTTAGCAAACTCAACACCCAAAGAACAAATAATCCAATCAAGAAATGGGCAGAGGACATGAACAGACATTTCTGCAAAGAAGACATCCAGATGGCCAACAGACACATGAAAAAGTGCTCCATATCACTCGGCATCAGGGAAATACAAATCAAAACCACAATGAGATATCACCTCACACCAGTCAGAATGGCTAAAATCAACAAGTCAGGAAATGACAGATGCTGGCGAGGATGTGGAGAAAGGGGAACCCTCCTACACAGTTGGTGGGAATGCAAGCTGGTGCAGCCACTCTGGAAAACAGCATGGAGGTTCCTCAGAATGTTGAAAATAGAACTGCCCTATGACCCAGCAATTGCACTATTGGGTATTTACCCTAAAGATACAAACGTAGTGATCCAAAGGGGCACATGCACCCGAATGTTTATAGCAGCAATGTCCACAATAGCCAAACTATGGAAAGAACCTAGATGTCCATCAACAGATGAATGGATCAAGAAGATGTGGTATATATACACAATGGAATACTATGCAGCCATCAAAAGAAATGAAATCTTGCCATTTGCGACAACATGGATGGAACTAGAGCGTATCATGCTTAGCGAAATAAGTCAAGCAGAGAAAGACAACTATCATATGATCTCCCTGATATGAGGAAGTGGTGATGCAACATGGAGGCTTAAGTGGGTAGGAGAAGAATAAATGAAACAAGATGGGATTGGGAGGGAGACAAACCATAAGTGACTCTTAATCTCACAAAACAAACTGAGGGTTGCTGGGGGGAGGGGGTTTGGGAGAAGGGGGTGGGATTATGGACATTGGGGAGGGTATGTGCTTTGGTGAGTGCTGTGAAGTGTGTAAACCTGGTGATTCACAGACCTGTACCCCTGGGGATAAAAATATATGTTTATAAAAAATAAAAAATTAAAAAAAAAAATTAAAGCCACAATGTGATATCACCTCACACTAGTCAGAATGGCTAAAATTAACAAGTCAGGAATTGACAGATGCTGGCGAGGATGCTTAGAAATGGGAACCCTCCTACACTGTTGGTGGGAATGCAAGCGGGTGAAACCACTCTGGAAAACAGCATGGAAGTTCCTCAAAATGTTGAAAATAGAACTACCCTATGACCCAGCAATTGCACTACTGGGTATTCGCCCAAAAGATACAAATGTAGTGATCTGAAGGGGCCCATGCACCAGAATGTTTTTAGCAGCACTGTCCACAATAGCCAAACTATGGAAAGAACCTAGATGTCCATCAACAGAGGACGTGGATGGAACTTTTGTGAGGTTTTTGGTCATGACTTCAATACCGTTACTGGTTAACGGTCTATGCAAGTTGTGAATGTCTTCCTGGTTCAATTTTGGGATTGTATAGTTTTCTGGGAATACATCCATTTCACCTAGGGGGCCTAGCTTATTGGCATACAACTGTTCATTTTTTAAATCTCTTTTCAGTGTAACCCTATTCATTGTTTTAGAACCACATCCAGTGCTCCATGCAATCCATGCCCTCTATAATACTCACCATTTGGTTCCCACAACCCACCAACCCTCTGCCCCTTAAATCCCTCTAATTCATTTTCAGAGTCCATAGTCTCTCATGGTTCACCCCTCCCTCCAATTTCCCTCCACTCCCTTCTCCTATCCATCTCCCCTTGTCCTCCATGCTATTTGTTGTGCTCCACACATAGGTGAAACCATATGATAATTGACACTCTCTGCTTGACTTATTTCACTCAGTAGAATCTCTTCTAGTACCATCCATGTTGCTACAAAAGTAGGGTATTCATTCCTTCTGATGGAGGCATAATATTCCATAGTGTATATGGCCCACATATTCCTTATCCTTTTGTCCATTGAAGAGCATCTTGGTTCTATCTACAGTTTGGCGACCATGGCTATTGCTGTTCTAAATATTGGGGTACAGATGGCCCTTCTTTTCACTACATCTGTATCTTTGTGGTAAATACCAAGTAGTGCAATTGCAAGGTCATAGGGAAACTCTGTTTTTAATTTCTTGAGGAATCTCCATTCTTTTCTCCAAAGTGCCTGTACAAACTTGTATTCCGGACAGCAGTGTAAGAGGTTTCCCCTTTCCCCACATGCTCCCCAACACATGTTTCCTGTCTTGCTAATTTTGGCCATTCTAACTGGTGTAAGGTGCTATCAATGTGGTTTAAATTTGCATTTCCCTGTTGGCTAGTGATGATGAACATTTTTTCATGTGTCTGATAGCCATTTCTATGTCTTCATTGGAGAGGTGTCTGTTCCTATCTTCTGTCCAATTTTTTATATGATTGTCTGTTTTGTGTGTGTGTTGAGTTTGAGGAGTTCTTTATAGATCCTAGATATCAACCTTTTGTCTGTACTGTCATTTGCAAATACCTTCTTGCAATCTGTGGGTTGCCTCTTTGTTTCATTAACAGGCCCCTCCCCCAGAAGATCAGCAAGAAATCCAGCCAAGACCAAGTTCACCTACCAAGGAGTGCGGTTTCAATACCAAGGAGAGCAGCAGAATTCCAGAGGAGGAGAAAGCAAAGCACGGAACTCATGGCTTTTTTCCTGTGATTTTTTTTTAGTCTTGCAGTTAATTTAATTTTTTCTTTTTCATTTTTTTTTCTTTTTTTCTTTTTCTTCTCGCCTTCGGGTAAAATTTTTTTTTTTTAACTGTTACCTTTTTCTTTTTTAACGATTTTTTACTAGTTTATCTAATATATATATTTTTTCTTTTTTACATTTTTCTCAGGTGTTTTCTTTTTTTAAAAAATTTTTTTTTTCTTTTCTTTTTTTTTCTTTCTTCCTTTTTGAACCTCTTTTTATCCCCTTTCTCCCCACTCACGATTTTGGATCTCTTCTAATTTAGTTAAAGCATATTTTCCTGGGGTTGTTGCCACCCTTTTAGTATTTTACTTGCCCCTTCATTTACTCTTATCTGGCCAAAATGACAAGACGTAAAAATTCAACGCAAAAAAAAGAACAAGAGGCAGTACCAAAGGCTAGGGACCTAATCAATACAGACATCGGTAATATATCAGATCTAGAGTTCAGAATGACAATTCTCAAGGTTCTAGCCGGGCTCGAAAAAGGCATGGAAGATATTAGAGAAACCCTCTCGAGAGATATAAAAGCCCTTTCTGGAGAAATAAAAGAACTAAAATCTAACCAAGTTGAAATCAAAAAAGCTATTAATGAGGTGCAATCAAAAATGGAGGCTCTAACTGCTAGGATAAATGAGGCAGAAGAAAGAATTAGTGATATAGAAGACCAAATGACGGAGAATAAAGAAGCTGAGCAAAAGAAGGACAAACAGCTACTGGACCACGAGGGGAGAATTCGAGAATTAAGTGACACCATAAGACGAAACAACATGAGAATAATTGGGATTCCAGAAGAAGAAGAAAGAGAGAGGGGAGCAGAAGGTATACTGGAGAGAATTATTGGGGAGAATTTCCCCAATATGGCAAAGGGAACGAGCATCAAAATTCAGGAGGTTCAGAGAACGCCCCTCAAAATCAATAAGAATAGGCCCACACCCCGTCACCTAATAGTAAAATTTACAAGTCTCAGTGACAAAGAGAAAATCCTGAAAGCAGCCCGGGAAAAGAAGTCTGTAACATACAATGGTAAAAATATTAGATTGGCAGCTGACTTATCCACAGAGACCTGGCAGGCCAGAAAGAGCTGGCATGATATTTTTAGAGCACTAAACGAGAAAAACATGCAGCCCAGAATACTATATCCAGCTAGGCTATCATTGAAAATAGAAGGAGAGATTAAAAGCTTCCAGGACAAACAACAACTGAAAGAATTTGCAAATACCAAACCAGCTCTACAGGAAATATTGAAAGGGGTCCTCTAAGCAAAGAGAGAGCCTACAAGTGGTAGATCAGAAAGGAACAGAGACCATATACAATAACAGTCACCTTACAGGCAATACAATGGCACTAAATTCATATCTCTCAATAGTTACCCTAAATGTGAATGGGCTAAATGCCCCTGTCAAAAGACACAGGGTATCAGAATGGATAAAAAAACAAGACCCATCTATATGTTGCCTCCAGGAAACTCATTTTAAGCCCGAAGACACCTCCAGATTTAAAGTGAGGGGGTGGAAAAGAATTTACCATGCTAATGGACATCAGAAGAAAGCAGGAGTGGCAATCCTTATATCAGATCAATTAGATTTTAAGCCAAAGACTATAATAAGAGATGAGGAAGGACACTATATCATACTCAAAGGGTCTGTCCAACAAGAAGATTTAACAATTTTAAATATCTATGCCCCCAACGTGGGAGCAGCCAACTATATAAACCAATTAATAACAAAATCAAAGAAACACATCAACAACAATACAATAATAGTAGGGGACTTTAACACTCCCCTCACTGAAATGGACAGGTCATCCAAGCAAAAGATCAGCAAGGAAATAAAGGCCTTAAACGACACACTGGACCAGATGGACATCACAGATATATTCAGAACATTTCATCCCAAAGCAACAGAATACACATTCTTCTCTAGTGCACATGGAACATTCTCTAGAATAGATCACATCCTCGGTCCTAAATCAGGACTCAACCGGTATCAAAAGATTGGGATCATTCCCTGCATATTTTCAGACCACAATGCTCTAAAGCTAGAACTCAACCACAAAAGGAAGTTTGGAAAGAACCCAAATACATGGAGACTAAACAGTATCCTTCTAAAGAATGAATGGGTCAACCGGGAAATTAAAGAAGAATTGAAAAAAATCATGGAAACAAATGATAATGAAAATACAACGGTTCAAAATCTGTGGGACACAATAAAGGCAGTCCTGAGAGGAAAATATATAGCGGTACAAGCCTTTCTCAAGAAACAAGAAAGGTCTCAGGTACACAGCCTAACCCTACACCTAAAGGAGCTGGAGAAAGAACAAGAAAGAAACCCTAAGCCCAGCAGGAGAAGAGAAATCATAAAGATCAGAGCAGAAATCAATGAAATAGAAACCAAAAAAACAATAGAACAAATCAACGAAACTAGGAGCTGGTTCTTTGAAAGAATTAATAAAATTGATAAACCCCTGGCCCGACTTATCAAAAAGAAAAGAGAAAGGACCCAAATAAATAAAATCATGAATGAAAGAGGAGAGATCACAACTAACACCAAAGAAATACAAACTATTATAAGAACATACTATGAGCAACTCTACGGCAATAAATTTGACAATCTGGAAGAAATGGATGCATTCCTAGAAACATATAAACTACCACAACTGAACCAGGAAGAAATAGAAAGCCTGAACAGACCCATAACCAGTAAGGAGATTGAAACAGTCATTAAAAATCTCCAAACAAACAAAAGCCCAGGGCCAGATGGCTTCCCGGGGGAATTCTACCAAACATTTAAAGAAGAACTAATTCCTATTCTCCTGAAACTGTTCCAAAAAATAGAAATGGAAGGAAAACTTCCAAACTCATTTTATGAGGCCAGCATCACCTTGATCCCAAAACCAGACAAGGATCCCACCAAAAAAGAGAGCTATAGACCGATATCCTTGATGAACACAGATGCGAAAATACTCAACAAAATACTAGCCAATAGGATTCAACAGTACATTAAAAAGATTATTCACCACGACCAAGTGGGATTTATTCCAGGGCTGCAAGGTTGGTTCAACATCCGCAAATCAGTCAATGTGATACAACACATCAATAAAAGAAAGAACAAGAACCATATGATACTTTCAATAGATGCTGAAAAAGCATTTGACAAAGTACAGCATCCCTTCCTGATCAAAACTCTTCAAAGTGTAGGGATAGAGGGCACATACCTCAATATCATCAAAGCCATCTATGAAAAACCCACCGCAAATATCATTCTCAATGGAGAAAAACTGAAAGCTTTTCCACTAAGGTCAGGAACACGGCAGGGATGTCCATTATCACCACTACTATTCAACATAGTACTAGAGGTCCTAGCCTCAGCAATCAGACAACAAAAGGAAATTAAAGGCATCCAAATTGGCAAAGAAGAAGTCAAATTATCACTCTTCGCAGATGATATGATACTATATGTGGAAAACCCAAAAGACTCCACTCCAAAACTGCTAGAACTTATACAGGAATTCAGTAAAGTGTCAGGATATAAAATCAATGCACAGAAATCAGTTGCATTTCTCTACACCAACAGCAAGACAGAAGAAAGAGATATTAAGGAGTCAATCCCATTTACAATTGCATCCAAAACCATAAGATACCTAGGAATAAACCTAACCAAAGAGACACAGAATCTATACTCAGAAAACTATAAAGTACTCATGAAAGAAATTGAGGAAGACACAAAGAAATGGAAAAATGTTCCATGCTCCTGGATTGGAAGAATAAATATTGTGAAAATGTCTATGCTACCTAAAGCAATCTACACATTTAATGCAATTCCTATCAAAGTACCATCCTTCTTTTTCAAAGAAATGGAACAAATAATGCTAAAATTTATATGGAACCAGAAAAGACCTCGAATAGCCAAAGACAGTTTCCTTTGCTGTGCAGAAGTATTTGATCCTGATGAAGTCCCAAAAGTTCATCTTCACTTCTGTTTTCTTTGTCTTTGAGACATAACTTGAAAGAAGTTGTTATGGCCAGTGTTGAAGAGGTTAATGTCTATGATCTCCTTTAGGATTCTGATGGATTCCTGTCTCACATTGAAGTCTTTTATCCATTCTGAGTTTATCTTTGTGTATGGTGTAAGAGGATGGTCGACTTTCATTCTTTTACATATAGCTGCCCAGTTTTCCAAGCACCATTTATTGAAGAGACTGTCATTTTTCCACTGTATATTTTTTTCCTGATTTCTTGAAGACTATTTGACCATAGTGCTGATGATCCCTATCTGAACTCTCTGCACCGTTCTAGTGGTCTATGTGTCTGTTTTTATGCCAGTCCCATGCTGCCTTGGTGATCACATCATCATAGTAACCCTTGAAATCAGGCAACATTATGCTCCCAGTTTTATTTTTCTTTTGGCATTTCTTAGCAATATGGGGTCTTTTCTGATTCCACACAAATTTTAGGCATGTGTTTGCTCCAGGTCTTTGAATGATACCGGTGGAATTTTCATCCAAATGGCATTAAAAGGATCGATTGCACTAGGCAGTATAGATATTTTTTCCCACAAGATAGTTTTTTATAAATTTTATTATTTTATTTTCAGCATAACCATATTCATTGTTTTTGTACCACACCCCGCGCTCCATGCAATCCATGCCCTTTATTATACCCACCACCTGGTACCCCAACCTCCCAACCCCCTCCCCTTCAAAACCCTCAGTTTTTTAATTAATTTATTTATTTTCAGCATAACAGTATTTATTACGTTTTTCACCACACCCATTGCTCCATGCTATCCGTGCCCTCTATAATACCCAACACCTGGTACCCCAACGTCCCACCCCCTGCCACTCCAAACCCCTCAGATTTTTTTTCAGGGTCCATAGTCTCTCATGGTTCACCTCCCCTTCCAATTTCCCTCAACTCCCTTTTTCTATCTCCCCATGTCCTCCATGCTATTTGTAATGCTCCACAAATAAGTGAAACCATATGATAAATGACTCTCTCTGCTTCACTTATTTCACTCAGCATTATCTCTTCCAGTCCCATCCATGTTGCTACCAAAGTTGGGTATTCGTCTTTTCTGATGGAGGCATAATACTCCATAGTGTATATGGACCACATCTTCCTTATCCATTCGTCCATTGAAGGGCATCTTGGTTCTATCCACAGATTGGTGACCGTGGCCATTGCTGCTATAATCATTGGGGTACACATGGCCCTTCTTTTCAACACATCTGTATCTTTGGGGTAAATACCCAGGAGTGTAATTGCAGGGTCATAGGGAAGTTCTATTTTTTTTTTTTATTATTTCTTGAGAAATCTCCACACTGTTCTCCAAAGAGGCTGCACCAACTTGCATTCCAACCAACAGTGGAAGAGGGTTCACCTTCCTTCACATCCCCTCCAACACATATTATTTCCTGTCTTGCTAATTTTGGCCATTCTAACTGGTGTCAGGTGATATCTCAATGTGGTATTAATTTGCTAGTGATGATGAACATTTTTCATGTGTCTGATAGCCATTTGTACATCTTCATTGGAGAAGTGTCTTGTCATATCTTCTGCCAATTTTTTGATATGATTGTCTGTTTTGTGTGTGTTGAGTTTGAGGAGTTCTTTATAGATCCTTGATATCAACCTTTTGTCTGTACTGTCATGTGCAAATATCTTCTCCCATTCCGTGGGTTGCCTCTTTGTTTTCTTGACTGTTTCCTTTGCTGTGCAGAAGCTTTTGATTTTGATGAAGCCCCAAAAGTTCATTTTCACTTTTGTTTCCCTTGCCTTTGGAGATACATCTTGAAAGAATTTGCTGTGGCTGATCTCAAAGAGATTTCTGCCTATGTTCTTCTCTAGGATTCTGATGGATTCCTGCCTCACATTGAGGTCTTTTATCCATTTTGAGTTTATCTTTGTGTACGGTGTAAGAGAATGGTCGAGTTTCATTTTTCTACATATAGCTGCCTATTGTTCCTAGCACCATTTATTTAAGAGACTGACTTTTTCCCACTGTATATTTTTTTCCTGTTTTGTCGAAGATTATTTGACCATATAGTTGAGGGTCCATATCTGGGCTCTCTACTCTGTTCCACTGGTCTGTGTGTCTGTTTTTATGCGAGTTCCATGCTGTCTTGGTGATCACAGCTTTGTAGTAAAGCTTGAAATCAGGTATTGTCATGCCCCCCATTTTATTTTTGTTTTTCAAAATTTCCTTAGTGATTCGGGATCTCTTCTGATTCCATACAAATTTTTGGATTATTTGCTCCAGCTCTTTGAAAAATACTGGTGGGGGGCGCCTGGGTGGCTCAGTAGGTTAAAGCCTCTGCTTTCGGCTCAGGTCATGATCCCAGGGTCCTGGGATCGAGCCCAGCATCGGGCTCCCTGCTCCACAGAGGAGCCTGCTTTCCTTCCTCTCTCTCTGCCTGCCTCTCTGCCTACTTGTGATCTTTGTCTGTCAAATAAAAATTAAAAAAAAAAGAAAAAGAAAAATACTGGTGGAATTTTGATTGGAATAGCATTAAAAGTATAGATTGCTCCAGGCATTATCGACATTGTAACAATGTTTATTATTCCGATCCAAGAGCATGGAATGGTCTATCATCTTTTAGGGTCTTCTTCAATTTCTTTCATGAGAATTCTGTAGTTCTGTGAGTACAGAACATTTATCTCTTTGTTTAGGATTATTCCCAGGTATCTTATGGTTCTTAGTGCTATAGCAAATGGAATGATTCTCTGATTCCCCTTTCTGTATTTTCATTATTAGTGCATAAAAAAGCCACTGATTTCTGTGGATACAGGATACATTGACTTTGTATCCTGCCACGTTGCTGAATTGCTGTATGAGTTCTAGTAGTTTGGGGGTGGAGTCTTTTGGGTTTTCCATATAAAGAATCATGTCATCTGCAAAGAGAGAGAGTTTGACTTCTTCAGTGCCAATTTGGATACCTTTTATTTTTCTCTGTTGTCTGATTGCTGTTGCTAGGACTTCTAATGCTATGTTGAACAAGACTGGTGAGAGTGGGCATCCTTGTCGTGATCCTGATCTCAACGGGAAGGCTGCAAGCTTTTTCCCATTGAGGATGATATTTGCTGTGGGTCTTTCATAGATAGATATGATGAAGTTCAGGAATGTTCCCACTATCCCTATACTTTGCAGTGTTTTAATCACGAATGGATGCTGGATTTTGTCAAATGCTTTTTCTGCTTTGATTGAGAGGACCATGTGGTTCTTCTCTCTTCTCATATTAATTTTTTCAATGACATTGATTGATTTGTGAATGTTGAACCATCCTTGTAGCCCAGGGATGAATCCCACCTGGTCATGGTAGATAATCTTTTTAATGTGCTGTTTGACCCTGTTTGCAAGGATCTTGTTGAGAATCTTAGCATCCATATTCATCAGTGATATTGGTCTGAAATTATCCATTTTGGTAGGGTCTCTGCCTGGTTTGAGGATCAAGGTAATTCTGGCTTCATAGAAAGAGTCTGGAAGTTTTCCTTCTGCTTCAATTTTTTGAAACAGCTTCAGGAGAATAGATGTTATTTCTTCTTTGAAAGTTTGGTAGAATTCCCCAAGCAATCCGTCAGGTCTTGGGCTCTTGTTTCTTGGGAGGTTTTTGATCACTGCTTATATCTCGTTACTAGATATCGGTCGATTCAGGTTGTCGATCTCTTCCTGGTTCAATTTTCGAAGTTTATAGTTTTCCAAGAATGCATCCATTTCATCAAGGTGGCTAAGCTTATTGGCATATAACTATTGATAATAACTTCTGATGATTGTTTCTACTTCCTCGTTGTTAGTTGTGATGTCTCCGTTTTCATTTATAATTTTGTGAATTTGGGCTTTCTCTCTTTTCTTTTGGATTAGTGTGGCCAGTGCCTTATTGATCTTATTGATTCTTTCAAAAAAACCAACTTCTAGTTTCATTGATACGTTCTACTGTATCTTTGGTTTCTACCTCATTGATCTCAGCTCTAATCTTGATGATTTCTCTTCTTATGTGTGGAGTTGGTTTGATTTTTTTATTGATTCTCCAGTTCTTTAAGGTGTAGAGACATCTGGTGTATTCTGGATTTTTCAAAATTTTGAGGGAGGCTTGGATGTCTATGTATTTCCCCCTTAGAACCGCCTTTGCTGTATCCCATAGGGTTTGGATCGAAGTGTCTTCATTCTCATTGGTTTCCATTTGTTTCAGTTCTTCATTGATCTACTGGTTGATCCAAGCATTCTTAAGCAAGGTGGTCTTTAGCTTCCAGGTGCTTGAGTTCCTTCTGTACTTTTCCTTGTGATTAAGCTCCAGTTTCAAAGCATTATGATCTGAGAATATGCAGGAAAAAATCTCAGTCTTTTGATATCAGTTTAGTCCTGATTTATGACCCAGCATGTGGTCTATTCTTGAGAAGGTTCCCTGTGCTCTTGAGAAGAATGAGTATTCTTTTGTTTTAGGGTGGAATGTTCTGAATATATCTACGAGTTCCATCTGTTCCAATCTGTCATTCAATGCTCTTGTTTCTATATTGATTTTCTGCTTCAATGATCTGTCTATTTCTGAGAGAGGCATGTTAAGTTCTCCTATGATTAGTGTATTCGTATCAATATGACTCTTTATCTTGATTAACAGTTTTCTTATGTAATTGGATGTTCCCATATTGGAGGCATAGATATTTACAATTATTAGATCATCTTGCTGGATTGTCCCTTTAAGAATTATGTAGTGTCCTTCTGTATCTCTAACTACAGCCTTTAGTTTAAAATCTAATTTATCTGATATGAGAATCGCTACCCTGGCCATTTTTTTTTTTTTTGAGGCCCATTTGCATGAAAGATACTTCTCCGTCCCTTCACTTTCAGTCTGGGTGTATCTTTAGGTTCAAAATGCGTCTCTTGTAGAGAACATATGGATGGGTTCTGTCGTTTTATCCAATCTGCAACCCTGTGCTATTTTATGGGCGCATTTAGGCCATTCGCATTGAGATTGATTATTGATAGATACGTTTTTATTGACATCGAGTTAACTTTGAAGTCTTTCTTTCTGTAGATTGTCTCTATATTTCTCTTCCATGCTATTCTTTGGATTTTTACTCTTTTATAGAACCCCCCTTAATATTTCCTACAGTGTCGGCTTGGTGGTAGCATAGTCTTTTAAGTCTTGCCGGTCTTGGAAACTCTTTATATCTCCATCCATTCTGAATGTCATTCTTGATGGATAAAGTATTCTTGGCTGCATGTTCTTCTCATTTAGTGCCCTGAATATATCTTTCCAGCCTTTTCTGGCTTGCCAGGCTTCTCTGGACAGGTCTGATGTTATATTGATGGCTTTCCTATGTAAGTAAGGAGCTTCTTTGCCCTAGCAGCTTTCAGGAGATTATACCTACAATTATAATTCCTCAATTTGACTATCAGATGTCGTGGTTTTTTTTTTTTTTTTGGAATGTATAATCTTGGGTGGAGACCATTTAGCCTCCAGAACATGAACTCTGGTTCCATTCGCGAGATTGGGAAAATTTTCTTGAAGGACTTGTTCCACTATATCTTCTAGATCTTTCTTTTTTCTCCCCTTCAGGGATTCCAGTAATTCTGAGGTTGGAACGTTTCATGGCATCATTTATTTCCCGGATTCTGTTTTCGTGATTTCTAAGCTGTTTGTTCCAGGCTTCCTCCTGATCCTTTCTCTCTATCTGTTTGTCCCCCAGATCACTAATTCTATCTTCTGTCTCAGTTACCCTAGCTTTGAGAGAGTTTAGATTAGATTGGAACTCATTGAGAGCATTGTGGACCTCCTCCCTGGTAGCTTTAAGCTCCGCTCTAACATTGTGAACATCATGTCTCATCGCTTTCAGCTTGGCCCTAATCAATTATGTTTGGTCATCCATGCCTTTCTCCAAACTAGCTATTGCCTGGATTATTGTTAACCTGAATTCTCTTTCCAACATATTGTCTATGTTGATAGCAATTAGCTCTAGTGCAGAAGGTCCATCCCCTGTATTTTTCTTCTGTTGGGCATTCCTCCTCCTAGTCATTTTGGTGAGAGATGACTGAACAGATGTAGCTGGATGTATCAACTGTGGTGCAGTCAAGGTGAACCCTGGAACATTTCTGAACAATCAGGATTCCCCACCCAAATGAGAGACAAAAGAAAAGAAAAAGGAAAAAAAAGAGATAGAGAGAGAGACAGGAAAGAGAGGGAAGATTAAAGAGAAAGTTCAGCCCAAATGGGCCCCAAGGTAAGATTTATGAAGTAGACAGACAAAAAGACTGATAAAAGTATATGACAAGAAAATATATGTTTATAAAAAATAAAAAGTTAAAAAAAAAGTATATGACAAGAGAAAAAAAAAATATATATATATATACACAAAAAAGGAAGAACCTGATCAAAAAGAACCCCACGTGTAAGATTTATATACTATCAGGACAAACACAAAAACACAGAAACACTGGTGGAAGATAAAGATTGGAAAATGGTTATAAATTCTCAGTGTGTGCGAGGAAGTTTGTTTTAATTCTTCTTGGATGTATCTTGATATCTTTGTCAAAGGACTCAACATTCCTAAGATAAAGGGGTATTAAAAATTAGTTACCTATAGGGGTAGTATTGATTGGGGAAAGGAGACTACTTTGAAGTTTAACTCTATATGAATAATAGAAGATAAAAATAAAAAGGAAAAAACTAAACTAAACTAAAGTATTAAAAAATGTAGGAATAAAAAAATAGAAATGCAAAAGGAAAACATAGGTGTACGTATCAAAAAGTTCAGGTTAGAAAGTTATTATGGAATTTGATATACTGGACAGCTCGCTGTGATGTTACCAGGTTAATAAAATTACATATATATATACCAGAATAGTGGGAATGAATGAAAAAGAAAACTTTTCCTATGAAGTAGTGGTTGTACTCTTGTATTCCTTTTTTATTTTTTTTCTCTCTCTTTTTTTTTTCTTTCTTGGTTTGTTTTCTGGGGAAGGGACCTGCCACGTGGGTTTTCAGTCAGTGATGTTCCCTGAGTTAAGTTCTCGCTCCGCCCTCAAGGTGGTGGGCCCTGAGGAAACTTTGTTTTTTTTTTTTTTTTTCAGACTTTTGTTCTCTGGAGGTTTTTATGTTTATTCACTTTTTTTCTCACTTTGACTGCTTTTGATGGGTTTTGTAGTTTTAGAGGAAAATAAACCACACCCTGATCTCCCTCTCAGAGAGAAGCCTCAGTCTGGCTGCAGAGTCTAAATAAGTTCCCCATGGGCCACTGGCAGAGCAGGTTTCAAGTCGTTGTCCCTGGGGTACCCAAAGCCAAGGAAGTGACGGCTGTCTGGGCAGGTCCAGACCGCCAGAGAGGTTCCAAGCAGCAATCACACACTGAGATATTCCTGCTGGCCCGGGCTGGGAGTGCCTGGTCTTTCTGGGTCTAAGAGTGCCCGGCTTGCATGCACCAATTTCAGGGGAGGCTGAGGTTCACGCGCAGGTCTCAGGCTCTGAGAACAAGGTGCAGATCCGAGAGCACCAGGTTGGGCCTTCACGCACCTCTCTCAGGGGAGAGTTTGGTGCAGGCTCTGAAACAATGGCGCGTATGAAAGGGCATTGGCTGGGCCTTTATACCTCTCTCAGGGGAGTATGTCAGGCTCTATAGCAGGGCTCACGCATTCTGCCATCCAGCGTGGCTCCCATCCCCTCACGGGAGCCAGAACCCATGCATTCTCAGGTGCGCCGGCAGCTTAGGGACCAAGACCTGGTTTCTTGGCTGCACTCTCTCTGGCTCAGCACCAGGGGAGGCTCTCCTGGGACCAGGGACTTAAGCCCCTATCGCTAGCCATCCCAATTCCCACAATTCACCCCCCCTCCGGAGATTCTTAGCTCTTTTGGAGTGCTTTCCACTAGTCTCCAAGTTAATGCTGGTCCCCAGATGCAGGGCACTCTGGCTCCTATTGGGGTATTACTTTCCAACTGGTTGCCTCTGGTGGCTCCCTCCACCTTTTGTTTATCTTCTGATATCAGTCCCCCATTCCCACTCCGCGTTACCTGCCCACTGGTGTCTTCTACCCCTGTAGAGATCCAGACGTGTATAATACTGATCTCAGGCTAATTTCATGGGTGATTGGAGTTCTTTGGTAGGTAATCAGCTCACTTTGGGGTACAGGTTGAAAAGCCATCTCCTCCTACTTCCCCGCCATCTTGTCAACCTCTCTCTGCTTCAATTTTTTCAAACAGTTTCAGGAGAATAGGTGTTATTTCTTCTTTGAATGTTTCATAGAATTCCCAAATGAATCCATCAGGGCCTGGGTTCTTGTTTTTTGGGAGGTTTTTGATCACCGCTTCAACCTCATGACTAGATATTGGTCTTCAGATTGTCAGTTTCTTCCTGGTTCAATTTTGGGAGTTTATAGTTTTCCAGGAATGCATCCATTTCATCTAGGTTGCTTAGCTTATTGGCATATAACTGTTGATAACTTCTGATAGTTGTTTCTATTTCCTTGGTGTTCGTTGTGATCTCTCCCTTTTCATTCATAATTTTATGAATTTGAGCTTTCTCTCTTCTTTTGGATTAGTGTGGCCAATGGTTTATCGATCTTATTGATTCTTTCAAAAAACCAGCTTCTAGTTTCACCGATATGTTCTACTGTATCTCTGGTTTCTACCTCATTGATCTCAGCTCTAATCTTGATTATTTCCCTTCTTGTGTGTGGAGTTGGTTTGTTTTGTTGTTGATTCTCCAGTTCTTTAAGGTGTAAAGACAGCTGCTGTGTTCTGGATTTTTCAGTTTTTTTTTTTTTGTTGTTGTTGTTGTTTTGTTTGTTTGTGTGTTTGTTTGTTTTTTTGAGGGATGCTTGGATGGCTATGTATTACCCCCTTAGGACCGCCTTTGCTGTATCCCATAGGGTTTGGATCGAAGTGTCTTCATTCTCATTGGTTTCCATGCATTATTTCAGTTCTTCTTTGATCTCCTGGTTGATCCAAGCATTCTTAAGCAAGGTGGTCTTTAGCTTCCAGGTGTTTGAGTTCCTTCTGAACTTTTCCTTGTGATTGAGCTCCAGTTTCAAAGCATTATGATCTGAGGATGTGCAGGGAATAATCTCAGTCTTTTGGTATCAGTTGAGTCCTGTTTTGTGACTCAGTATGTGGTCTATTCTTGAGAAGGCTCCATGTGGACTTGAGAAGAATGAGTATTTTGTTTTTTTAGGGTGGAATGTTCTGTATATATCTATAAGTTCCATCTGGTCCAGTGTGTCATTCAATGCTCTTGTTTCTTTACTGATTTTCTGCTTCAATGATCTGTCTATTTCTGAGAGAAGCATGTTAAGATCTCCAATGATGAGTGTATTCATATCAATATGACTCTTTATCTTGATTAACAGTTTTCTTATGTAATTGGCTGCTCCCATATTGGGAGCATAGATATTTACAATTGTTAGATCATCTTGATGGATAGTCCCTTTAAGGATTATGGAGTGTCCTTCTGTATCTCTGACTACAGCCTTTAGTTTAAAATCTAATTTATCTGATATGAGAATTGCTACCCCGGCCTTCTTTTGAGGCCCATTGGCATGAAAGATGCTTCTCCATCCTTCACTTTCAGTCTGGGTGTATCTTTAGGTTCAAAATGGGTCTCATGTAGACAACATATGGATGGGTCCTGTCATTTAATCCAGTCTGCAACCCTGTACCATTTTATGTGCACATTTAGGCCATTCACAATTAGGATGATTATTGATATATACGTTTTTATTGACATCGTGTTACCTTTGAAGTCTTTCTTTCTGTAGATGGTCTCTATATTTCTGTTCATACTACTCTGGGGTTTTTTCCTCTTTTAAAGAACCCCCTAAATATTTCCTGCAGTGTCGGCTTGGTGGTTGCATAGTCTTTTAAGTCTTGCCGGTCTTGGAAACTCTTTATCTCTCCATCCATTTTGAATGTCAGTCTTGCTGGGTAAAGTAATCTTGGCTGCATGTTCAATGCCCTGAATATATCTTGCCAGCCCTCTCTGGCTTGCCAAATGTCTGTTTAGAGGTCTGACATTATTCTGATGGGCTTTTCTCTGTACGTAAGGATCTTCTTTGTCCTAGCTACTTTCAAGAGTTTCTGCCCTCAATTATATTTCTTCATTCTTACTACTAGGTGTCTCGAGGACTTTTGAGAATCTGTAATCTTGTGGGGAAACCGTTCGACCTCTAGTACAGGAAAGCTGGTTCCATTCACGAGATTCGGAAAATTTTCATGAAGAACTTGTTCCACTATATCTTCTAGACTTCTTTCTTTCTCCTCTCCTTCAGGGATTCTAGTAATTCTGACGTTGGAACATTTCATGGCATCATTTATTTCCGTGATTCTGTTTTCATGGCTCTAAGCTGTTTGTTGAAGGCTTCCTCCTGATACTTTTTCTCTATCTGTTCATTCTCCAGATCACTAATTCTATCTTCTGTCTCAGTTACTTTAGGTTTGAGAGAATTTAGATTAGAGTGGAACTCATTGAGAGCATTGTGAAGCTCATCCCTGGTAGTTTTCAGCTCTTCCCTAATATTGAAAACGTGATCTCTGGTCGTTTTAAGTTCGGTTCTAATCAATTCCTTCTGGTCACTCATGGCTTTCTCCAACCTAGCTATTGCTTGGATAATTGTTAGCCTGAATTCTCTTATTGACACATTGTCTATGTTGATAGCCATTAGCTTCTGTTGGGCATTCATCCTCCTAGTCATTTTGGTGAGAGATGGCTGAATGGGTGTAGCTGGATGTATCGACAGTGGTGCAGTCAAGGTGCACCCTGGAACGCTTCTGATCAATCAGAGTTACCCACCCAAATGAGAGGAAAAAGAAAAGGAAAAGAAAAAAAGAGAGAGGGAGAGAGACAAGAATGAAAGGTGAGATAAAAGAGAAGGTTCAGCCCAAATGGGTTCCAAGGTAAGATTTATGAAGTTTACAAACAAAAACAGACAAACAAAAAGACTGATAAAAGTATATGAGAAAAGAAAAAAATATATATATATATATTTGCATATATATATGCAAATAAAGGAATAACCTCATCAGAAAGAACCCCGAGTGTAAGATTTATATACTATCAGGACAAACACAAAAACACAGATATAGGGGCGCCTGGGTGGCTCAGTGGGTTAAGCCGTTGCCTTCGGCTCAGGTCATAATCTCTGGGTCCTGGGATCGACTCCCACATCAGGCTCTCTGCTCAGCAGGGAGACTGCTTCCTCCTCTATCTCTCTCTGCCTGCCTCTCTGCATACTTGTGATCTCTCTTTGTCAAATATATAAATTAAAAAAAAAACAGAAATACTGGTGGAAGATAGATTGTAGAGTGGTTGTAAATTCTCAGTGTGGGTGAGGAAGGTTTTTTTTTTGTTGTTGTTGTTGTTGTTGTTGTTGTTTTCCGGATGTATCTTGATATATTTGTTAAAGACTCCACTTTCCTAAGATAAAGTGGGATTAGGAATTGTTTTACCTATAGGGGTGGCATTGATTGGGGAAAGAGGATTACCTTGAAGTTTAATTCTATATGAATATTAGAAAATAAAAATTAAAAAAAGGAATAAACTAGACTAAACTAAACTAAAATTAAAAAAATAAATTTAAAAAACAGAAATGCAAAAGGAAAACACAGGTGTATGTATCAAAAAATCAGGTTAGAAGGGTATTATGGAATTTGATGTACTGGACATCTCACTGTGACGATAAATAGGTTAAAAATTTTCTATATAATAATAAAAAATTATCTTTAAAAAAATGAGCCAGGATAGTGGGAACAAATTAATAATAAAAATTTTCCTATGAAGTAGTTGTGATTGTTCTCTTCTTGTCTTTTTTTTTTTCCTTTCCCAATTGGTTTCCTGGGGGAGGGGCCTGCCACTTGGGTTTTCAGTCAATGATGTTCTCTGAGTTAAGTCCTCCCACCCCCCTCAAGGGGGTGGGCTCTTAGGAAACTGTTTTTTTCAGGCGTTTGTTCTCTGGAGGTTTTTATATTTGTTCACTTTTGTTTTTCTCTCTTTTCTTGAGGGCTTTTGATGGTTTTTGTAGGTTTAGAGGAAAGCAAACTGTACCCTGACCTCCGTCTCAGAAAGAAGCTTCAATCTGGCTGCAGAGCCCAAATAAATCCCCGCTTCAACACTGGCAGAGCAGGTTCCCAGTCGCGGTCCCTGGGGACTCAAGATTTTTTGCTTGTACCCAAAACTACAGCAGTGGCGGCTGTCTGGGCAGCTCCAAACTGCCAGAGAAGTTCCAAGCAGCAATCGCACACTGAGATTTTCCCACTGGCACAAGCTGGGAGTGCCTGGTCTTTCCAGGTCCGAGAGTACAAGGCTGGTGCCTGTGCCATCTATCTCTGGGGAGGGCGCAGGGCATGACTCGGACTCTGATGGCATGGCAGGGCACTTGCATGGGGATTGCAAAAAGGCTGTGCTTCTGTTGGCTGGCGAGGCTCCCAGCCCCTCATGGGAGCTGGGCACCACAAGCTCTCAGGCGAGCTTGCTGGTGGTTCAGGGACCAAGACCTGGTTTCTCTGCGGCACTCTTTCTGGCTCTGCACCATGGGTCGCTCTCCTGGGTCTGGGGACTTAAGCCCCTGACCCTAACATCCCGACATTTGCAATTTCTCCCCAGTGATCCATTGCTCTTCTTGAGTGCTTTCTACCATACTTCTGAGATAATGCTGGTCCCCAGAAGCAGGGCACTCTCGTATTGGGATATTACTTTCCAGTGGGTCACCTCTGGTAACACCCTCCCCCTTTTGTTTATCTTCTGATATCATTCCGACTTTCCCACTCCACTTTACCTGCCCACTGGCATCTTCTGCTCTGGCAGAGATCCAGACGTGTATAATTCGGGTCTCGGGCTGATTTTGTCGGTGAGTGGAGTTCAATAGAAGTAATCAGCTCACTTTAGGGTCCAGGTTGAAAGGGAGCCTCCTCCTACTTCTCCGCCATCTTGTCTCCAGTATAAACATTTTAACAATGTTTTTTTTAATTAAATTAATTTATTTATTTTCAGAAAAACAGTATTCATTATTTTTTTCACCAACCCAGTGCTCCATGCAATCTGTGCCCTCTATATTACCCACCACCTGGTACCCCAAGCTCCCACCCCCCCACCACTTCAAACCCCTCAGTTGTTTTTCAGAGTCCATAGTCTCTCATGATTCACCTCCCCTTCCAATTCCCCCCAACTCCCTTCTCCTCTCTAAGACCCCTTGTCCTCCATGATATTTGTTATGCTCCACAAATAAGTGAAACCATATGATAATTGACTCTCTCTGCCTTTCTTCATTCAGCATAATCTCTTCCAGTCCCGTCCATGCTGCTACAAAAGTTGGGTATTCATCCTTTCTGATGGAGGCATAATACTCCATAGTGTATATGGACCACATCTTCCTTATCCATTCGTCCGTTGAAGGGCATCTTCGTTCTTTCATAGTTTGGCGACCGTGGCCATTGCTGCTATAAACATTAGGGTACAGATGGCCCTTCTTTTCACGACATCTGTATCTTTGGGGTAAATACCCAGGAGTGCAATTGCAGGGTCATAGCAACGTTCTGTTTTTAATTTCTTGAGGAATCTCCACACTGTTCTCCAAAGAGGCTGCACCAACTTGCAATCCCACTAACAGTGTAAAAGGGTTCCCCTTTCTCCACATCCTCTCCAACACATGTTGTTTCTTGATTTGTTAATTTTGGCCGTTCTAACTGGTGTAAGGTGATATCTCAATGTGGTTTTAATTTGAATCACCCTGAGGGCTAGTGAAGATGTACATTTTTTCATGTGTCTGATTGCCATTTGTATGTCTTCATTGGAGAATTATCTGTTCATATCTTCTGCCCATTTTTTGATATGTTTGCCTATGTCCTATGTGTTGAGTTTGAGGAGTTCATTATAGATCCTGGATATCAACCTTTTGTCTGTACTGTCATTTGCAAATATCTTATCACATTCCGTGTGTTGCATCTTTGTTTTTTTGACTGTTTTTTGGTGTGCAGAAGCTTTTGATTTTGATGAAGTCCCAAAAGTTTATTTTGGCTTTTGTTTCCTTTGCCTTTGGAGACATATCTTTAAAAAAGTTGCTGTGGCTGATATAGAAGAGATTACTGCCTATGTTCTCCTCTAGGGTTCTGATGGATTCCTGTCTTACGTTGAGGTCTTTTATCCATTTTAACAATGTTTATTCTTCTGATCCATGAGCATAGAATGGCCTTCTGTCTTTTTTGTTTTCTTCAATTTTTTTTTTCATGAGTGTTCTGTAGTTCCTCGAGAAAAATCCTTTACTTCTTTGGTATGGTTCATTCCCAGGTATCTTATGGTTTCAGTGCCGTAGTAAATGGAATTGATTCTCTAATGTCCCTTTCTGTATTTTCATTGATAATGTAGAAGAAGGTCACTGATTTCTGTACAATGATTTTGTATCCTTCCACATTATTGAGTTGCTGTATGAGTTCTGGTAGTTTGGAGGTGGGGTGTTTTGGGTTTTCCATATAAAGTATGTCATCTGTGAGGAGAGAGTGTTTGACTTCTTCATTACCAATTTGGATACCTTTTATTTCTCTTTGTTGTCTGATTGCTGTTGCTAGGATTTCAAATAGTTTGTAGAACAAGAGTGGTGAGAGTGGGCATCCTTGTCATTTTCATGAACTCAAAGGGAAGCCTGTCAGCTTTTACTCATCAAGGATGATATTCACTGTGGGTTTATCATAGAATCATTTTATGAAGTTGACTAATGTTCCCTCTACCGCTATACTTTGAAGCATTTTAATCAGGACCGGATGCTGGATTTTGTCTAATGCTTTTTCTTCATCAATGGAGAGGACCATGTGGTTCTCCTCTCTATGCTTCATAATTTGTTCTATGACATTGATTGATTTGCTGAACCATCCTTGCAACCCAGGGATAGATCCCACCTGGTCATGGTGGATCATCTTTTGAATGTACTGTTGGATCCTGTGAGCTAGGATCTTGTTGAGAATCTTAGTATCCATATTCATCAGTGATATTGGTCTGAAATTCTCCTTTTGGTGAGGTCCTTTGCCTGGTTTGTGGAGCAGAGTAATGCTGCCTTCATAAAAAGGGTCTGGAAGTTTTCTTTCTGCTTAATTTTTGGAATGAGCTTCAGGAGAAGACATGTTATTTCTTCTATGAAAGTCTGGTAGATTTCTCCTGTGAGTCCATCAAGTCCTGGGCTCTTGTTTATTGGGAGGTTTTTGATCACTGATTCTATCTGGTTACTGGGTAAAAGTCTATTCATGTTGTGAATTTCTTCCTGGTTCAATTTTGGGATTATACTTTTCTAAAAATGCATCCATTTCACAAAGTTTTCTTAGCACATTGGCATACAACTGTTTAATTTTTTAAATTATTTTCAGTGTAACCGTATTCAATGTTTTAGCACAACTCCCAGTGTTCCATGCACTCCATACCGTCTCTAATAAGCACCACTTGGATCCCCCAAACTCCCACCCCCCACCCATGCAAAGACCTCAGATTCTTTTAGAGTCCATAGTCTCTCATGGTTCACCTCTGCTTCCAATTTCCCTCAAGTCCCTTCTCCTCTCCATCTCCCCTTGTCCTCCATGGTATTGTTTATGCTCCACACTTAAGTAAAACAATATGATAACTGACTCTGTCTGCTTATCTTATTCCACTAAGCATAATCTCTTCCAGTCCCATCCATGTTGCTGCAAAATTTGGGTATTCAACCTTTCTGATGGAGGCATAATACTCCATTGTGTATATGGATTACATCTTCCTTATCCATTCGTCTTTTGAAGTGCATCTTCATTTTTTCCACAGTTTGTTGACCATGGCCATTGCTGCTATAAACATTGGGGTACAGGTGACCCTTCGTTTCACTCCATCTGTATCTTTGGGGTAAATACCCAGTAGTGCAATTGCAGGGTCATAGGATAGCTCTGTTTTTAATTTCTTGAGGAATCTCCACACTGTTCTCCAAAGTGGCTGCACCAACTTGCGTTCCCACCAATAGTGTAAGAGGGTTTCCCTTTCTCCACATCCTCTCCAACACATGTTGTTTCCTGTCTTGCTTATTTTGGCTGTTCTAACTGGTGTAAGGTGGTATCTCAATCCGGTTTTAATGTGCATCAGCCTGATGGCTAGTGATGATGAACCTTTTTTTCATGTGTCTGATAGCCATTTGTATGTCTTCATTGGAGAAGTGTCTCTTCATATCTTCTGCCCATTTTTAAAATATGATTGTCTGTTTTGTGTGTGTTGAGTTTGAGGAGTTCTTTATAGGTCCTGGATATCAACCATTTGTCTGTCCTGTCATTTGCAAGTATCTTCTCGCAATCCTTGGGTTGCTCTTTGTTTTGTTGACTATTTCCTTTGCTATGCAGAAGGTTTAGATTTTGATGAAGTCCCAGAAGTTTATTTTGGCTTTTGTTTCCTTTCCCTTTGGAGACATATCTTGAAAGAAGTTGCTGTGGTTGACATCGAAGAGATTACTGCCTATATTCTCCTCTATGATTCTGATGGATTTTGTCTCACATTGAGGTCTTTTATCCATTTTGAGTTTATCTTTGTGTGCGGTGTAAGAGAATGGTCCAGTTTAATTCTTCTACGTATAGTTGCCCAGTTTTTTCTGCACCATTTATTGAAGAGACTGTCTTTTTTCCACTGTATATTTTTTTCTGTTTTGTCTAAGATTATTTGACCATAGAGTTGAGGGTCCATATCAGGGCTCTCTACTCTGTTCCAATGGTCTATATGTCTATTTTTTTGCCAGTACCATGCTGTCTTGGTTATCATAGCTTTGTAGTAAAGCTTAAAATCAGGAAATGTGATTCCCCCATTTGCTTTTTTTTTTCTTTTCCAATTGATTTATTTTCAGGAAAACAGTACTCATTATTTTTTCACCACACCCAGTGCTCCATGCAATTTGTGCCCTCTATAATGCCCACGACCTGGTACCCAACCTCCCACACCCCCGCCACTTCAAAACCCTAAGATTGTTTTTCAGAGTCCATAGTCTCTCATGGTTCACATCCCCTTCCAATTTCCCCAAACTCCCTTTTCCTCTATAACTCCCCTTGTCCTCCATGCTATTTGTTATGCTCCACACATAACTGGAGCCTTATGATAATTGATTCTCTCTGCTGGACTTATTTCACTTATTTCACTCAACAGAATCTCTTCCAGTCCCATTCATGTAGCTACATATGTTAGGTATTCATCCTTTCTGATGGAGGCCTAATACTCCATAGTGTATATGGACCACATATTCCTTATCCAATCGTCCATTGAAGGGCATCTTGGTTCTATCCACTGTTTGGCGACCATGGACATTGCTTCTATAAATTTGGGGGTAGAGATGGCCCTTCTTTTCACTCCATCTGTTTCTTTGGGGGTAAATACCCAGTAGTGCAATTGCAGGGTCTAAGGGAAGTTCTATTTTTAATTTCTTGAGTAATCTCCACACTGTTCTCCAGAGTGGCTGCACCAACTTGCTTTTTCACCATCAGTGTAAGAGGGTTCCCTTTTCTCCACATCCTCTCCAACACATCTTGATTCCTATCTTTCTAAGGCCATTCTAACTGGTGTAAGGTGATATCTCAATGTGATTTTAATTTGCATCTCCCTGATGGCTAGTGATGACAAACATTTTTTAATGTGTCTGATAGCCATTTGTATGTCTTCATTGGAGAAATGTCTCTTTGTAACTTCTGCCCATTTTTTAATAGGATTATCTTTGTTGTGTGTGTTGAGTTTCAGGAATTCTTTATAGATCCTGGATATCAAGGTTTTGTCAGTACTGTCATTTGCAAATATCTACTCGAATTCCGTGGGTTGCCTCATTGTTTTGTTGACTGTTTCCTTTGCTGTGCAGAAGCTTTTGATCTTTATGAAGTCCCAAACGTTCATCTTCACTTTTTTTGCCTTTGCCTTTGGAGACATATTTTGAAAGAAGTTGCTATGGCCAATGTTGAAGAGGTTTCTGCCTATGTTCTCCTCCAAGATTCTGATGTATTCCTGCCTCAGGTTGAGGTATTTTATACATTTCGAGTTTCTCTTTGTGTATGGTGTCAGAGAATGGTCGAGTTTCATTCATCTACACAAAGCTGTCCCAATTTTCTCAGGAGCATTTATTGAAAAGGCATTGTTTTTCCTTTGTATATTTTTTCCTGCTTTCTTGAAAATTATTTGACTATAGATTGATGGTCCATATCTGAGCTCTCTACTCTGTTACACTGGTCTAATGGCCTGTTTTTATGCCAGTCCCCTGCTGTCTTGGTGATCACAGCTTTGTAGTAACCCTTGAAACCAGGCAACAGGGTGCACCCAGTTTTGTTCTTTTCTTTTTGGCATTTCCTTAGCAATACGGGATCTCCTCTGATTCCACACCAATTTTAAGCTTGTGTTTGCTCCAGCTCTTTGAAAAATACCGGAGGAATTTTGATCAGAATGGCATTAAAAGGATAGATTTCTCTAGGCTGTATAGACTTTTTAAGACTGTTTATTCTTCTGATCCATGAGCATGGAATGGTCTCCCATCTTTATGGTTTTCTTCCATTTATTTCATGAGTGTTCTTTAGTTCCCTGAGTATAGATTGCTTATCACTTTGGTTTGGTTTACTCCCAGGTATCTTATGGTTTTGAAGCTGTAGTAAATGGAATTGATTCTCTAATTTCCCTTTCTGTATTTTCATTGTTAAAGGATAAGAAAACCACTGATTTTTGTACAAAGATTTTGTATCCTCCCGCATTATTGAAGTGCTGTATGAGTTCTAGTAATTTTGGGGTGGAGTCTTTTGGGTTTTCCATATAAAGTATGTCATCTGTGAAGAGAGAGTTTCACTTCTTCATTGCCAATTTGGATACATTTTATTTCTCCTCGTTGTCTGATTGCTGTTGCTAGGACTTCAAATACTATGTTGAATAAGAGTGGAGAGAGTGGGCATCCCTGTCATGATCCTTATCTCTAAGGGAAGGCTGTCAGCTTTTACCCATTGAGGATGGTATTCACTGTGGTGTTTTCATAGATACACTTAAGGAAGCTGATGAAGGTTTGCTCTATCCCTACTTTGAAGTGTTTTATTCAGGAACAAAAGCCGGATTTTCTCAAATGTGTTCTTTTCACCAATTGAGATAACCGTGTGGTTTTTCTGTCATCGCTTATTAATTTGATTATGACATTGATTGATTTGCGAATGTTGAACCATCCTTGCAACCCAGGGATAGATCCCACCTGGTCATGGTGGATCATCTTTTGAATATACTGTTGGATCCTATGAGCTTGCATGTTGTTGAGAATCTTAGTATCCATATTCATCAGTGATATTGGTCTGAAATTCTCCTTTTTGGTGAGGTCTTTTCCTGGTTTGGGGATCAGGGTAATGCTGGCTACATAAGAAGAGTCTGGAAGTTTTCTTCTGCTTCAATTTTTGGAAAGATCTTCACGTGAATAGGTGTTATTTCTACTCTGAAAGTTTGGTAGAGATGTCCAGGGAAGCTGTCTGTTCCTGAGCTCTTGTTTTTTGGGAGGTTTTTGATCACTACTTCAATCTCGTTACTGGATAATGGTCTATTCAGGTTCTACATTGCTTACTGGTTCAATTTTGGAATTTTATACTTTCCTAGGAATGCAGCCATTTCACCTAGGTTGCTTAGCTTATTAGCATACAACTGTTCTTTTTTTTTTCTTTTCAATTTCTTTTAAGTGTAACACTATTCTTTGTTTTTCCACCACGGTCAGTGATCTATCTAATCCCTGCCCTCTCTCTTATACATCCCAATCGCTTCTGCCAACCTCTCACCCCCCGCTCTTTCAAAGTCCTCATATTGTTTTTCAGAGTCCATAGTCTGATAGTATCATAGTCTTATAGAGGGCACGGATTGCATGAAGCACTGGGCGTGGTGAAAAAATAATGAATACTTTTTTTCTGAGAAAATAAATTAACTAATTAAAAAAAAAAAGATATGTCTCCAAAGGCAAAGGAAACAAAGCGAAAATGATCTTTGGAAATTTATCAAAATCAAAAGCTTCTGCACAGCAAAGGAAACATTCAAGAAAACAATGGTAAACGATGGAATGGGAGAAAATATTTTCAAACCATTTTTTAACTGGATTATTTGTATTTTGGGGTGTTAAATTGTAGCCATTCCACATATTTTGGACACTATCCCCATACTGCATAGTGCTTTTTTAAATGAATATATTCTCCCTTTCAGTATGTTGTCTTTTTAAAAATTAAATATATTTATTTTCAGCATAACAGTATTCAATATTTTTTTACCACACCCAGTGCTCCATGCAGTCCGTGCCCTCTACAGTACCTACCACCTGGTACCAAACCTCCCACACCCTTATTAATTTTTCCTTGCTCTTCTGCTGTGTGGAAACTTTATTATGTTACAGTCCCAGTTGTTTATTTTTGACTTTATTTCCTTGCCTCAGGAGACAGTCTAGAAAATGTTTGCTTTGGTCCATGTCAGGAAGTTACGGTCTGTGCCCTCTTGGATTTTTATGGTTTCAGGTCTCCCACTGAGGTCTTGAAACTGTTTGGAACTTCTATGTCTGTTTGGCATAATGAAGCAGAGTAATTGCATTCTTCTGTGCATAGCTGTCCAGTTTTCCCAGCAATATAGAGACTGTTCTTTTCCTTTCTATATTCTTGCCTGCTTTGTGGAAGACTAATAGGCCACAGAATTGCGGGTTTATATCTGAGCTTCTATCCTGTTCCCTAGGTCACTGTGTGTATTTTTGTGCCAGTGCCATAGTTAGGATGACCACAGCTATGTAGTATAACCTGAAATCTGGAATTGTGATTCCTCCAGCATTGTTTTTCTTCTCAACATTGCATTGGCTGTTCAGTATCTTTGGTGGCTCCATACAAATTTTTAGGAGTGTTTGCTTGACTTCTTTTTGTTTAACTTAATTCAATGAGCCAACTTATAGGACACCATTAGTGTTATTGGACACTATAACACTTATAGGACAACTTATAGGACACCAACTTATAGGACACCTGTAGTGTTCAATAATAGATCAAATGTGTATACTGCCCAGTACTAATTGCATCATGGGTCCTCTTTAAGGCCTACCACCCAGTTGCCCCATCCCCCACGCCACTGCCCTCCAGCAATCCTGAGTTCGTTTCTGTAATGAAGTGTCTCTCATGGTTTTTCTCCCTATCTGACGACTTCACATTCAGTTCCCCCATTCCCCTATGATCCTCTGTGGTGTTTCTTCCATTTTACATAGGTGGACCAATGTGATGCTTGCTTTTCTCTGATAGCCTTATTTCACTCAGCGTAATACCCACCAGTTCCTTCCAGGTGGATGCAATGGTTAGCCTTCATCCTCTATGTTGGATGAATAATATTCTGTTGTAGATATGAACCACATCTTCTTTATCCATTCATCTGTCCATGGACATCAGCGCTCTGTCCATAGTTTGCCTAGAGTGGATAATGCTATAATGAACACTGGGTGGGGGGGCGGGATGTCACTATTTTTCACTCAATCTGTATTTTCTTTCGATTTTATTTATTGACTTGACGGAGATAGAGAGAAATCACAAGCAGGCAGATAGGCAGGCGGGGGGGGGAGGGGGAAGCAGACTCCCTTCTGAGCAGACAGCCTTATGTGGAGCTTGATCCCAGGACCCTGAGATCCTGGAGGCTTGAACCACTGAGCCACCCAGATGCCCCACAATCTGTATCTTTGGGTTAAATACCAAGCAGTGCAATTGCTGTGTTGTCTATTTTTAAGTTTGGGATGAAACTCGATAACATGTGGCAGAGTGGTTGTACGAGTGTGCATTGCCACCAGCAGTGTAAGAGTGTTCCCCTCTCACCATGTCCTCGCCAGCATTTTTTTTCCCTGCTTTGATCATTTTAGCCATGCCAGCTGCTGTAAGGTGGTATCTCACTGTGGTTTTAATTTGTATTTTCCTGATGACTATTGCTGTAGAACACTTTTTTGTGTGTCTCTTGGTCACTTGTATGTCCTCTTAGTAGAAAGGTATGTTCGTGTTTTTGCCTATGTCTTCAGCTAGATTAGGGGTAGTCCCAGGATCATGGAAGGTGTGATCTGCTTAGGAATGGAGACCTTCAGAGACATCTGAATTGAAGGCCAGAGTTAAGGAGAGTATCAGGCCCTGGCTCTGTGTTCAGTCTGGTATGAAAATATAAATAAGCAGGGAGTGGTTCAATATGTCATTCAGATTTCTCCTGCTCTAAGTCCTTTCTGCAGCTCCAAAGGGCATGATTTCTGACTTTGTTGTAGGATGAGACTGTACTTCGCTCAGGTGTCCCCATTCCCTGGGGATTTGGAGCCAGTCCTCTGGGTATGGTCCTTTAGGAACCAAACCTAGGGTTAGGATTGGGGCCTAGGATCATGGCAGGTTCAACCTTCCAGCTGTGTGGAAAGACTCCCAGAGGGCTGAGTTGAGGGTGTGGTTTGTATCCAACAGGCCATGGAATGTGGGGGTGGCCTCAGGTGGCCATGAATATTTCTCCTGCTCTGAATCATTTTCGGGGTTCCAAATGCCATGGTTTCCTTCTGGGAGGCAGGCGGATTCCTCTGAAATTGTTCAGGTTTCCCCAATCCCTGGGACTGTGGCGCCAGCCAGGTCTCTGAGGAAATACCCCTGGTACACCACCCGAGGGTCAGGGTTAGGTTCAGGATTTAGGGTCATGGGTTAGGGTTAGGGTTGGGGGTTTTCTAGGGTTAATATGTTTGACTTTAACACAAGATGCCCATGCTTAAATAAGACATTTTCTGAGAGTATTTTACATTGAGTAAATTTAGCATGTAGCCCAAATAGTTATGGAGAAGAACGGAATGTTCCAAAGCAACATTTAAGACAATATTTCCTGACATTTATGTTTTATCATCAAAATAATTAAAAATTGAATTGCTCTGTGACTCTTCTCACAGATGAATTTGCTGGCCATGTCTTTCCGGTCTTGGCCAAAAGCATCTTCTCATTGGGCTTCCTTAATGGGCGCCTCTGAATGGAATGGTTCTCTTAGCCCTTAGCCTGCATTCCTTCCTATTGTTGGTTTATTGATTATATCCTACACTCATTGGAAGCTCCCAGGTGGGACTAGAGCTATACATTTGCACTAAGTAGATACTCCATACATACTTACTAATTCAACAAGTATGGTTTTCTTTTTAATCAAAAATATCCATGTTTTATCAATGATTTTTTTAAACCATTTCAGAATATATTTGGAGAGAGCTATTGCTCCATGACTATACATCTGTCAAGGCTGTGGCTTCATTATGTTCTGCGTCATGCTTCCATGAGCTAACCAGAATGCTCATGACCCATGTATGAAGCTCAACTTCAAACCGTAGGGGTGATTTCTGTGAAACCACTGGGAGGTGTTTGGGGGGCTTACACTGCTGAACACCACATATCATGCAGGGCCAGATGGGACGTGAGCAACCTTTCTTTCCCCAGCTTTTACATCTTCCTCCACCTTCTGTCACCATGTTGCTTTCCCACCAACTGTATCTTTGCAGACAAACTCTGAGATGGCCTATGGCTTGGGACTCCATTGACAACGCAGAGTCTCATTAGAACCAGTGTCAGAGGTTTCTGTGGCACTGACATGACCCTTGTTCCCAGAATAGGTCCCATGAAGAGTCCCATGAGAATCAGTGAGTCCAGCAGAAATATATAGGTGATTGCATCTCTAGCTGAAACCGCTCTGGGGGAACCTGCTGGAGGCCATCTCCAGGCTCAATCTGGCTCTTTCATTGATTTCCCTTATGACCTAGGAGAGTCATTTTATCGGAGTTTGAGGATCATCATTTCTTTTTCTTTTAAGATATTTTTACTAATTAGAGATTGAAACAGAGTGATCACAGGCAGATAGAATGGCAGGCAGAGGCAGAGGGAGAGTCAGGCTCCTTGTCGAGCAAGTAGCCCAATGTGGGACTCGATCCCTGATGCTGGGAAGGCAGCGACTTAAACAAATGAACCACCGAGGCATCCTGAGACTCATCATTTCTAAAATGAGGAAATGTATTTAGATGAATTGATTCATGCAAGACAATTGGATGAACTCCTAGGAAGTTCTGGGCAGTCCTCAAGGTGGGTTCTCTCTCAGGAGTTCCGACTCCCATCGTCCCCACTCCTATTAATTTCCCCCTTTTGACACAATGGCTACTCCTTGTAAATTTCCCAGGGTGACACTGGACTAGCAAGTGTCTTCAGGGTGTGCCCCCATACCATCCGAAGTGGTTGAGAGGCCATGAGCCATTGTGATCCAAAACCCAGGTTTTGGCCCTGCTGCCTTACTTGCACAAAAACAGCAGAGCCTGCGTCAGGCCTTCACTGAGCCATCTGGGTTGGCTTAGTGAGGACCTTGCCCTGGACACTAGCCCCATGACACTGGGAGGGCACTCAGAATCCACAGTTCAGTCATGCAAAGCAACAAGTGATTCTACATCAGGATAAATGATGCAAGGTTTAGTTTTAGAGCAACTATGATAAAATTAGATTTAAATGACAGAACAGAAAGTAGTTCAACTGTACTCTGTATTATGGCCGTGATGGGAAAAGTGAACGATGGAGTCAAAAAGGGGAATGGGAGTTCCAAGAAGCAGGCTGGGGTCATCCAGGGATAGGGGGTGTCTCGCGGAGGAAGGGACCAGGAGGCTTGTCATGGGTTCCAACAGTGCAGCATCAGGGTGTGCGCCGGGCCTGACCCACGATCCCCAGGGGCACTGGGGGCAGTCTAGCTCCAGAAGACCTACAGAAATGCAAACTGTCCTGTGCAGAGCCTTTCTGGTCTGTCTTCTTGGTTCCTGGGTGTGGCTCTTTCTCTGCTTCTGGAGGCTGTTGATTGTCCTTAGATACCTAAGGGGCTTTTAAAAAAATATAGTCACCAAAGCACTGAGCACATTCCCTGTCCCCAGAAATAGGTCACTAAACATAAATATTGTTTCATCTTAGCTGAGGATCAGGAGCTGGTGCTATATAGGTCCTCAGGACGTAGCATCTGTTGCCCACTGGCCATCACCGCATGACACCCACACCAAGCTCAGCCCATCCTCTGCTCTGCTCAAGGGCAGCAGACAGATGGACCAGGTGCAGGTGGGATTCCCTCCAGGCAGGCATGGCTTGCTTTCGGACAGGTAGAGAAGTGGGCCAGTTCACATGCACAAGATGTGTATTCTTTTGTTTCCTTGGTGTTTGCCTCCCCTGTCCATCATGTTGGTCATGAAGATTTAGCTCCTGGGAGAACTTGGGTTTTCAGATTTCTGTTGACATGTCGAAGTGTAGACCTGAGTTTCCTTTGTTTCCTGTGCTTGTGTTGGAGATGAAGGCGGGAAAAGTCATCATACTCTGAAAGTAGAGTATGAAATATCCAGTGTGCTCTGACTCCCACCCCTCAGGCTTGAAATCCACAGTCAACTACATACTTCATGTTCTACACAATCAGCTTTAGGGTCTCCCAGACACATGTGACATGAAATCGTACTGAAAGATGATTCCCGAACTTTTGCCTTGCAGTTTAGGGAGAGATTAGGGACACTGCCCCTCGCCTGCACTGTTTTTTCTGGTCTAGCAAATGCCCAGTCACACTGCCACATGTAGCCACCCAAGGGCACAGCTGCCACATCCTCCCGGAGCACTCCCAGTTCTCCTGACCTCCATTCTGGCCAACCCAGCACACCCACAGTCCTCCTGAGTGTCCCATGTCATGGTACATGTCACACAAGGCTGTCAGTTTTTGTCTCTCGGTCTGTTCTTCATGCTTGGAATAGATTTCTCTCCCAGGTGCCTGGCTGGATAGCAGGCCCATTAATTATTTCAGAATCTTTTGTCCTGGAACAGCAGGCGTCCTTTAAATCCGGACGGGCAGGGGGAATCTCTGTCCCTCTGTGTGACCCCAGCCTCAGAGGGATCTAGTGTCCAGGACAAGGGATTTGGGAGTCCTCCCAGATGAAGTTTGTTCTGTGAAGGTGGCTTCCTTCCAGGATCATTATGGAACCACATGGCATGGACATTCTGGGAGACAAAAAGCATGCTTCTGTATTGTATTCTCTTTGTACGCTGTAGCTACCAGAGAGGATACTTGTGGTAAAGGATACTGGGGATGAAAGTCTGAAAACCCAAGCTAGGGTTAGGGTTAGGGTTAGGGTTAGGGCGTAAGGCATGGCATGCCCAACCTATAGAGCTTGAAATGATCTCCCCAGTACCTGAAGTTAGGGGGGAGTTTCACGTGGTCACTCAAGCTGTAGATTATGTCCACAGAAGCCGCTGAATGTGGGGGTAGCCTCATTGGTCCATGGTTTTTTTTTTTTTTCCCCACTGTAGGGTTTTAGCACATGTAAAAATAGCAAGGTTTTATTCTGGGGGTCAGGAGGACTCCTAGTTTATGGCTCAGGGGCCCTCCATATGGAGGCATTCAAGAGCAGGGCTCTGGGTATGGATGCCTGAAAACCAAATCTTGGGTTAAGATTAGGGCCTAGGTACATGCAAACCTGATCTGCAAGCTCTGCAGTGAGCTCTCCAAGGGACTGAATTGAAAAGGGGGCTCAGACTGAGGGTCACAATATGGGTTTATGTCCAGGTCAGACTCTGAAGTGCGTGGCCTCAGGGACCATAAAGGTTTCTCCTACTCTGAGGGTTTTACACAGCTCCAAATTACAAGATTTCCTCCTGGGGGACATGGGTCAGGACGAGTTGTGTTTTGTGGCTCAGAGGTCCTCCACATGGAGGGATTCTAGACCAGGTCTCCGGGGACAGATGTCTGAAAATCCAAGCTAGGATTAGGATTAGGGCCGAGGCACATGCCAAATCCAAACTGCTGGCTCTGGGGCTAGCTACCTGGGGGGATGACTATTGGTTGGGGCTGTACCAGAATGTATTAGGTCCAATGCTGGCTTCCATAAATGGGGGTGGCCTCGGCAGCCACGCAGGTTTCTTTTAATCTGTGCACTTGTGCAGCTCTATAGAACACAGTTTTCTCTGGAGGGCAGGCAGAGTCCCTTGGTGTGGCTCTGGAGTCCCCAATCTGGAGGGCTTGTGGGGCATGACTCTGGGGACGGAAGTTGGAAAATGCAAGCTAGGGTTTCGGTTGGGGCCTAAGGCATGGCAGACCTGATCTTAAAATTCTGAGGGGAGCTCCTTGGGATCTGAATATAGAGGACTAGTCAGGCGGTCGATCAGGCTGAAATTTGTATCCATGAGGGTTTCAGAATGTGGGGCTTGCCTCATGGAGCCATAGATGTTTATCCCGCTCTGGCGGTTTTAAGCAGGGACAAAGAGCAAGGTATCCTTCTAGAGGACAGTAGGAGTCCCATTTTATGGCTCAGGGGTTCTCCATATGGAAGGATTGGAGACTAGGCCTATGGGTATGGATGCCTGAAAGCCAATTTAGACCTAGGATTAAGGCCTATCGGCATGCCAGGACCAATCTGCTGGCTCTGTTGCAAGCTACCCAGGGGGCTGAATTGAAAATGGGGCCCAGGCTCAGGGTCACAATATGGATTTGTGTCCAATGTGGCCTCTGAACTAGGGGACAACCTCAGGGGCCATGCATATTTCTCCTAATCTGGGCTTTTTTTGCAGCTCCATAGGACATAGTTTCCTTTTGGATGGCAGGCAGAATCTAGTGGTGCGGCTCCAGAGTCCCCATTCTTAAGGCCTTGTGGGCCAAGAGTTTGGAGACAGAAGTCTGAAAACCCAAACTAACGTTTGAGTTAGGGCGTAGGGCATGACTCTCTGATCTGCAGATGCTGAGGCAAACTCCCGGGGTTCTGATATAGGGGCAAGTGTGAGCCTGGAGTTTGTGTCTATGAGGTCTGCTGAATGTTGGGGTGGCCTCATGGGGCCATATAGTTTTCTCCTTCTCTGGGGTTTATGTTCACCTGCAAAAAGCAAGGTCCCTTCTGGTGTACAGGAGTCCTGTTTTATGGTTCAGGTGTGTGCCATATGGAGGGATATGAGGTGGGCTCTGGGTATGGATGCCTGCATCCCCAATCTAGGTTTAGGATTAAGGTCTAGGGGCATTGCAGGTCCTATCTGCTGGCTCTGGGACCAGCTACCTGGGTGACTGACTGGAGGTCATGGCTCAAGGTAAATGTCAGAATGTGTTTTACTGTCGAGGGATGGCCTCCTTAAATGGGGTTAGAATCAGGAGCGTTCAGGTTTCTCCTAAACTGGGATTCTGTGCAGTTCCATATGCCATGGTTTCCTTCTGGAGGGCAGGAAGAGTCCTGTGGTGTGGCTCCAGAGATCCCAAACTAGAGTGCTTGTGGTTCAGGACTCTGGGGACGGAAGTTTGAAACCCAAGCTAAGATTATGATTAGGGCCTAGGACATTGCAGTCCCAATCTGCAGAAGCTGAGGCGAGGTCCCAGAATCTCAAATAGGGCAAGTGTCAAGCAGTTGCTCAGGCTGAAATTTGTTTCTATGAGGGCTGAAAAATGTGAGGGTGGTCTCATAGGGCCATGGAGGTTTCTCCTGCTCTAGAGGGTTTTGTGCAGCTGCAAAGAGGAAGCACTCCTTCTGGGGTACAGGCAAAGTCCTCTTTTATGGCTCAGGGGTTCCCACTATGGAGGGCTTTGAGAGCAGGGCTCTGGATATAGATGCTGGAAAATCCAACCTAGGGTTAGGATTAAGGCATAGGGACATGGCAGGCCTGATCTGTTGGTTCTGTAGCAAGCTAACCAGGGTTCGGGGCCCTGAGTTGAGAATGAAGCTCAGGCTGAGGGTCACAATGCGGGTATGTGCCCAGTACGGCCTCTGAATGTGAAGGTCACCTCAGGGTCATGCAGGATTCCTCTATTCTGAGGGATTTACATGGCTCCTAATAGCAAGGTTTCCTTTTGTGGGGGCAGGAGGAGTTCTGTTTTGTGGCCCATGGGCCGCCTGTATGGAGGGAATCAAGACCAGGCCTCTAGGGACAGATGCCTGATAACAAAAGATAGGGTTAGGATTAGGCCCCAGGGGCATGACAGGTAGGATCTGCTGACTCTGGGGCCAGCTACCTGGGTGGCTGACTGGAGTTCAGGTCTCAAGCTGAGTGTAAGAATGTGCATTACTATCCAGGGATGGCCTCCATAGATGAGGGTGGTCTCAGAGTTTGTGCAGTTTTTTCCTAATCTGTGGGCTTTTTCAGCTTCTTCGGGCTTTGTTTCCCTCAAGAGGGAAGGCAGAAGTTCTTTGGTGTTGCTACACAATCCCCAATGTCGAGGGTTTGTCAGTCAGGACTCTGGTGATGGAAGACTGAAAACTCAAGGTAGGGTGAGAGTTAGGGCCTAGGGCATGGCAGGCCTGATCTGTACATGCTGACATGAGCTCCCCAGGACCTGGAGTTGGGGCAAGTGTCAGGTGGTTGCTCAGGGTAGCGTTTGTGAACATGAGGGCCACCGAATGTGGGGCTGGCCTCATGGACCCATGAAGGTTTCTCCCCCTCTGGGCATTTTGTGCAGCTCCAAATACCGAGGTTTCCTTCTGGGGGACAGGAGCAGTCCTGTTTTATGGCTCAAGGGATATACAATTTGGAGGGATTCGAGACCAGCTCTCTGGGTATGGATGCCTGAAAACCCAACGGAGGGTTAGCTTTAGGGTCTAGGGACATGTAAGGCTCAATCTGCTGGCTCTGGTGAGAGCTACCAAGGAAAGCAGCTCAGATGAGGGTCACAGTGTGGTTTTGTGTCCAGGATGGTATCCAAAAGTGGGGGTGCCCTCAGGAGCCATGCAGCTTTCTTTTCCTCTGAGGGTTTTACACAGCTCCAAATAGCAAGGTTTCTTTCTGGATGGCAGGAGGAGTTTTGTGTTGTGACTCAGGGGTCCTCCATATGGATGGATTCGAGACCAGCCATCTGAGTATGAATGCTTGAAAACCCAATAGCTTTAGGGTTTAGGAGCATGGCAGATCTGATTGGCTGGTGATGGGGCCAGCTACCAGGGACACTGAGTGGAGGTCAATGCTCAAGCTGAGTGTCAGAATGCGTATCATGGTCCAGGGATGGTCTCTGTAAATGGGGTGGCCTCGGGAGCCGTGCGGTTTTCTTTTAATATGGGGGGTTTGTGCAACTCCATAGGGCATGGTTTCCTTCTGGATGGCAGGCAGAGTCCTGTTTTGTGGCTCCAGACTCCCCGGTCTGGAGGCCATGTGGGCCAGGACTCTGGGGACGGAAGATTGAAAACCAAAGCCAGGGTGAAGGTCAGGTCCTAGGGCATGGAAGGCTCGGTCTGCAGAAGCTGAGGCAAACTGCACAGGATGTGCAGTTAGGATGCATGGACGGCAGTCACTTAGGCTGCTGTTTGGGTCCATGAGGGATGCCGAAAGTGAGGGCTGCCTCATGAAGCCAAGGATGATTCTCCCACTCTGGGGGTTCTGTGCAGCTCCAAATAGCAAGGTTTCCTCCTGGGGGACAGAGGAGTCCTGTTTTATAGCTCGGGGGTCCCACAATTCAGGGATTTGAGACCATGGCGCTAGGTATGGATGCCTGAAAACCCAACCGAGGTTTAGATTTAGGGCCTAGAGGCATGGCAGACCTGATCTGCTTGCTCTGGGGTGAGCTACCCATGGGAATGAGTTGAATACTGGGCTTAGGTTGAGAGTCACAATGTGGATTTGTGCCCAGGACAGCCTCTGAATGTGGGGGTGACCTCAGGGGACATGTAGGTTTCTCCTACGCTGAGGGTTTTACACAGCTCTAAATGTTAAGGTTTCCTTTGGGGGGGGCAGGGCGAGCTCTGATTTGTGGCTCAGGCATTCCCATATGGAGGGATTGGAGACTAGGGCTCTAGGGACAGATGCCCGAAAACACGTGCTAGGGTTAGGGTTTGGGCATTGGGCATGGCAGGCGTGATCTTCAGATGCTGAGGTGAGCCCCCTGGGATGTGAAGTTAGGGAGAATGTCAGGTGTTTGCTCAGGCTATAGTTTGTGTTCATGAAAGGCACTGAATGTGGGGTTGTGTTAATGGGGTCTTGGAGAAATCACCCACTCTGGTTTTTGTTTTGTTTTGTTTTGTTTTGTTTTGCTTTTTGTTTTTGTTTTTGTTTTGTAGCTCCAAATAGCAAAGTTTCATTCTGGGAGACAGGATATGTCCTGAATTCTGGCTCAATTATCCCCCATGTGGATATACTGAGAACAGGGCTCTGGGTATGGATAACTGAATTCCCAACTTAGGGTTAAGTAAGGCCTATGGTCATGGCAGCCTTGATCTACTGGTTCTAGGGTGAGCTACAGAAAGGGTTGATTTGATGGGCGCATCCCAGGCTGTGCCAGACTGTATTAGTGACAGTGGTGGCCTACAAATGCGGGGTGGAATTGGAGGTAGTGCATGTTTCTCCTAATCTGGGGGCAGTGCATCTTCATATGGCAGCGTTTCCTTCTGGAGGGCAGGCAAAGTCTTGTGGTGTGGCTCAGAGTCCCCAGTCTGGAGGGCTTGTGGATCAGGACTCTGGGGAAGAAGTCTGAAAATCCAAGCGAGGGATAGGGTTAAGGCTTAGGGATGGCAGGCCTGATATGTAGATGCTGAGGTTAGCTCCCTGGGATCTGAAATTAGGTCACATGTCAGGTGGTCACTCAGGCTTGAGTTTATGTCCATATGGAACTGGCCAAATGGGGCCATGGAAATTTCTCCCGTTCTATGGGTTTTGTGTAGTTCCAAATAGCACGGTTTCATTCTGGAGGAAAGAAGGAGTAGTGTTTATGTCTCAGCGGTCCCCTGTATGGAAGTATTTGAGAGACGAGCACTGGGTATGAATGCCTAAAAATCCCATGGACGCCTGAAAACCCTGGAGTTAGAATTGCAGCCTAGAGGTATGGCAGACCTGATCTGCTGTCTCTGAGGTGAGATACCCAAGAGGATAATTTGAGGAGCACAGGCTGTGCCAGACTGCACGTTAGTGTCCAGGTTGGCTTAAAATCGAGGGTTGGAATTGAGAGCCTTGCAGCTTTCTCCTAAACAGGAGTTTCTGTGCAATTCCATAGGACATGGTATCCTTCTGCAGGGCAGGCAGAGTCCTGTGGTGTTTCTCCAGGGTCCCAAATCTGGAGAGCTTTTGGGCAAAACTCTTGGGATAAAAGTCTGAATACCCAACCTAGGTTTAGGGTTAGGGACTAGGGCATGGCAGGCCTGACATGCAGATGCTTAGAAGCGCTCCCGGGATTTCAAATTAAGGCGAGTGTCAGGTGGTCACTCAGGCGGGAGTTGATGTCCATGAGGGACACCAAATACTGGGGCTGGCCTCATGGGGCCATGGATGTTCCTCCTGCTCCAGGGAGTTTGCACAGCTCCAAATAGCAAGATTTCCTTCTGGGGGACAGGAGGAGCCGTGTTTTCAGCATCAGGGGTACACCATGTTGAGGGATTCGAGTGCAGGGTTCCAGGTATGGATGCCGGAAAACCCAGCCTATTGCTGGCTTAGAGCCTAGTGCATTGGCAGGCCAGATATGTTGGCTTTCAGGCGAGCTCCTCAGAGGGATGAGTTGACAACCAGGCTTAGGCTGAGGGTCACAATGAGGGTTTGTGTCCAGAACCGGCTCTGAAAGTGGGGGTGGCCTCAGGAGCTATGTTAGTTTCCCTTCTCTGAGGGTTCTGCACAACTCCAAATAGGAAGGTTTCCTTCTGGGGAACAGGAGGAGTTCTGTTTTATGGCTAAGGGGGTCCCACATGTGGACGTATTTGAGACCAGGCCTTGGGGACAGATGCCTGAAAACAGAAGCTAGGGTAAGGATAGGACTAGTGGCATGAAAGGTCTAATCTTCTGGCTCTGGGACAAGCTACTTGGGTGGCTGACTGGAGGACGAGGCTCAAACTCTGTGTCCGAATGTGAATCACTATCCAGGGATGACCTCCATAAATGGGGGTGGCCTTGGGGACCATGCAGGTTTCTCCTAAACTGGGAGTTTTGTGCAGATCCATAGGGCATGGTTAACTTATGGAAGGCATTGCTGAGTGCTGTGATGTGGCTCCAGAGTCCCCAGTCTGGAGGGCTTGGAGGCCGGGCATCTTGGGATGGAAGCCTGAAAACCCAAGCTAGGGTTAGGGTTGGGGCCTAGAGACATGGCATGACTGATCTCTCAGAACTGAGGAGGGCTCCCTGAAGGGCGGAGTTGAGGGCGGGAATCAGGCGGCAGATCAGAGTCTTGAGGTTTTGGGTCCATGGGGTTAGATGCTGGTATTGGCGTCTGGGGGTATGCATGTTTCTCCCGCTCTTAGGTTTCTGTACATCTCTAAATGGCACCATTTCTCCCTAGGTGGTCAGCGGAGTGCCCGCATGAGTCTCAGGCATCTGCAATATGCAGGACTTTGGTGCTTACCCTCTGCACAACACGCCTAGGTTAAGGATTAGGGCCTGCAGCGTTACAGGCCCAATCTGCCAGCACTGAGTCTGGCTCCTCTCAGGGCTGAGTGGAGGCCATTTCTCCAGCCCTGTGGCGGAATCCGGCTTTATGGCTGGGGACTGCTGATGGTTGGGGGACATGGAGATTGCTCCTGCTCTGAGAGTTATGCACATCTCCTATGGGAACTGTTTACTCCTGGGAAGCAGCCAGAGTCCTGGTGTGTGGCTCAGGTGTCCCCAATATGAAGGGCTTGGGGGCCAGTTCTGTGGGGACAGAATTCTGAAAAGTCAACATAGGGTTACGGCATGGGGCATGGCTGATCCAATCTGCTGGTGCTGAGGCAGGTTCCCTGACAGGCTGAGTTGAGGATGGGGGTCAAGCGGCATGTCAGACTCTGGAATTTTTTGTTGTGTGGGCCATCTGCGGTGAGGGTGGCCTCAGGAATCCATGCAGGTCTCTCACGGTCTGAGGGTTCAGGAAAGCTCCAAATGAAAGGGTTTCCCTTCGATGCCAGACAGAGTCCTTAGGTGTGGCTCATGGTTCCTAATCTGGAGTGCTTGTTGGCAAGGTCTCTGGGCACGGAAGCCTGAAAACACAAACTGGGGTTTGGCTTAGGACTTAGGAGTATCCAAGCCTCATCTTCCAGCCCTGAGGTGAGAACCCTGGGGTTTGAGTCGAGCCCAGGAATCCGGAAACACGTCAGGCTGTGAGTTTGTGACTGGGGGTTGGTGCTGTGGTTGGGGATGTCCTCAGGGAGGCATGCAGGTTGCTCCATGTGGGTTGTTCCTAGGATACTGCATAGCTTAGAATGGCACGCTTTTCTTCTGGATTGCAGACAGACTCGTTGGGTGTGATCTAGAGTTCCTAAACTGGAGGGGCAGTGCCAATGTGGCTTTAGACCTGTGGAGGGTTTGGGAGCTGCATTAGGAGTTCCTGGAAGGCTCAGCAGTGCCAATAACGCCACTGGAGTGAGAGGTGAGCTGTGTGCGAGAGAGCGTAGTAAGGGTGGCAATGCTGCTTGCCATCACTGGAGGCACTGGAGGCACTGGAGGCAGTGCCGAGCTGCTGTGGGAAACACACCAGAAGAAGAGTCTGTGCAGCTTGCTGGCTCTGAGGGCAGTGGTGAGGTGCTGGGTGAGAAACCCTGAAACTTGAGGCACTGCAGCTTGTTTTTATAGGATGTAGTGCTGAGCTGAAGACTCTCTGTTTCCCCAGTCTCAAGAGTGGTGGTAACAACCGCTGGAGTCGGGCCCCCACTCAGCATTGTGAAACATTGCCCCAGGTTTGATGGTAATGTGCTGTCAGGATAGTTCTGGAGGGTCCTCCTGGTGGGTGTCTGCAGCCAGGGAGAGCCAAACCCGTTTCATGGTGCCTTTGGAACCAAAGACTTGAGTGTCTACGTAGAAGAGTCTATTTGCTTCTCAAAAAGGACAAGGGCATTGGCCGGCTTGAGAAGGAAGTGAAAGAACACTTAAGAATCAAGCATGCGTCTCTCCTTCCTCCTCCCAGGAATCAGAGCAGGTGTGTAGGCTTTAGGTGGGAGGTGCCTACTTATCCGCACCTGACGACACTTCTTCACTCTTGTTCCATGAGACGTGAAGTTTGGAAATCAACGTCTGAATCCATCATGCAGCTTGTCCCAGGACGTCAGCATTCAGAGAAAAGAGCAGGCCGGTGGGGCACAGTGGCACATCCATGCCACCATGGGAGGTTAAATTTCTCTTTCACCCCAAACATCCTGGATTTTCACTCCTCTCCAATGGAGCCAAAAAGTCACATGAGCGCAGCTGTCAGAAATGGAGAGTGGGTGCTAGGGTTCCTGAGTTTCCTAGCAGGGAGCACCTGGCAGGGGATCTCATTTTCTCTGTTGGCTTCTGGCTTACACGGTATTTGGAACATCTCTTTATAATCAAATCCCCTGGATTCAAAGGGGGAAGATGAGATGAAGTTGGTGTGTGTTTGAAACATAGACCTCATTCCTTCATCTAACTGTGTTGATTCCATGGGTCCTAGGCTGTGGTGGAATGGCCAGCATCTAGAGTTAGGTGAATGTTTGTGGTCAGAGAGAAGCTTGGATGATGGCTTCTCCTTTGTCCATCATGATGTATCCTAAGGGATTCATGTTTTTTATCCAAAGAGTTCCAAGGAGGGCAGAGGGAAAATTCAAAAGGATTCCAAGGAGCCTTGGATGATTGAAAAGAGAAGCTTGGCTGTCTAGTTTCACTCGGTGGACCATTTAGAGAGTTGGACATGGCATCCTTTCTCTGCAGTTTCATGGGTGGTGAAGTCAGGAGAGTCTTTGGTAATTCCCCTGGATAGAGGCATTCTGATGGCCTCACAGGGCATGGCATCAGGAACCCTGGGTTGAATTTCTGGGGTTGCTTGCTGGACGCTGGGTGAGTCATGTTATCCCCAAGGTTTTTTGTTTCCTCCTTAGGAAATTTCTGGCAGGGAATGTTCTGCTTCCAGCAATACCCTCCTGTACTGTCAGTGGGCATGCGGGTTGTTGAAGCCATTCTAGAAAAGAGCATCATGGTTCCTTTGAAAGCTAAGAACTGAACAACCCTAGAATCCAGCAGTTGCCCTCCTAGGTATCTCCCTATAAGGGAGGGTACACACTGTGATGAGCTCTGGGTGTTCTGTGCAGGTGAGGAATCACAAAATCCTACCGCTGAAGCAAAGGAATGAACACTGCATGGAAACATATTGGAACTGAAATAAAGGAAGGAAAGAAGAAGGCCATGTTCTACTTCATGAAGAGCGAGGTAAAAATGGAGTGATTTTTCTTCTCCTTTTCTGCCAATGATCATTTTCAAAAACACTGTGGTGGGATACACTAGTTTCTGATTGCATAAGGAGCCCTCAGAAAGCTGCCAGGAAAAATTTAGACCTCAGAACATGTCCATGTTCCATTGATATGTTCCTTCCAGTTTGCAGGTACAATGGTAAGTGGAGAGAAATAGGGCAGAAGAGGAAAGGAGGTGCTTAACATTCAGGAGGCTTTCCCCTGTTTCTTTCTTTTTAAAAAGATTTTATTTTTATATATTTGGCAGAGATCACAAATAGGCAGAGAGAGGGGGGGGAGGGAACGAGGCTCTAGACTGATCAGAGAACCCGAAGCAGGGCTCGATCCCAGGACCTTGGTATCATGACCTGAGCTTAAGTCAGAAGCTTTAACCCACTGAGTCACCCAGGCTCCCCATCCTTCCCCCTTTCTCAAGAAAGCCCTGGGCCAGTTTATGTTGAGAAGATGGAGAGGGGATCCCAGCTTTGCAGCAGGCAGGGTAGTTCCAGGTCTTCCTAGAGCTGACAGGGTTCACTGAGGAGAGCTGAGCTGTGGGTGTGACAGGTCCGAACTGCTGGTCCAGAGGCGGGATCTCTGAGGAGCTGCGTTGAAGATGGGGTTCAGGTGGCGTTTGAGGCTGGGGGGGCTGAAGATCATAGGGGATTACTCATGGGGACACACAGGTTTCTCTCTTTCTGACAGTTCCTTGCAGGTCCAAACAGACTGGTTACCTTCTAGGTGGCAGGTGGACTCCTATGGTGTGACTATAGGGTTCCCAACCCAGAGTGCTTGCTGAACAGACCCCTGAAGAAGGAAGCCTGAAAACGCAACTTAGGGTTAGGGTAATGGCCTTGGGGAATTGCAGCTCTGATCCACCAGCGCTGATTCAGATTCCCCTCAGGGTTGAGTTGAGGGAGCTCATCCTGCAGTGTGGCAGAATCGGGGTTTCTGGCCAGGAGAGCTACTGATGTTGAGAGTATTTTAGAAGGGTGTGCATGTTTCTTCCTCTCTGAGGGCACTTCAGAGCTCTAGATGGCACAGTCTCCCCCCGCATGGCAATCGGATTCTTGGGTTTTCACAGCGGGGTCCTTAATCTGGGGAGTTTGGGGGCCAGGCCTCTTGAATTGGAAGCCTGAAAACAGAAACTAGAGCTATGGTAGGGCCTCAGGGCAAGGCAGGCTTGAACTGCTGGTGCTGAGGCAGGCTTTCCAGTGGGCTGACGTCAGGCTGGGCATCAGGCATATCAGATTCCAAGTTTGTGTCTAGGGAGGCTATAGAAACTGGGAGCATCCTCAGAGTTGCATGCAAGTTTCTCCCAGTCTGAGGGTTCTGCTAAGCTCCAAAGGGCACAGTTTCCTCATGAGTGTGGGGTGCAGCCCTTGGGTGTCACTGAGGCGTGCTTTATGCCACTGTGAGTCTCACAGGTGCCCATCATCAGGCTTAGGGAAAAGACCTCTGGACATGGAAGCCTGTACACCCACATAGGGTTAGTGTTAGGGCCTTTGGGCACGGCAGGCCCAATGTACTGGTGCTGATGCGGGCTCTCCACATGGCTGAGTCCAGGCCATACATCTGGAGGCACAGCAGAATCTGGTTTTATGGCCATAAGGCCTCTCATGTTGAGGGAGGCTTTAGGGGGGCTTGCAGGTTTCTCCCTGTCTGAGAGTTTGGTGCAGCCCCAAACCACAAGAAGTCTGCCCACGTGGTCAGTGGAGTCACATGGTGTCACTCTGCTGTCCTTCATCTTGGGGATGTGGGAGCCAGGTCTCTTTGGATAGAAACCTAAAAACCCAAATTAGGGTTATGGTAAGGGCCTAGGGTCATGGCAGGTCTGAACTTTTCTTGCTGAGGTTGAGAACAGGCACCAGGCAGGGTGTTCGATTCCGGGTTTGAGTCCAGGGGTTGAACAATGCTGGGTGTGCCCTTGGGGGGGGCATGCAGGTTTCATAGCTCTGAAGAATGTGTGCACCTCCCAATGGCACTACTGTACCCTAGGAACCAGGGGAGTGCCAGAGTGAGTCTCAGGCATCCCCAATCTGGGGGGTGTGGGTGCCAGGCCTCAGGGTAGGGAAGCTTGTATACCCCACCTAGTGTTCGGGTTAGAACCTAGGGACATGGCAGGCCCAATTTGGCAACGCTGAAATTGGCTCCCATCGAGGCAGATTTTAGGACATTCATCTGGCCACCTAAAGAATCAGGGTTTGTCTCTGGGTGGCCACTGATTGTAGGAGTGGCTTTAGGGGGACATGCAGGTTTCTGCCCCTCTGAAGGTTCAGCGCAGCTCCAAGTGGCATGGGTTCCATCCATGTGGAGGGCGGATTCCTGAGGTGTTGCTCAGGGGTCCTTAATTCAGGGGGCCTGGGGGTCAGGCCCCTTGGAATGGAAGCCCGAAAACCCAAAGAAAGGTTTGAGTTAGGGCCTTGGAACATTGCAGCCCATATATACTGAATCTGAGGGGGCCTGCCCACAGGGATGAATTGGGGACACACCTCTTCCATCACAAGTATATGCCTTTATGGCCGAGGGGGGGCATGATGGTCAGGGAAGCTTTATGGGTGCAAGCAGGTTTCACCCCCTTGGAGGGCTTGACACAACTCCAATCAGCATGAATCCCTACCACGTGGCGGGTGGAGTGGTGGGGTGTCCCCACCTCTGTTTAAGTTTGGGGGCCTAGGGGCATGGCAAGTCCAATATGTGGGCTCTTGATTCAGACACTGAGAGGCCTTCCTTGAGGACAGGGCTCATGCTGAGGGTCACAATGCCTATTTGTGTCCAACAAGGCCCTTAAGCATGGGAAGGGCCTCATGGGCCATGCTGGATTCTCCTACACTGAACGTTGGAGAATATGCCAACCACAAGGTTTCCGGCCATGGCGAAGTAAGAGTTATGATTTCTGCATCACGTTCACCCCTGGACAGTGATTGGAGTTTAGGTCTAGGTTCTGAAACCCGAAAACCGAGGTTGGGAAGAGATGAAGAACTAAGGACCTGACGGGTCCAATGAGCTCAGTGTGCGGCCAGCTGTTGAGTGTAGGTCTGGAGGTGTGGGCTCATGCTGTGTCAGACAGAGCATTAGACAGGGTAGACTATATTTGGGGTGCAGTCAAGGGGCGTTCAGTTGATCCTCATTTGGGTTTCTAGGTAGCTCCATAAGGCAACGTTTTTCTTCTGGAGGGCAGGCCGAGTGCTGCATTGTGGCCCCAGTATTGCCAAACTGTAGGGCTTTTGGGCCAGGGATGTGAGGAGGGTAGTCTGAGAACACAAGCTAGGCTTAGTTTTTGGGGTGAGGGCACAGAAGGCACACTCTGCACAGCTGAATCAAGATCTCATGCACCTGAAGCCAGGGCGAATATCAGACGTTTGCTCAGGTTGGAGTTTCTGTCCATGATGGCCCCTTTATAAAGTGGAGCGTCTCAAGAGGCCATGTAGATTTTCCCACAATGGGAGTTGTGAGATGCACCAGACTGCAAAGATTCCTTCTGTGGGACACTTGAGACCTGTTGGATGGCTCTAGGATGTCCCATATGGAATGACTCCAGAGGAGGGTTCTAAGGATGGATGCCTGGGCAGCCCGCCTCCCATTCTAATTGCCTCCTAGCAACAAGGCAGGTTTGATCTGCAGGCCCTGGGGGAGAAACCAAGGGGGTTGAGTTGACATGGACTCTCCCGAGGATACATCATAATGTGGGTTTAAGTCCATGGAGACCTTGGAATGGGGCGCTTAATCCGGGGCCCTGAAATATTCTCCTAAACAGAGGTTTTTATAGAGCTCCAAAGAGTACATTTCCTATGTGGAGACGAGATTTTTCCGATGAGTGCCTCAGTAATCCCCCATATGCTGGTATTGGAAACTAGGCCTCTGAGGAGAGATGCCTGGAAACAAAAGCAATGGATCTGATTAGGGCCTAAGTGCCTGTCCAGTTCAATCTTATTCTATGGGGATATCTGTCTCTGGGTCTGAGTGGAGGTAGTTTCCTAACTTGTGAAAGATCATCCCTGTTTGTCCTGGGCAGCCAACACTATTGGGATGGCCTCAGGGAGTTTGGAGGTTTCTCCTAATCTATAGGGTTGTGGCCAATGGAAATGGCAGAATTCCCCTGGAGAGGGAAGCCACAGTCCTGAGGTGTCGCTCCAGGGGCCCCAGCTTGGATGGTGTGTGGGCCAGGACTGTGGGGACAGAAGTCTGAAAACACAAACTCAGCTTAGGTATGGGGATGTATGTATGAAGGCTCGATCTACAGACCATGAGAATTTTCCAGGCTATGAACAAAGGGCGAGTATGTGGCGCTTGCTCAGGCTTTTCTGTCTGGATTTTTTGTCAACAGTGGCCGTGGAATGTCGGGGTGTCCTCAAGGGCCATGGACAAGTCTTTCTCTGGTGATTTGGCCTGATCCCAAGTGGTTGGGATCATTCTGTGGATGGGAAGAGTCCTTTCTGTATATATATATATTTTTTTTACCTCAGGTGTCCCACCAAAGAGGGATTCCAGAGCAGAGCCCTGAGTAGGGGTGACTAGACATCTCGAACTCTGGTTGAGATTGGGGGACTAGGGGCTTGGCAAGCCCCATATGTTGGCTGTTGTTCCAGTCACTAAGAGGCTTTACAGGAGGATAGGGCTCACGCTGAGGGTCACAATGTGTGTTTGTGCAAATTGTGGCCCTCAGGGATAGGTGGGGCCTCATAGTCCATGCTGCTTTCTCCTACAATGAACGTTGGACAACATGCCAACCACAAGGTTTCTTGCCATGGCGAAGGAGAAGTTCTGATTCTTGCATCACGTTCACTCCTGAGCAGTGAGTGGAGATAAGGTCTAGGTTCTGAAGGTGAAAACTGAGGTTGGGTAGAGATGATGGCCTAAAGCCATTGTGGGTGTGATATGCTCAGTGTATGGCCAGCTGTCTGGGTGTTGGACTGAAGGTCTGCCCTCAGGCTGTGTCAGACAGGGCTTTAGTGCACAGCCTAGACTGTATAATTGGGGTATGGTCGAGTGGCATGCAGGTTGTTACTCATTTGGCGTTTCTGTTTAGCCCTATAGGGCAACATTTTTCTTCTGGAGGGCAGGCAGAGTGCTGCATTGTGTCTCCAGAATTGCCAAACTGGAGGGGTGTGGCCAGGATTGTGAGGACGGAAGTCTGAGAACACAAGTTAGGCTTAGGTTTCAGGGCGAGGGCACAGCAGGCACACTCTCAAGTGCTGAATCGAGATCTCGTGCTTCTGAATTCAGGGCGAGGATCAGACTTTGGCTTAGGATGGAGTTTCTGTCCATGATGGCCCATTTATGAAGGTGTGGGGCATCATGAGGAAATGGAGGTTTTCTCACAGTGGGATTATGTGATGCTTCAAACCACAAGGATTCATTCTGCGAGACAGTCAAGACAGGTTGTTTGGATTCAAGACGTCCCATAAAGAAGTTCCCCAGAGCAGGGTTCTAAAGATGGATGCCTGGGCAGCCCACCTCGCATTCCAACTGTCTCCTAGTGACAAGGCATGTTTGATCTGCTGGCTCTGGGTGAGCAGCCGAAGGGGCTGATTTGAAATGGACTCTCCTGAGGATGGATCATAATGTAAGTTTGTGTCCTTGGAGACCTTGGAATTGGGCCATGGTGCCAGCGCCCTGAAGGATCCTCCTAACCTGAGGTATTGACACAGCTCCAAAGAGCAAGTTTCCCATGTGGAGATGAGATCTGTTCTGATTGTTTCCTTAGGAAACCCCCATATTCTGATATTGGAAACCAGGCCTCTGAGGAGAGATACCTAGAAACCAAAGCAATGGATCAGAAGTTGGCTCAGGTTGGAGTTTCTGTCCATGATGGCCCCTTTATAAAGGGGAGCATCTCATGAGGCCATGTAGGTTTTCCCACGATAGGAGTTGTGAGATGCTCCAATCTGCAAGGATTCCTTCTGCGGGACAGTCAAGACCTGTTGGAAGGCTCCAGGACTTCCCATATGGAACGGTGCCAGATCAGGATTCCAAAGATGGATGCCTAGAGAGTCTGCTTTGCATTCCAGTTGTCTCCTAGCGACAAGGCAGGTTTGATATTCTGGCTCTGGGGGAGTAATCGACGGGGCTGAGTTGAAATGTACTCTCCTGCCGAATGGTCATAATGCGGGTTTGTGTCCATGGAGGCCTTGGAATAGGGCGGTGGCTCCGCTTACCTGAAGGTTTCTTTTAATTGGAGGTTTTTACAGAGCTCTAAAGGATAAGTTTCCCATGTGGAGACAAGATTTGTTCTGATTGGTATCTCTGGAATCCCCCATATGCTGGTATTGGAAAACAGACCTCTGATGGAACCAATTACGTTCTGGGGCCTGTCCAGTTTAATCTTCTTCTCTTGGGATAGCTGTCTACGAGTGAGTTGAGGTCGTTGCTCAGCTTGTGAGAGATCGCCCCTCTTTGTCCTGGGCGGCCTACACTATTGGAATGGGACTTTGGAGGTTTCTCCTAATCTGTAGGGTTGTGGCCAATGGATTGGGAAGAATTTCCTTGGAGAGGGCAGGCACAGTCCTGAGGTGTGGCTCCAGGGGCCTCAGCCTGGAGGGTGTGTGGGACAGGGATGTCAGGATAGAAGTCTGAAAACACAAACTCGGCTTAGGTTTGGGGACGTAGGTATGGCAGGCCCGATCTACAGACTATGAGGAGAATTTTTTGGGCTATGACCTAAGGGTGAGTGTGATGCACTTGCTGAGGCTTATGTCTCTGGATTTCGTGTCAATAGTGGCCGTGGAATGTCGGGCTGGCCTCATGGGCCATGGACGAGTCTTTCTCTCTGGGGATGGCGCGATCCCAAGTGATTGGGGTCACTCTGTGAGTGGGAGGAGTCCTTTCTGTGTTTATTTACCTCAAATGTCCCACCAAAGATGGATTCCAGAGCAGAGCCCTGAGTAGGGTTGACTAGATGTCTCTACCTCTGGTTAAGATTGGGTGACTTGGGGCATGGCAGGCCCCATATGTGGGCTCATGGTCCAGCCACTGAGAGGCTTTACTTGAGGACAGGGCTCAAACTGAGGGTCCCAATGTGTGTTTGTGTCCACCACAGCTCTTAAGCATGGGCAGGGCCTAAGGGACCCTACACTACCCTCAGGGGCCTACACTGAACGTTGGACAAGATGCCAACCACAAGATCCTGGCGAGAGGGAAGGAGGAGTTCTGATTTCTGCATCACGTTCACCCATGGGAATAGAGTAGTGGTCTAGGTTTCTGTAGCCTGAAAACCGAGGTTGGAAAGAGATGGCGACCTAAGGCCATAGCGATTCAGATGTTCTCAGGGTACGGCAAGCTGTCTGGGTGTCAGTTGGGAATTCAGGCCTCAGGTTCTGTCAGACAGGGCATTAGTGCACAGGCTAGACTATATAATTGGTGTACAGTTAAGTGGCGTGCAGGTTTATCCTCATTTGAGGTTTCTGGGTAGACCCATAGGGCAACGTTTTTCTTCTAGACGGCAGGCAGAGTGCAGCACTGTGTCATCAGAAATCCCAAAATGGAGGGCGTGTGGTCCAGGAGAGTGAGGATGGAAGTCTGAGAACACTAGCTACGCTTGGGTTTTGGGGTGAGAGCACAGCAGGTACACTCTGAAGAGCTGAATCAAGATCTCGTGCATCTGAAGTCAAGGCGAAGATCAGCCGTTGGCTCAGGTTGGAGTTTCTTTCCATGATCCGCCTTCATGAAGATTGGGGGCATCATGTGACCTTGGAAGCTTTCCATGATATGAGTTGTGAGGTGGTCCATGCACAAGGACTCCTGTGGGAGAGCTGAGACCTGTTGGATGGCTCAAGGATGTCCCATAAGGAACGACGCAAGAGCAGGGTTCTAAAGATGGATGCCTGAAGAGCCCAACTTGCATTTCAATTGTCTCCTAGCGACAAGGCAGGTTCAATCTGCTGGCTCTGGGGTAGAAACCGATGGGGTTTAGTTGAAATGGACTCTCCCGAAGATGGGTCATAATGTGGGATTGTGTCCATGGAGATATTCGAATGGGGCAGTGGCTCCGGTGACCTGAAGTTTTCTCCTAACTGGAGGTTATGACACAGCTCCATACAGCAAGATTCCCATGTGGAGACGAGATTTTTTCTGATTGGTAGCTCCGGAAACCCCCTTATGCTGGTATTGGAATCCAGGCCTCTGAGGATAGATGCCTGAAAACAAAAGCAATGGATCCAATTAGGGTCTAGGTGCCTGTCTTGTTCAATATTCTTTTCTATGGATATCTGTCTAAGGTTATGATTGGATGTAGTGGCTCAGCTTGTGCCAGATGGTCCCTGTATGTCCAGGACATCCTACACTATTGGGATGGCCTCAGAGATTTTGGATGTTTCTCCTAATCTGTCAGGTTGTGCCAAAGGAATGAGCAGAATTCCCTTGGAGAGGGCAGGCACAGTCCTGAGGTGTGGCTCCATGGGGCCCAGCCTTTAGGGTGTGTGGGCGAGGACAATGGAGACAGAAGTCTGAAAACACAAACTCGGCTTAGGATTGGAGGCATAGGTATGGCAGGCCCGATCTATACACCTTGAGAATTTTGAGGGCTCTGAACAAATGGCAAGTGTGTGGCGCTTTTTCAGGTTTTTGTCTCCGGATTTTGTGTCAATGGTGGCCGTGGAATGTCAGGCTGGCCTCATCGACCATGGACGAGTATTTCTCTGTGGATTTGGCCAAATTCCAAGTTTTTGGGGTCATTCTTTGGATGGTAGGAGTCCTTTTTTTTTTTTTTTTTTTACCTCATGTGTCCCACCAAAGAGGGATTCCAGAAAAGAGCTCTGAATAAGGGGCGCCTGGGTGGCTCAGTGGATTAAGCCGCTGCCTTCGGCTCAGGTCATGATCTCAGGGTCCTGGGATCGGGTCCCGCATCGAGCTCTCTGCTCAGCAGGGAGCTTGCTTCTCTCTCTCTCTCTGGCTGCCTCTCTATCTACTTGTGATTTCTCTCTGTCAAATAAATAAATCTTTAAAAAAAAAAGAGCTCTGAATAAGTTGACTAGACTTCTCAAGCTCTGGCTAGGATTGGGGAGTAGGGGCATGGCAAGCCCCGTATGCAGGCTCTTGGTCCAGCCCCAGAGAGGCTTTACTTGAGACCAGTGTTCATGCTTAGGGTCCTAATGTGTGTTTGTGCCCATCGCAGCCCTCAAGCATGTCTGAGGCCTCATGGGCCATGCTGGGTTCTCATATACTGAAGGTTGGACAACATGCCAACCACAAGGTTTCTGGTCATGGGGAAGGTGAAGTTCTGATTTCTGCATCACGTACTCCGCTTAGTTGTGAGTGGAGATAAGGTCTAGGTTCTGAAGCCTGAAGACCAAGGTTGGGAAGAGATGATTACCTAAGGCCATGGCATGTCCGATGTGTTAGGTGTGTGCCCAGGTGTCTGGGTGTCGGTCACGAGGTCTGGGGTCAGGTTGTGTCAGACAGGGCATTAGTGCCCAGGCTAGATTGTATAATTGGGGTACAGTCTAGAGAATTGCAGGTTGATCCTCATTTGATGTTTCTGGGTAGACCCCTAGGACAAAGTCTCTCTTCTGGAGAGCAGGCAGAGTGCTGAATTCTGTCTCCAGAATTCCCAAAGTGGAAGGCTTGTGGGCCAGGAGTGTGAGGACGGAAGTCTGAGAACGCGAGCTGGCTTAGGTTTTGGGGCGAGGGCAAGGCAGGCACACTCTGCAGAGCTGAATTGAGATCTCATGCATCTGAAGTCAGGGCGAGGATCAGACGTTGGCTCAGGTGGTAGTTTCTGTCCACGATGTCCTCTACCTGAAGGTGGAGGCATCACGAGGCCATGGAGGTTTTCCCACAGTGCGAGTGTGTGATGCTGAAAACCACAAGGATTCCTTCTGCAGGATAGTTGAGACCTGTTGAATGGATCAAGGACAGCCCATTAGGAATTTCTCCAGAGCAGAGTTCTAACAACGGATACCTGGGCAGCGAACTCTCATTCCAATTGTCTCCTAGTGACAAAGCAGGTTTGATCTGCTGGCACTGGGTGAGCAACCGCCAGGTTTGAGTTGAAATGGACTCTCCTGAGGATGGGTCATAATGTGGGATTGTGTCCATTGAGACATTGGAATGGGGCGGTGGCTCCAGTGACGTGAAATTTTATCCTACCTGGAGGTTTTGACACAGTTCCATATAACATGATTCCCATGTGGCATGCGATTTGTTCTGATTGGTAGCTCCAGAAACCCCCATGTGCTGGTATTGGAATTCAGGCCTCTGAGGAGAGATACCTGAAAATAAAAGCAATGGATCTGATTAGGGCCTAGGTGACTGTCCTTTTCAATCTTCTTTTCTATGGATATCTATCTACAGGTCTGATTGGAGGTAGTGGCTCAGCTTTGCCAGATGGTTCCTGTATGTCCCAGACATCCTACCATATTGGGGTGGCCTCGGGGAATTCGGATGTTTCTCCTAATCTGTCGGGTTGTGCCAAAGGAATGAGCAGAATTCCCTTGGAGAGGGCAGGCACAGTCCTGAGGTGTGGCTCCATGGGGCCCAGCCTTGCGGGTGTGTGGGCCAGGACAATGGAGACAGAAGTCTGAAAACACAAACTTGGCTTAGGTTTGGGGACATAGGTATGGCAGGCCCGATCTATAGACCGTGAGAATTTTGGGGGCTCTGAACAAAGGGCGAGTGTGTGGCGCTTTTTCAGGCTTTTGTCTCTGGATTTTGTGTCAATGGTGGCCGTGGAATGTCAGGATGGCCTCATCGGCCATGGACGAGTATTTCTCTCTGTGAATTTGGCCCAATTCCAAGTGTTTGCAGTCATTATTTGGACGGTAGGAGTCCTTTCTCTATTTTTTTTTAACCTCATGTGTCCCACCAAGGAGGGATTCTAGAGAAGAGATCTGAGTAGGGGTGACTAGACTTCTCGAGCACTGGTTAAGGTTTGGGGAGTAGGGACATGGCAATCTCCATATGCGGGCTCTTGGTCCAGCCATGGAGAGGCTTTACTTGAGGCCAGGGTTCATGCTTAGGGTCCTAATGTGTGTTTGTGCCCATCGCAGCCCTCAAACATGTCTGAGGCCTCATGGGCCATGCTGGTTTCTCCTACACTGCACATTGGACAACATGCCAACCACAGGGTTTCTGGTCATGGGGAAGGAGGAGTTCTGATTTCTGCATCACGTACACGGCTGGCAGTGAGTAGAGATAAGGTCTAGATTCTGAAGCCTGAAAACCGAGGTTGGGAAGAGATGACGACCTAAGGCCATGGCGGGTCCGATGCACTTAGTGTGCGGCCAGATGTCTGTGTGTCCGTCATGAGGTTCGGGCTCAGGCTGTGTCAGGCAGGGCATTAGTCCCCAGGCTAGACTGTATAATTCGGGTACAGTCGAGTGATGTGTAGGTTGGTCCTCATTTGGGGTTTCTGGTTAGCCCCATAGGGCAACGTTTTTCTTCTGGAGGGCAGGCAGAGTGCTGCATTCTGGCTCCAGAATTGCCAACGTCAGGGCTTGTGGGCCAGGTGTTTTAGGACAGAAGTCTGAGAACACAAGTTCAGCTTTGAATTCGCAGTGGTGACATGGCAGGCACACTCTACAGACCTGAATTGAGATCTCGTGCATTTGAAGTCAGGGCGAGGATCAGATGTTGGCTTAGGTTGGAGTTTCTGTACATGATGTCCCCTTCATGAGGGTGGGGGTGGGGCATCAGGAAACCATGGAAGTTTTCCCACTTTGTGAGTGTGTGATGCTCCAAACCACAAGGATTCCGTTAGTGGGACAATCACGAACTAATGGATGGATCAAGGACGTCCCATAAGAAATGCTCCAAAGCACAGTTCTAATGATGGATGCCTGGGCAGTCCAACTTGCATTCCAGTTGTGTCCTAGTGAAAAGGAGGATTCGATCTGCTGTCACTGGGGGAACAACCGAGGGGGCTGAATTGAAATGGACTCTCATGATGATCAGTCATGATGTGGATTTGTGTCCATGGAGCCCTTGGAATGGGGCAGTGGTTCTGTTGCCCTGAAGAATTCTCCTAACCTGAGGTTTTGATGCAGCTCCAAAGAGCAAGTTTCCCATGTAGAGACGAGATTTGTTCTGAAACCCCCACAACCTGGTATTGGAAACCAAGCATCTGGGGAACAAAGCCTGGAATCCAAAGCAATGGATCTGATTAGGGTCTAGGGGCCTGTCCTCTTCAATATTCTCCTCTGAGTGTCTCTGTCTAAGATTCAGAATGGAGGTCTCTACTCAGCTTGTGTCAGATCGCCCATGTATGTTGGGGGAGGCCAACACTATTGGGCTGGTCTTGGGGATTGGAGGTTTCTCCTAATCTGTAAGGTTGTGACAAATGAAACGGGCAGAGTTCCCTTGGAGAGCACTGGCACAGTCCTTAGGTGTGACACCACCTTTCTGAGTGTCGTCCAGGAGGTCCAGGCTCAGGCTGTGTCAGACAGGGCATCAGTGCCAAGCGTAGACTGTATAATTGGAGTAAAGTTGAGTGGCATGCAGGTTGATCCTCATTTGGCGTTTCTGGGTAGCCCCAGGGGCAACGTTTTTCTTCTGGACGGAAGGCAGAGTGCTGCATTGTGGCTATGGAATTCTCACACTGGAGGGCTTGTGGGCCAGAATTGTGAGGAAGGAAGTGTGAGAACACAAGCTAGGCTTAGGTTTTGGGTCAAGGCCATGGCAGGCACACTCTGTGGAGCTAAATCTAAATCTCATGCATCTGAAGTGAGGGCGAGGATCAGACGTAGGCTCAGGTTGAAGTTTCTGTTCAGGATGGCCCCTTCATGATGGTGGGGGGCATCATGGGGCTATGGAGACTTTCCCACGATGGGCATTGTAAGTTGCTCCAATCGGCAAGGATTCCTTCTACGGGACAGTCGAGACTGGTCTGATTGCTCCAGGACGTCCCATGCGGAACAACGGCAGTGCAGGGTTCTAAGGATGGATTCCTGGAGTGCCCGCCTCACATTCCTATTGTCTCCTAGTGACAAGGAAGGTTCGATCTGCTTCTTTTGGGGAGAAACCAAAGGGGATGTGTTGAAATGGACTCTCCTGAGGATGCGTCATAATGTGGATTTGTGTCCATGGAGACCTTGGAATGGGGTGTTGGCTGCTGGGACCTGAAGGTTTCCCTTAACTGGAGGTTTTGATACAGCTCCAAAAAGCATGTTTCCCATGTGGAAATGAGATTTGTTCAGACTGGTACCTCCAGAAGAACACATATGCTGGTATTGGAAACCAGGCCTCTGAGGAGAAATGTCTGGAATCAAAAGCAATAGATCTGATTAGGGCCTAGGTGCCTGTCCGGTTCAATCTTCTTCTCTGGGGTTATCTGTCTATGGGTCTGAGTTGAGGTAGTTGCTCAGCTTGGGACAGATCGCCCTGTTTGCCCTGAGTGAACAACACTATTGGGATGGCCTCAGGGACTTTGGAGTGTTCTCCTAATCTTTAGGGTTGTGGCCAATGGAATGGGCAGAATTCGCTTGGAGAAGGCGGGCACAGTCCTGAGGCTTGGCTCCAAGGGCCCCAGCCTGCAGGGTGGGTGGGCCAGGACAGTGGGTACAGAAATCTGAAAACCCAAACTCAGCTTAGGTTTGGGGACGTAGGTATGACAGGCCTGATCTATAGACCGTGAGGAGAATTTTTCAGGCTTTGAACAAAGGGCAAGTGTGAGGCATATCTCCAGGCTTTTGTCTCTGGATTTTGTGTCAATGGTGGCCATGGAATGTCAGGATGACCTCTTTGGCCATGGACTATTCTTTCTCTTTTAAGATTTGGTCAGATCCCAAGTTTTGGGGCTCATTCGGGGGATGGGAGGAGTCCCTTCGATATTTTTTTCCTCAGGGGTTCCAGAGCAGAGACCTGTATAGGGGTGACTAGACCTCTAACCTCTCATTAATATTGGGGGATTTAGGGATGGCAATGCGGGTTCTTGGTCCAGCCCCTGAGAGGCTTTACTTGAGGACAGGGCTCACACTGAGGTTCCCAATGTGTTTGTGCCCATTGCGGTTCTCAAGCATGGGCGGGGACTCATGGGCTACACTGGATTCTCCTACACTGAATGTTGGAAAACATGCCAACCACAAGGTTTATTGCCTTTAGGAAGAAGGAGTTTCATTTCTGCATCACGTTCACCCCTGGGTAGTGAGTATAGATAAGGTCTAGGTTCTGAAGCCTGAAAACCAATGTTGGGAAGAGATGATAACCTAAAGCCATGGCGGGTCTGATGTGCTCAGTGTACAGCCAGCTGTCTGGGTGTCGGTTGGGAATTCAGGCCTCAGGCTGTGCAAGACAGGGCATTAGCGCCCAAGCGAAACTGTATATTTGGGGTAGAGTCAAGTGGCATGCAGGCTGATCCTCATTTGGCGTTTCTGGTTAGCCCATAGGGCAACGTTTCTCTTCTGGAGGGCAGTCAGAGTGCTGCATTGTGTCTCTCCAGAATTCCCAAACTGGTGGGCTGGTGGGATCAGAGTGTGAGGTGGGATCAGAGGTGAGGACGAAGTCTGAGAACAATAGGTAGGTTTTGCTTTGGGGCGGGGCTTCGGCAGGCACACTCTGCAGAGTTGAATCAAGATTTCGTGCATCTGAAGTCAGGGCGAGGATTAGACGTTGGCTCAGGTTGGAGTTTCTATCCAAGATGGCTCTTTCATGAAGGGGACGGTGCACCACGAGGCCACAGAGCTTTTCCCATGATGGGAGTTGTGAGGTGCTCCAAAGCGGAAGGATTCCTTCTGCAGGACAGCTGTGACCTGTTGGATGGCTCCAAGATGTCCCATATGGAATTACTTCAGAGTAGTTTTCTACAGATGGATGCCTAGCCAGCCCGCCTCGCATTCCAATTGTCTCCTAGTGACAAGATAGGTTCGATCTGCTGGCTCTAGGGGAGCACCCAAGGGCACTGAGTTGAAATAGACTCTCCTGCAGTTGGGTCCTAATGTGGGATTGTGTCCATGGGGACCTTGGAATGAGGTGGTGGCACCTGGGCCTTGAAGGATTCTCCTAACCGGAGGTTTTGACACAGCTTGAAAGAGCACGTTTCCCATGTGGAGAAGACATATGTTCTGATTGATGCCTCAGGAAACTCCCATATGTTGGTATTGGAAACCAGGCCTCTGAGGTTCTGACATAGCTCCACGAGCAAGTTTCCAATGTGCAGACAAGACTTGCTCTGATGGGTGCCTCTGGAAACCCCATAGGCTGGTATTGGAAACCAGGCCTCTGAGGAGAGATGCCTGGAAACCAAAGCAATGGATCTGATTAGGGCCTAGGGGCCTGTCCAGTTCAATGTTCTTCTCTGGGGACATCTGTCTCCGAGTCTGTGTGGAGCTAGGTGCTCAGCTAGTGTCAGATCACCCCTGTTTGTTCCAGGCGGCCTACAATATTGGGAAGGTCCCAGGGACATTGGAGATTTCTCCTGATTTATATGGTTGTGGCCAATGGAATATGAAGAATTCCCTTTGAGAGGGGAGGCACAATCCTGAGGTGTGGCTCCAGGGGCCCTAGCCTGGAGGGTGTGTGGGCCAGGTCCGTGGGGACAAAAGTCTAAAAACAGCAACTCAGCTTAAGTTTGAGGATGTAGGTATGGCAGGCCCATCTACAGATCATTAGAACTCTTTGGGATATGAACAAAGGGCGAGAGTGAGGCGCTTGCTCAAGCTTTTGTCTGGATTTTGTGTCAACGATGGTCGTGGAATGTCGGGGTGGCACCAGTCAGAACAAATTAGGACAAAGCTCTAGAGTCCCCAAGGCTATCCTAAGTGTGTAGGCTACCCGGGACAAACAGGGGCTATCTGCCACCAGCTGAGATACTACCTGCACTCAGACCTGGAGACAAATGCCCACAGAGAAGAAAATTGAGCTGGATAGGCCCCTAGGACTTCAGCAGATCCATTGCTTTGGTTTCCAGGCATCTCTCCTCAGAGGCCTGGTTTCCAATAGCAGCATATGAGGCTTTCCTGAAGCACCCACCAGAACAAATCTCGTCTCCATATTGGAAACTTGCACGTGGGAACTGTGTCAAAACCTCTGGTTAGTAGAAAACTTCATGGTCCTGGTGTCACCGCCCCATTCCAAGGTCCCCATGGACACAAACCCACATTATGACCCATGCGCAGGAGAGTCCATTTCAACTCAGCGCCCTCGGTTGCTCCACCAGAGACAAAAGATTCAACTTGTCTTATCACAATGAGGCGATTGGAATGCGAGGTGGGAAACCCAGGCATCCATCTTTAGAACCCTGCTCTTGAGTTGTCCCTATGGGATGTCCTGGAGCCATCCAACAGTTATCAATTGTCCCGCAGAAGGAATTTTTGCGGTTTGGAGCATCTCAATACTCCCAACATGGGAAAACCTCAATGGCTTTGTGACGCCCCCCCCCCCCCCGCTTCATGAAGGGGCCATCTTGGACAGAATCTCCAAACTGAGCCATCGTCTGACTTCAGATGCACGAGATCGCAGTGTGCCTGCCTTGCCCTCGCCCTGACACCTAAGTCTAGCTTGTGTTCTCAGACTTCTGTCCTCACATCCTGGCCCCCAAGCCCTCACGTTTGGCAATTACAGACCCACAATGCAGCACTCTGCCTTCCCTCCAGAAGAAAAATGTTGCCCTGTGGAGCTTTCCAGACACCCCAAATGAGGATAAACCTACACGGCACTCGACTGTACCTAAATTGTATAGTCTAACCTGGGCACTAATGCACTGTCTGACACAGCCTGAGCCCGGACGTTCTGACCAACACCCAGACAGCTGACCGCACACTGAGCGCATCCGACCCGCCATGGCCTTAGGTCATCATTTTATCCCAAACTCGGTTTTCAGGCTTCAGAAGCTAGACCTTAACTCCAATCACTCCCAGGGGTGAACGTGATGCAAAAATCAGAACTCCTCCTTCCCCATGGCCAAAACCTTGTGGATGGCATGTTGTCCAATGTTCAGTGTAGGAGACACCAGCGTGGTCCATGAGTCCCCGCCCATGCTTGAGGGCTACCTTTGGCACAAACATGCATTGTGACCCTCAGTGTGAGCTCTGTCCTCAAGGAAGGCCTCTCAGTGGCTGGACCAAGAGCCCGCATATGGGGATTGCCATGCCCCTAGGCCCCCAATCTTAACCAGATTTCGTGTTGTCCAGTCGCTCCTCCCCAGGATTCTGCTCTGGAATCCGTATTTTAGTGACACACCTGAGGTAAAAAAAAAAAAAAAGAAAGAAAAAAAAAAGAAAAAAAAACCAGAACGCACTCCTCCCATCATACAGAATGACCTCAAAAATCTTGGGATTGGGCCAATATCCCAGAGAGGGAGACTCGTCCATGGCTCATGAAGCCACCCCGACATTCCACAGCCATTGGTGACACAAAATCCAGAGACAAAAGCCTGAGCAAATGCCTCACACTCGCCCTTTGTTCATGTCATGAAGAGTTCCCAAGGTCTGTAAATCGGGCCTGCCATAGCTACATCCCCAAATCTAAGCTGAGTTTCTGTTTTCAGACATCTTACCCCACAGCTGTGACCCACACACCCTCCAGGCTGGGTACCCTGGAGCCACACTTCAGGACTGTGCCTTCCCTCCCCAAAGGAATTCTGCCCATTTCATTGGCCAAAAACTTGCAAATTAGGAGAGACCTCCAAAGTCACTGGGGCCATCCCGATAGTGTAGCCCAACCGTGAGGAACAGTGGTGATCTGACACAAGCTGAGGAACTACTTCCACTCAGACCCGTAGACAAATGTCCCCAGAGAAGAAGATTTAACTGGAAACAGATCCATTGCTTTCATTTCCAGGCATCTCTCCTCAGAGTTCTGATTTCCATATGGGGGTTAACTGAAGCACCAATGAGAACAAATCTCATCTCCACATAGGAAATGTGCTCTGTGGAGCTGTGTCAATACCGCCAGTATAGGAGAATCCTTCAGGGCCTTGGTGCAACTATCCCTTTCCAAAGTCTCCATGGACATAAACCCACATTATGACACATCCTCAGGAGAGTCCATTTCAACTCAGCCCCTTTGGTTGCTACACCAGAGCCAGCAGATCAAACGTGTCCTGTTGCTAGGAGACAAATGGAATGTGAGGCGGGCTGCCCAGGCATCCATCCTTAGAACCCTGTTCTGCAGTCATTCCATATGGGACGTCCTGGAGCCATCCAACAGGTTTCAATTGACGTGCAGAAAATCCCTGTGGTTTGGAATATCTCACTACTCACATCACGGGAAAACTCCCATGGTCTCGTTATGACCCCCCTTCATGAAGGGGCCATCATGGATAGAATCTCCAACCTGAGCCAACGTCTGATCCTCGTGCTGACTTCAGATGCACAAAATCTTGATTCAGCTCTGCAGAGGGTGCCTGCTGTGCTCTCGCCCCAAAACCTAAACCTAGCTTGTTTTCTCAGACTTCCATTCTCACAGTCCTGGCCCCAAAGCCCTCCAGTTTGGCAATTCCGGAGCCAGAATCCAGCACTCTGCCTGCCCTCCAGAAGAAAAACTTTACCCAAAGGGGCTAATGAGAAACCGCAAATGATTATCTTCTGCATGCCACTCGACTGTACCCCAATTATACAGCTTATCTGGGTACTAATGCCCTGTCTGACACAGCCTGAGCCCAGACCTCATGACTGACATCCAGACAGGTGGCCGCAAACTGGGCAAATCAGACATGGAATGGCCTTAGGTCGTCATCTCTTCCTAACCTCGGTCTTCAGGTTTCAGAACCTAGATCTTATCTCCAATCACACCTAGAGGTGAACGTGATGCAGGAATAAGAAGTCCTCCTTCCCCATTGCAAGAAACCTTGTGGTTGGCATGTTGTCCAACATTCAATGTAGGAAAAACCTGCATGGTCAATGATGCCCCACCCATGATTGAGGGCCGCTTTGGGCACAAACACGCATTGCGACCCTCAGCATGAGTCCCCTACTCAGTTAATGCCTCTCAGTGGATGGAACAAGAGCCGCCCTGGACAAACAGGGGCAATCTGACACAAGCTGAGCAACTACCTCCACACAGACACGCAGAGAGATGTCCACGAAGACAGAAGATTGAAATGGACAGGCCCCTAGTCCCTAATCTGAACTCTTGCTTTGGTTTCCAGGTGTCATTCCTCAGAGTCCTGGGATCGAAGACAAGCATATGGGGCTTTCCTGAGGCACCAAACAGAACACTTCTCGTGTCCACACGGGAAGCTTCTTGGTTGGAGCTGTGTCAAACCCTTCAGGTTGGAGAATCCTACAAAGACCCTGAGCCACCACCACATTCCAAGGTCTCCATGGCCACCAACCCACATTATGGCCCATCCTCAGCAGAGTCCATTTCAACTCAGCCCTCTGGGTAGCTCGCCCAAGAGCCCGCAGATTGAGCCTGCCTTATCCCAACCAGTCAATGGGAAGGTGAGGTGGTGTTTCCTGGCATCCATGCTTAAACCCCTGCTCTCGAGTCTTTCTGTGTGGGGCATCCTGGAACCATTCAATGGGACTCGAATGTGTGCAGAGGGAAAACTTGAGGTTTGGAGCAGCTAACAACTCCCAGCATAGGGAAATGACTCTGGCCTCATAATGGCCCCACCCCCTTTAGGAGGAGGCCATCATGGACACAAACTCCAGCCTGAGGCACCTTCTGATACTCTCCCTGACCACAGATGCAGGAGATCTCAATTCAGCCTATGCAAAGTGGGCCTGCGTGCCCTTGGCCCCAGACCTCACGCTAGCTTGTGTTTTCAGACTTCCTTCCTCACACTCCTGGCAAACAAGCCATCCAGACTGGGAAATATGGAACCACACCTCAGCCCTCTGCCTGCCCACCAGTAGAAAATATTTGCGCTATGGGGCTCTCCAGATACCCCAAATGAAGATCAACGTGCCTCCACCTCGACTGCACCCAAATTGGATAAGTGGCCCTTGGCACTAATGCTCTGTCTGACACAGCCTGGGGCCAGACATTCGGACAGACAAGGATACAGCTGGCCTCACACCCAGCACATGGGACACGCCATGGCCTTAGGCCATCATCTCTTCCCAACCTGGGTTTTCAGACATTTGAACCTAGACATTATATCAAATCCCAGCACAGGTGGGTATCTTAAGCACAAACCATAACTCCACCTTCCCCATGGTTGTAAAGCTTGCTGTTTGCATGGAGTCACACCTTCGGGGTAGGAGAAACTTTCATGTCCCCTGAGGCCAAGCCAAAACTTGAGTTCTCCCTTGGGCACAAACTCGCATTGTAACCCTCAGCGTGAGCCCCGTGTGGAAGTAAGGCCTCTCAGGGCCTGGACCAAGAGCCAGAATATGGGGCTTGCCAAGCCCCAATGCTCCCAAACTTCACCAGAGTTCAAGTTTTCCAGTTACCCGATCTGTGATCTGGAAACCCTCTCTTGGAGAAACACCTGAGCCTGACAACAGGACTCCACCCTTCCCACAAATGACTCCAAAATATTGGGAGCTGGTCCAAATCCTCAGAGAGGGAGACTCTCCCATAGCCCCTGAGGCCACCCCTACATTCCATGGCTACTGGGGACACAATATCCAGAGACAAAACCTTGAGTGACCACCTCCCACTCGCCATTCTTTCATAACCTGAGGAGATCCCCTCACGGCCTGCAGATCGGGCCTGTCATACCCTCAGTGCCACACCTAGCCGAGTTTGTGTTTTCAGACTTCTGTGCCCACAGCCCGGACCCAAACACCCTCCAGAATGATAGTGCCTGTCCTCTCCAAGAAAACTGTGCCCAATCCATTGGCCACAGCCCTACAGATTAGGACAAACTTCCAAGGCCCCCGAGGCCATGCCAATAGTGCAGGCCGCCCTGGACTAAGAGAGGCATTCTGACACCAGCTGAGCAACTATCTCCACTTAGACCCTCAACAGTGTCCCTAGAGACAGAAGATTGAAACGGACAGGCCCCTAGGCCTTAATCTAAATCCTAGCTTTGGTTTCCAGGTTTCTGTTCTCAGAGGACTGGTTTCGAAGACCAGCATCTGGGGCTTTTCTGATTCACTAAACAGAACCTCTATCATCTCCACATGGGGAGCTTTCTTATTCGAGCTGTATCAAACCCTTTGGTAAGGCGAATTCTGCAAGACCCCTGAGCCACCAGCACATTCCATGGTCTCCATGTACACAAACCCACATTACAACCCATCCTCAGCAGAGTCCATTTCAACTCAGCCCCTTGGGTAGCCTACCCTAGAGCCAGGAGTTCAAACATGTTTTGTCACTCATAGCCAATTGGAATGCGAGGTATGGTGTACAGGCATCCATCCTTCGAACTCTGCCCTCCAGTCCTTCCATATGGGACGTCCTGGAACCATCAAACAGGACTCTACTGTCTAGCAGAAGGAAACCTTGTGGCTTGGAGCAACACACAAACTCAGCGTATGTGCTGGTTTCTAAGGTGCTGTGCAGGATTCTCCATCCCTGAGGGTTTGGAACAGGTCGAAGGGCACAGTTTCCTTCTGGGAACAGGAGATGTTCTGTTGTGGGGCTCAGAGACCACATGTTGACTCCTAAGTTGGTATTCCAGAACAGGACCCTGGGGACAGATGCCTGAAAACCTAATGTAGGGATTCAATGAGGTCCTAGGGGCATGTCAGGTTCAATCTTCTGACTCAGGGCCATTGACTTGGATGTCTCCCTGGATGTAGGTGATAAGGGTCTTTCAGACTGTGAATTTGTGTCCAGCACTGCCAACAATATTGGGGTGGGCTCAGGGGCCTTGCAGGTTTCTCCTAATCTGGAAGGTTTGGGCAACTGTGATGGGCACAGTTACCTTGGGGATGGCAGGCACAATCCTGTGGTGTGTTTTTAGAGACCCTATCCTGGAGAGCATGTGAGCCATGATATTGTGAGAGAAGTCTGCAAACACAAATGCGGGTTAGGGTTAGTGGCGAGGTGATCACAGGCGCAATGCGTGGACCTGGAGTGGAGCTCATCAGGAACTGTAATTAGGGTGACTGAAAGGCAGTAACACAGGCTTTCCTCTCTGGATTGTGTGTCCAGATGAGAGATGGACTCTGAATGCAGGTGTGGTCTCTTGGGTTCATGGGAGACGTTACCTCACTTAGGATCTGGTGGCTCTCCATAGTTTTGTGACTTTTTCGGGGAAGGGAGGAGTGCTGTTTTTCGGGGAAGGGAGGAGTGCTGTTTTCCATCTTAGGGGTGCCCCCAAACAGGGATTTCAGAGACAGCCTCTGTTACTGGGCACCAAGAAATTCTACCAAGGGTTAGGATTCGGGATGAGGGGTGTACCAGGGCTGCAATGCGGGATCCTGGTGGCACAACAGAGAGGGCTTTTTTGAAAGCATGCTCAGGCTGAGGGCCACAATGCCTGCTTGTGCCAAGGGTGGCCCTCATGAGTGGGCGTGGTCTCATTGGCCATGCAGCTGGCTCCCACTCTGAGGCATGGACACCCATCCCCACAGAGAGGTTTCCTGCTATGGGGAAGGAGGAGTTCTCTATTGTGCTTCAAGTTCCACCATTGGCAGGTATTCCAGGTAAGGTATGGGGACAGATGCCTGAATATCAAGGATGGGTAGAGGGGATGTATTTGGACTATAGCCGCACTAACATGCTGGATATGGGCCCCAAACTCTGGCTGGCTGACAATAGGTCGGGGCTCAGGCTCTGTCAGACACAGCACTAGTTGTCATGGAATCCTATAAAGCGTGGCACCCTTGAGAGCCAAGCAGAAAGATCCTCATATGGGGTTTCTGGCCTGACTCACCAGGCACTTCTACTTTCTATGGGGAAGGCAGAATGTAGCGTTGTGACTCCAGATTTCCCTATCAAGAGGGCATGGGGACCAGTCGGGTGAGGATGTAATTGTAATCACAAGCTACAGTTTAATTCAGTGCCAAGCTGAAAGCCATTCCAATGTGCATTGGCTTATGAGAGACATCCAGCAACTGAGTAAGGGCAAATGTCAGACTTGCTCACAGTGGAGTTTGTGTCTATGCTGACCGACAAATGGAGAAGTGGCGTCAAGAGACCATGGAGGATTTCCCACGCTGAGGTTTGTGAGATGCTCCAAACAACAAGGTTTCCTTCTACTGGACAGGTGGAGTCTGGTGTGTTTACTCCAGGGTCCCCCATGCGGAAAGTTTGGGGAGCAGAGCTCTCCCAAATGTATGACGGGAAATCACAGCTCCTTTGACCATTGCTGCTGAAGAACTTGGCAGTTTTATTCTGATGGCTCTTGGGCAAAACACCAAGGCCTTGAGTTGACTTGGAATCTCTTGCACATGGGTCACAGTTCTGGTTTGATATGTGGGAGATCTTAGAATGTGCTGGTGGCTAAGGTGCCATGCAGGATTCTCCTACCCTGAGGGATTGGAACAGGCTGAAGAGCACAGTTTCCTTCTGGGAAATGAGATGTTCTGTTGTGTGGCTCACATGTATCATAAGTTAATATTCCAGAACAGGCCTCTGAGGAGAGATGACTGAAAACATAATCTAGGGTAAAATTAGGTCCTAGGGTCATGTCACGTTCAATCTTCTGACTCAGAGACATTGACTTGGGTGTCTGCCTAGATGTACGTGATCAAGAAGTTTCAGACTGCACATTTGCATCCAGAGTGTCCACCAGCATTGGGGTGGGTCAGGGGCCTTACAGGTTTCTCCTACCCAGGAAGTTTTGGGCAACTATGACGGGCACAGTCTCCTTGGGGATGGCAGCACAGTCCTATTGTATGGCTCTAAAGAACTGATTCTGGAGGGCAAGAAAGCCATTGTTTTGGGAGAGAAGTCTGCAAACACAAATTCAAATTAGGCTTAGTGGTAAGATGATAGAGGGCCAATGTATAAACCTGGAGGGCAGAGCATCTGGAATTGTAATTAGGGTGATAGGAAGTTGGTAGCAGAGGCTTTTCTCTCTGGATTGTGTGTCCAGGATGGCCTCCAAATGCAGGTGTGTTCACATGGGTCCATGGGAGACTTTTCCTCTCTATGGATCTGGTGGCTCCCCATAGTTTGGTGGCTTTTTCGGGGAATAGAGTGTTGTTTTCCATCTTAAGCATGCCCCAAAGTAGGGAATCCAGAGACAGGCTCTGGGTCTGGGCGCCTAGAAAATCCCACCAAGTTTTAGGATTTGTGCCTAGAGGCATACCAGGCCTGCACAGCAGGATTATGGTGGTGCAACTGAGAGGGATTGTTTGAAAGCATATTCAGGCTGAGGGACAAAATGCCTGTTTGTGCCCAGGGCGGCCCTCAGGAGTGGGCGTGGTCTCACTGGTCTTGTAACTGGCTCCCACTTTGAGGGTTGGACACCCATCCCAACAGCCAAGATTCCTGCCATGAGGAAGGAGGAGTTCTCAATTGTGCTTCAGGTTCCCACATTGGCGAGGGAAAGGTCTGGGGACAGGTGCCTTAATACCAAGGATGGGTAGAGATGACATACTTGGGCCATGGCAATCCCAAATGCTAGATGTGGGGCCCACTGTCTGGGGATAGACACTAGGTCTGGGCTCAGGCTCTGCCAGACACAGCATTAGTGGCCAGGAAAACCTATAAATGGGTTGCCTCGAGGGCCGAGCAGATTGATCCTCATGTGGGGTTTCTGGCCTGACTCACCAGGGACTTCTTGCTATAGGGAAGGCAGAAGGGTGCGTTTTGGCTCCAGATTTCCCTATCAAGAGGGCTTGGGGACCAGTCAGGTTAGGATGGAATTGTAAACGCAAGCTATGGTTCAATTCAATGCCAAGCAGAAGGCAGTCCCTATGTGCAGCGGCTTATTCGAGATATCCAGCACCTGAGTAAGGGCGGATGTCAGATATTTGCTCACCCTGGAGTTTGTGTCTATGATAACTGACAAATGGAGGGGTGGCGTCAAGAAGCCATGAAGGGGTTTTCACGTTGAGACTTATGAGCTACTCCAAATAGCAAATTTCGCTCTACTGGCCAGGTGGAGTGTGACTGATTTGCTCCAGGCTCCCCCATGTGAAAACTTTGGGTACCAGAGCTCAACACATGGATGCCTGGAAAGCTCAACTCCACTGACCATTGCAGCTGAGGAACATGGCAGGTTCGTTCTGGTGTCTCTGGAGTGAAGTACCAAGTCCTTGAGTTGACATGGAATCTCTTGCAGATGGGCCACAATGCTGGTTTGTTACTAGGGCGATCTTCTAATGTGGTTTTGGCGAAGGGGCTGTGCAGCCAGGGCTACCCTGGGCTTTGGCACAGATGGAAGGGCACGGTTTCCTTCTGGGTTCAGGAGATGTTCTGTAATGTGGCCCAGGGACCACATGATGTATCATAAGTTCACATTCAAGATCAGGCCTCAGAGGACAGATGTGTGAAAACTGAAGCTAGGGTTCCAATGACGTCCTAGGTGCATGTTAGGTTCACTATTCTGATTCGGGACCATTCCTTTGGCTGTCTGCCTGGATGTAGGTGTGCATTTTCATTCAGAGTGGCCACCAATATTGGGGTAGGCTCAGGGGCTTGCAGGTTTCTCCTAATCTAGAAGGTTTGTGCAACTTTGATGGGCACAGTTTCCTTGGGGATGGCAGGACAGTCCTGTGGCGTGGATCCAGAGAACCCATCCTGGAGGGCATGTGTGCCATGGTTTTCATAGAGAAGTCTGCAAACATTAATTCGGATTAGGGTTAGGGGCGAGCTGATCACAGGCCCAGGCATAGATCTGGAGGGGAGCTCAGCTGGAACTGTAATTAGGGTGACTGGAAGGCGGTAGCACAGGCTTTTCTCTCTGGATTTTGTGTCCAGGTTGGCCTCGGAATGCCGGTGTGTTCTCATGGATCCATGGGAGACTTTTCCTCTCTATGGATCCTGGTGGTTCCCCATAGTTTGGTGGCTTTTTCGGGGAAGGGAAGAGTGCTGTTTTACATCTCCTGGGTGTCCCAAAACAGGAATTCCAGAGACGAGCCCTGGGTCTGGGCACCTGGAATATCCCACCAAGTTTTAGGATTTGTCCGTAGAGGCATTCCAGGCCTGCAATTCGGGATCATGGTAGTGAAGCTGAGAGGGATTGTTTTAAAGCATGCTCAGGCTGAGGATCACAATGACTGTTTGTGCCCAGGGCGGCCCTCGGAGTGGGCATGGTCTCATTGGTCTTGTAACTGGCTCCCGCTTTAAGGATTGGACACCCATTCCAACAGCCAGGTTTATTGCCATGGGTAAAGTGGAGTTCTCTATTGTGCTTCAGGTTCCCCATTGGTAGGGATTCCAGCAAAGATCTGGGGACAGGTGCCTGAATACCAAGGATGGGTAGAGATGATGTACTTGGGCCATGACCATCCCAAATGCTAGATATAGGGCCCACTCTCTGGTAGCTGAAACTCGGTAGGGGCTCAGGCTCTGTCAGACACAGCACTGGGGGCCAGGGCAGCCTATAATTCGGCGTTCCCTTGAGGACCAAGCGGATGTATCCTCATGTGGGGTTTCTCCCCAGACTCACCAGGCACTTTTTCATTTGGTGGAGAAGGCAGAATGCTGCATTGTGGGTCCAGATTTCCCTATCAAGAGGGCTTGGGGACCAGTTGAGTGAGGATGGAATTGTAAACACAAGCTACTGTTCTATTCAGTGCCAGGCGGAAGGCAGTTCCAATGTGCAGTGGTTTATTCGAGACATCCAGCACCGGAATAAGGGCGGGTGTCAGATGTTTGCTCACACTAGATTTTGTGTCTATGATGACCAACAAATGGGGGGGTGGCGTCAAGAGGCCATGGAGGAGTTTACACGCTGAGTCCTGTGAGCTGCTCCAAACAGTAAGGTTTCCTTCTACTGGGCAGGTGAAGTCTGGTTTGTTTGCTCTAGGTTCCCCCATGTGGAAAGTTGGTGAAGCAGAGCTCTCTGGCATGGATTCCTGGAAAGCACACCTCCATTGACCATTGCCGCTGAGGAACATGGCAGGTTCGTTCTGGTGGCTCTGGGGCAAAGTATCAATTCCTTGAGTTGACATGGAATCTCTTGCAGATAAGCCACAACGCTGGTTTGTTTCCAAGGAGATCTTAGAATGTGCTGGTTGCTAAGGTTCCATGCAGGATTCTCCTACCCTGACGGTTTGGCACAGGTCGAAGAGCACTGTATCCTTCTGGGGACAGGAGGTGTTCTGTCGTGTGGGTCAGGGACCACATGATGTGTCATAAATTGGTATTCCAGAACAGGCCCCTGAGGACAGATGCCTGAAAACCTAATGGGGTTCCATTGAGGGCCTAGGGTCATTTCAGGTTCAAACTTATAACTCAGGATCATTAACTTGGCTATCTCCCTGGATGTAGGTGATCAGGGTGTTTCAGACTGCGCATTTGCATCCTGTGTGGCCAGCATTATTGGGGTGGGCTCAGGGGCCTTACAGGTTTCTCCAAATCTAGAAGGTTTAGGCAACTCTGATATGCACACTGTCCATTCTGGTTGGCATGTGAGCCATGGTTTTGGTAGAGAGGTCTGGAAACACAAATTTTGGTATGTTTAGTGGCGATGTGATCGCAGGCCCAATGCATAGACCTGGAGGGAAGTTCGTCGGGAACTTTAATTAGGGTGACTGTACGGCTGTAGCACAGGCTTTTATTTCTGGATTGTGTGTCCAGGATGGTCTCAGAATGCAGGTGTGGTCTCATGGGTCCATGGGAGACTTTTCCTCTCTAAGGATCTTGATGGTGCTCCATAATTTGGTGGCTTTTTTGGGTAAGGTAAGAGTGCTGTTTTCCATATTAGGGGTGCCCCAAAACAGGGATTCCAGTGACGGCCTTTGGGTCTGGGCACCTGGACAATCCCACCAAGGGTTAGCATTTTGGCCTTGGGGAGTACCAGGCCTGTAATGTGGGATCCTGGGGGTGCAATTGAGAGTGTTTGTTTGAAAGCATGTTCAGACTGAGGGTCAAAATGCCTACTTGTGCCCAGGGCGGACCTCATGAGTGGGCGTGGTCTCATTGGCCATACAGCTGGCTCCCACTCTGAGGGTTGGACACCAATCCCAACAGCCAGGCTTCGTGCCATGAGGAAGTAGGCGTTCTCTACAGTGCTTCAGGTTCCCCCATTGGTAGGGTTCCAGCAAAGGTCTGGTCAGAATGGCCTGAATACCAAGGATGGGTAGAGATGAAGGTCCTGGGCCATGCATGGTCTCACATGCTGATAATGGGCCCTGCTCTTTGGGTGTCTGACACACGGTTGGGGCTCATGCTCTGTGATACACAGCACTAGAGGCCAGGGCAGCCTATAAATCGGGGTTCCCTCGAGGGCCAAGCAGATTGATCCTCAGGTGGAGTTTCTGTGCAGACCTCATCAGGCACTTCTTCTTTCTATGGGGGAGGCAGAATGCTGCATTGTGACTCCAGAATTCTCTATTAAGAGTGCTTGGGGACCAGTAGGGTGAGGATGGAATTGTAAACCCAAGCTACAGTTCAATTCAGTGCCAAGTGAAAGGCTGTTCCAGTGTGCAGGGGCTGATTGGAATATCTATCATCTGAGTAAGGGCAGATGTCAAATGTTTCTCAAGACGGAGATTGTGTGTATGATGACCGAGAAATGGAGGGGTGGTGTCAAGAGGCCATGGAGGATTTCACACACTGGGGCTTGTGAGATGCTCCAAACAGCAAGGTTTCCTTCTTCTGGAGAGGGGGTGTCTGGTTTCTTTTCTCCAGTGTCCCCCATGTGGAACATTTGGGTAGCAGAGCACTCCCACATGGATGTCTGGAAAGCACAACTCCATTGACCATTGCAGCTTAGGAACATGGCAGGTTCATTTTGTTGGCTCTGGGGTGAGTTCCAATGCCTGGAGTTGACATGGAGTTTCGTGAAGATGGGTCACAATTCTGGCTTGTTAGCAGGGAGATCTATGAATGTGCTGGTGGCTAAGGGCCCATGTAGGATTCATCTACCCTGAGGGTTTGACACTGGTCGATGAGCACGGTTTCCTTCTGGGGACAGGAGATGTTCTGTTGTGTGGCCCAGGGACCATATGTTTTATCATATATTGGTATTCCAGAACAGACCTCTGAGGACAGATGCCTGAAAACTTCATCTAGGGTTCCAATGAAGTTTTAGGATAATGTCAGTTTCAATCTTCTGACTCAGGACCATTGACTTCAGTGTCTTCCTAGACGTAGGTGATCATGGTGTTTCTGACTGTGCATTTGTTTGCAGAGTGGCCTCCAATATCGGGTTGTGCTCTAGGGCCTTGCAGGTTTCTCCTAATATGGAAGGTTTGGGCAACTTTGATGGCACAGTTTCCTTGGGGATGGCAGCCACAGTCCTGTAGTGTGTCTCCAGAGACCCCATCCCGGAGGGCATGTGAGCCATGGTTTTGGGAGAGAAGTCTACAAACACAAACTCGGGTTAGGTTTAGTGGCATGGGCCCAATGCATAGGCCTATTGGGAAGATTGTCAGGAACTGTTAATCGGGTGACTCGAAGGCAGTAGCAGAGTCTTTTTATCCGGATTGTGTGTCCACAATGGCCTCGGAATGCAGGTGTGGTCTCATGGGTCCATGGGAGATTTTTCCTCCTTAAGGTTCCTGCGGCTCCCAAGAGTTGCTGGCTTTCTCGGGGAAGGGAAGAGTGCTGTTTTCCATCTTAGGGGTGCCCCAAAATAGGATTCCAGAGATGGGCTCTGGGTCTGGGCACCTGGAAAATCCCACCACGTGTTAGGATTTGGGCCTAGTGGCGTACCAGTCCTGCATGCGGGATCCCGGAGGTGCAACTGAGAGGGCTTGTTTGTAATCATGCTCAGGCTGAGTGTCACAATGCCTGCTTGTGCCCAGGGTGGCCCTAATGAGTGGGCGTGGTTTCCTTGGCCATGCAGCTGGCTCCCACTTTGAGGGTTGGACTCCCATCCCAACAGCCAGGATTTATGCCATGGGGAAAGAGGAATTCTCTATTGTGCTTCAGGTTCCTCCATTAGCAGGGATTCCAGCAAAGTCTGGGGACAGATGCCTGAATACCAAGGATGGGTAGAGATGATGGACATGGGCCATGGCCGGTCTCAAATGGTGGATATGGACCCCGATCTCTGGGTGGCTGACACTAGGTTTTGGCTCAGGATCTGTCAGACACAGCACTAGTGCCCAGGGCAGCCTATAAATAAAGGTTCCCTAGAGTGCCTAGCAGATTGATCTTCATGTGGTGTTTCTGGGCAGAACCACCAGGCCTTTCTTGTTTCTAATGGGAAGGCAGAATGCTGCATTGTGGCTCCAGAATTCCCTACCAAGAGGGCTTGCAGACCAGGAGGCTGAGGATGGAATTGTTAAGCCAAGCTCTGGCTACATTCAGTGTCAAGGGAAAGACACTTTTTGTGTGCAGCAGTAGAATTGAATATCCAGCACCTGAGTAAGAGTGGATGTCAGATATTTGCTCATGCTGGAGTTTGTTTCTATGATGACTGACAAATGGAGGGATAGTGTCAAGAGGCCATGGAGGATTTCCCACTCTGGGGCTTGCTAGATGCTCCAAACAGCAAGGTTTCCTTCTACCGGAAATGGGCAGTCTAGTTTGTTTGCTCCAGGGTCCCACACGTGGAAAGAATGCGTAGCATAGTTCTCCTGCATGGATGCCTGGAAAGCACACCTCCATTGACCAATGCTGCTGAGGAACATTGCAGGTTCATTCTGGTGGCTCTGTGGCGAAGTACCAAGGACTGGATTAGACATGGAATCTCATGAAGACAGGTCACAGTGCTGGTTTGTTACCAGGGAGATCTAAGAATGAGTTGGTGGCTAAGGGGCCGTGCAGGATTCATCTACCCTGATGATTTGACACAGGTCTAAGAGCCCGGATTCCATCTGGGGACAGGAGATGTTCTGTTGTGTGGCTCAGGGACCATATGTTGTATCATAAGTTGGAATTCCAAAGCAGGCCTCTGAGGACTGAGGACTGAAAAACTAACCTCGGTTTCCTATGAAGACCTAGGGGCATGTCAGGTTCAATGTTCTGACTCAGGACCATCGACTCTGGTGTCTGCCTGGATAGAGGTATGAGGTTATTTAAGACTGTGCATTTGCATCCAGAGCAGCCTCCTATATTGTGGTGGGCTCATGGTCCTTGCAGTTTACTCCTTATCTAGACGGAATGATGCCAGAGCAGGGTTCTAAGGATGGATGCCTGGACAGCCCACCTCGCATTCCTATTGTTTCCTAGTGACAAGACAGGTTCGATTAGTTGGCTCTTGTAGAGAAAGCGAAGGGGTTGAGTTGAAATGGACTCTCCTGCAAATGGGTCTTAATGTGGGTTTGTGTCCATGCAGACCTTGGAATGGGGTGGTGGCACCGGGGCCCTGAAGGATTCTCCTAACCGGAGGTTTTGACACATGTGGAGATGAGATTTGCTCTGATGGTGCCTCAGGAAACCCCCATATTCTGGTATTGGAATCCCGGCCTCTGAGGAGAGATGCCTGGTAACCAAAGCAATGGATCCAATTTCAACCTAGGGGCCTGTCAGGTTCAATCTTCCTCTCTGTGGACATCTGTCTACGGGTATGAGTGGACGCAGTTCCTAAGCTGGTCTCAGATCGCCCCTGTTTTTCCTGGGTGGCCTACACTATTGGGATGGCCTTGGGGACTTTGGAGGTTTCTCCTAATTTGTATGGCTGTGGCAAATGGAATGGGCAGAATTCCCTTGGAGAGTACAGGCACAGTCCTGAGTTGTGGCACCAGGGGCCCCAGCCTGGAGGGTGTATGGGCCAGGACTATGGGGACAGAAGTCTGAAAACACAAATTCGGCTTAGGATTGGGGAAGTAGGTATGGCAGGCCTGATCTACAGACCGTGAGGAGACATCTTCGGGATATGAACAAAGGGCGAGTGTGAGGCACATGCTCAGGCATTTGTCTCTGGATTTTGTGTCATCGATGGCCATGGAATGACAGTGTGGTCTCATGGGCCATGGATGAGTCTCCACACTTTAGGGATTTGGCCCAATCCCAAGAGTTAGGGGTCATTATTGGGATGGTAGGAGTCCTTTCTGTTTCCTAACCAGGTCTCCCAACAAAAGAGGGATTCTTCAGCAGAGCCCTGGGGAGAGGCGACTGGATATCCTGACCTCTGGTTAAGATTGGGGGCCTAGGGGCATCGAAAGCCCCATATGTGGGCTCCTGCTCCAGCCACTGAGAGGCCTTACTTGAGGGCAGGGCTCACACTGAGAGTCACAATTCGTGTTTGTGCCCAATGCTGCCCTCAAGCATGGGCGGGATTCATGGGCCCCAAGGTTTTTCCTACACTGAATGTTGGACAACATACCAACCACAATATTTCTTGCCATGGAGAAGGATGAGTTCTGATTTCGGCATCACGTTCAAACCTGGACAGTGATTGGAGATAAGGTCTAGTTTCTGAAGCCTGATAAACGAAGTTGGGAAGAGATGACGACCTAAGGCCATGGCGGGTCCAATGTGCTCAGTGTGTGCCAGCTGTCTGGGTGTCAGTCGGGAGTTCCAGGCTCAGACTGTGTCAAACAGTGCATTAATGCCCAGGGTAGACTGTATAATTGTGGTACAGTTGAGTGGCGTGCAGGTTGATCCTCATTTGGGGTTTCTGGGTAGCCCCATAGGGCAACGTTTTTCTTCTGGAGGGCAGCTAGATTGCTGCATTGTGGCTCCAGTAATGCCAAACTGGAGCACTTGCGGGCCAGGAGTATGAGGACAGAAGTCTGAGAACACAAGCTAGGCTTAGGGGTGAGGGCACAGAAGGCACACTATGTAGAGCTGACTCGTGATCCCGTGCATCTGAAGTCAGGGCGAGGCTCAGACATAGGCTCAGGTTAGGGTTCCTGTCCATGATGGCTCCTTCATGAAGGGGCCGGGCAACACAAGGCCATGGAGGTTTTCTCATGGTGGGAGTTCTGAGATGCTCCAAACCGCAAGGATTCCTTCTGCAGGACAGTCAGGACCCATTGGATGGCTCAAGGACGTCCCGTACGGAATGACTCCAGAACAGGTTTCTAAGGATGGATGCCTGGGCAGCCCGCCTCACATTCCAATTGTCTGCTAGCGACAAGACAGGTAAGATCTTCTGGCTAGGGGAGCAACCAAGGGGACTGAATTAAAATGGACTCTTCTGAATATGGGTCCTAATGTGGGTTTGTGTCCATGGAGACTTGGAATGGGGCAATGACACTGGGGCCCTGAAGGATTCTCCTAACTGGAGATATTGACAGAGCTCTAACGAGCAATTTTCCCATGTGGAGAGGAGATATGTTATGATAGGTGACTCAAGAAATCCCCATATGCTGGTACTAGAAACCAGGCCTCTGAGGAAAATTCCTTTGGAGAGGACAGGCACAGTACTGAGTTGTGGCAACAGGGGCCCCAGCATGGAGGGTGTTGGGTCAGGGCTATGGGGACAGAAGTATGAAAACACAAACTCGGCTTAGGTTTGGAGATGTAGGTATGGCAGACCCAATCTACAGACCGTGAGGAGAACTCTTCAGAATATTTATGAAGGGTGAGTGTGAGGCGGTTGCTCAGGGTTTTGGCTCTGGATATTGTGTCAACGATGGCCGTGGAATGTTGGGGTGGCCTCAAGGGCCATGGACGAGTGTCCCTTTCTGGAAATTTGGCCTGATCCCAAGAGTATGGGCGCATTTTGTGGGATGCACTTTTTTAACCTTTGTTGTCTCACCAAAGTGGGATTCTAGAGCGGAGCCCTGGGAAGGGGCGACTTAACAGCCCGAATTCCAGTTAAGGATGGAGCCTAGAGACACAGCAAGCCCCATAAGGGGGCTCTTGGTTCAGCCACTGAGAGGCCTTACTTGAGTACAGGGATCGTGCTGAGGGTCACTATGCATGTTTGTGCCAAACGCAGCCCTCAAGCATGGGCAGGGCCTCATGGGCCACACTTGTTTCTCCTACACTGAATGTTGGACAACATGATACCCACAATATTTATTGCCATGGGGAAGGATAAGTTCTGATTTCTGCATCACATTCATCCATTGGCAATGACTGGAGATAAGGTCTAGATTCCAAAGCCTGAAAAACAATGTTGGGAAGAGATGACGACCTAGACCATGGCGGGTCTTATGGGCTCAGTGTGTGGCCAGCTGTCTGGGTGTCGGTCGGGAGTTCCAGGCTCAGGCTATGTCAGACAGGGCATTAGTGTCCAGAGATAGACTATATAATTGGGGTAGAGTCTAGTGGCATGCAGGTTGATCCTCACTTGGAGTTTCTGGGTAGCCCCAGAGGGCAACGTTTTCTTCTGGAGGGCAGGCAGAGTGCTGCATTGTGGCTCCAGTACTGCCATACTGGAGCATTGGTGGGCCAGGAGTGCAAAATTTTTCTTCTCGAGGGCAGGCAGAGTGCTGCACTGTGGCTCCAGAATTCCCAAACTGGAGGGCTTGTGGGCCAGGAGTGTGAGGACGGAAGTCTTACAACATAAGCTAGACTTAGGTTTCAAGGCGAGGGCAAGGCGGGCACACTCTGCAGAGCTGAATCGAGATCTTGTGCATCTGAAGTCAGGGCGAGGATCAGATGATGGCTCAATTTGGTGTTTCTGTCCATGACGGCCCCTTCATGAAGTGGAGGGAGCATCATGAGACCATGGAATTTTTCCCACGATGGGAGTTTTGAGATGCTCCAAACCGCAAGGATTTCTTCTGTGGGGCAATTGAGACCTGTTGGATGGCTCCAGGACTTCCCATATGGAACGACTCCAGAACACGATTCTAAGGATGGATAACTGGGCAGCCCGCCTCATATTCCAATTGTCTCCTAGCGACAAGACAGGTTCACTCTCCAGGCTCTGTGAGAGCAACTGAGGGAGCTGAGTTGAAATGGACTCTCCTGAGGATGGGTTCTAATTTGTGTTTGTGTCCATAAAGACCTTGGAATGGGGCGGTGGCACTGGATTCCTGAAGGATTCTCCTAACCGGAGGTTTTGACACAGCTCCAATGCACAAGTTTCCCATGTGGAGACAAGGTTTGTTCTGATGGGTGCCTCAGGAAACCCCCATATGCCGGTGTTGGAAACCAGGCCTCCGAAGAGAGATGCCTGGAAACAAAAGAAATGGATCCGATTCTGGCCTAGGGGCCTGTCCTGTTCAATCTTCTTCTCTGGGCACTTATGTCTACAGGTCTGAGTGGAGGTAGTTGCTCAGCTTGTGTCAGAAAACCCCTGTTTATCCGGGGCAGCCTACAATATTGGGATGGCCTCAGAGTCTTGGAGGTCTCTCCTAATTCGTACGGTTGTGGCCAATGGAATGGGCAGAATTCCCTTGGAGATGGCACGAACAGTCATGAGGTGTGGCTCCAGCGGCCCCAGTATGTAGGGTGTGTGGGCCAAGACTGTGGGGACAGAAGTCTGAAAACACAAACTCGGCTTATGTTTTTTGATGTATGTATGGCAGGCACGATCTACAGACTGCATAAATCTCTTCAGGGTAAACTTTGGGATATGAACAAAGGGGGAGTGTGAGGCGCATGCTCAACCTTTTGTCTCTGGATTTTGTGGCACCACTGGCCGTGGAATGTCGGGGAGACCTCAAAGGCCGTGGATGAGTCTCCCTCTCTGGCGTTTTAGCCCAATGCAAGAGTTTGGGGTCATTCTGTGGATGGAAAGAGACATTTCTGTTTTTATACCTCAGGTGTGCCTCCAAAGGAGTGTTTCCAGAGCAGATCCCTGGGGAGGGGCAACAGGACAGCCCAAACTCTGGTTAATATTGGGGGCCTAGTGGCATCACAAGCCCCATGTGCCGGCTCTTGGTCCAGCCACTGATAGGCCTTACTTTAGGAAAGGGCTCACGCTGAGGGTCACAACGTGTGTTTGTGCCCATCACAGCCCTCAAGCATAGGTGGGGCCTCATTGGACACACTGGTTTCTCTTACACTGAACGTTGGACAACATGCCAACCACAAGGTGTCTTGCTATAGGGAAGGAGGAGTTCTGATTTTTGCATCACGTTCACCCCTGGGCAGTGATTGGAGATAAGGTCTAGGCTCTGAAGCCTGAAAGCCGAGATTGGGAAGAGATGAAGAGCTAGGTCATGGCGGATCTGAATGTGCTCAGTGTGTGGCCAGCTGTCTGGGTGTGTGTCAGGACATCCAGGCTCAGGCTGTCAGACAGGGCGTTAGTGCCCAGGGTAGACTGTATAATTGGGGTACAGCTGAGTGGTGTGCAGTTGATCCTCATTTGGGGTTTCTGGGGAGCCACAGAGGGCAACTTTTTTTTTTTTCTTGAGGGCAGGCAGAGTACTGCATTGTGACTCTGGAGTTCCCAAACTGGAGGGTCTGTGGGCCAAGAGTGTGAGGACAATAATCTGAGAACACAAGCTAGGCATAGGTTTCGGAGCGACAGCACAGCAGGCACACTCTGCAGAGCTGAGTCAAGATCTTGTGCATCTGAAGTCAGGGCGAGGATCAGACGTTGGCTCAGGTTGGAGTTTCTGGCCATGATGGCCCCTTCATGAAGGGTGGGGTCATCACGAGGCCATGGAGTTTGACCCCCGATGGGAGTTGTGAGATGCTCCAAACTGCAGGGATTCTTTCTGCGGGAAAATTGAGACCTGATGGAATGCTCCAGGACGTTCCAAATGGAATGACTCCAGAGCAGGGTTCTAAGGATGGATGCCTGGGCAGCCCGGCTCCCATTCAAATTGTCTCATAGTGACAAGACAGGTTCAATCTGCTGGCTTTGGGGGAGCAAAAGAGGGGGCTGAGATGAAATTTACTCTCCTGTGGTTGGGTCCTAATGTGGGTTTGTGTCCATGGAGACATTGGAATGGGGAGTATTTCCTTCTGAGGACAGGAGATGTTCTGTTGTGTGGCTCAGGGAACAGATGTGTATCATAAGTTGGTTTAAGAGAACAGCCATCTGAGGACAGATGCCTGAAAATCTATTCTTGGGTTCCAGTGATGTCCTAGGGGCATGTCAGGTTCAATTTTCTGACTCAGGATCATTCACTTGGGTATCTGCCTGGATGTAGGTGGTCAGAGTGTTTCAGACTGTGAATTTCCATCCAGAGCCGCTTCCAATATTGGGGTGGGATCAGGGGCCTTGGAAGCTTCTCCTAATCTGGAGGGTTTGGGCAAATGTGATGGGAAAAGTTTCCTTGGTGATGGAAGGCACAGTCCTGTGGTGTGGCTCCAGAGACCCCATCCTGGAGGCCATGTGAGGCATGGTTTTGGGAGAGAAGTCTGCAAATGCAAACTAGGTTTATTCTTAGTGGCACGGTGATCGCAGCCCAATGTGTTGACCTGGAGGGCAACTCGTCAGAAACTGTAATTAGGATGATTCAGTGGCGGTTGCACAGCCTTTCCTTTCGACATTGTATGTCCAGGATGGCCTCGGAATGCAGGTGTGGTCTCATGGGTCCATGGGATATTTTTCCTCCCTGAGGATCCTGGTGGCTCCCCATACTTTGGTGGCTTTTTCAGGGAAGGGAAGAGTGCTGTTTTCGATCTTAGGGGTGCCCCAAAACGAGGATACCAGAGACGGGCTCTGGGTCTGGGCGCCAATAAATTCCCACCAATGGTTCGGATTTGGGCCTAGGAGAGTACCAGGCCTGCAATGTAGGATCCTTGTGATGCAAGAGAGAGGGCTTGTTTGAAGGCACGCTTAGGCTCAGGGTCAGAATCCCTGTTTGTTCCCAGGGCACACTTCAGGAGTGGCTATGGTCTCGTTGCCCATGCAGCTGGCTCCCACGCTGAGAGTTGGACACACTTCCCAACAGCTAACTTTCCTACCATGGGGAAGGAGCAGTTCTCTATTGGGCTTCAGGTTCCCCCATTGGAAGGGATTCCAGCAAAGGTCTGGGGACAGATGCACGAATACCCAGGATGGGTAGTGAGGACAGGCTAGACCATGGCCGGTCTCACATGCTGGACATGGGCCCTGCTCGCTGGATGGCTGAAACGAGGTCAGGTCTCAGGCTTTGTCAGACCCAGCACTAGTGGCCAGAGCAGCCTCAAAATCGGGGATCCACGAGGGCCGAGCAGAAGAACCTCATGTGGGTTTTTGGGGCAGTCTTACCAGGCACCACTTCTTTCTATGGGAAAGGCAGAATGCTGCATTGTGGCTCCAGAATTACCTATCAAGAGGGCTTCAGGACCAGTAGGGTGAGGACGGAATTGTAAACAAAATCTAGGGTTAAATTCAATTCAAAGCAGAAGGCAGTGTGCACCAAGTCATTCGAGACGTCCAGCACCTGAGTAAGGGCGGATGAAAGATGTTTGGTCACAGTGGAGTTTGTGTCTATGATGACCGACAAATGGAGAGGTGTCTTCAAGAGACCATGGAGGATTTCCCATGATGAGGATTGTGAGATGCTCCAAATATCAAGGTTTCCTTCTACTGGACAGATGGAGTCTGGTTTGATTGCTCTGGGGTAACCCATGTGGAAATTTTTTGTAGCATCCGCATGGATGCCTAGAAAGCACAAGTCCAATGACCATTGCAGCTGACAAACATGACAGGTTTGTAATGGTGGCCTGCGGCCACATGCCAAGGTTTCAGTTGACATGGAATCTCTTGCAGTTGTGTTCCAATGCTGGTTTGTTACCAGGGAGGTTTTATAAAGTCCTGGAGGTTAAGGGGCCATGAAGGATTCTCCTACCCTGACGGATTGGCACTGGTCGAAGAGTACAGTTTCCTTCTTAGGACAGGAGATGTTGTGTTCTGTGGCTCAGGGTCAATACATTGTATCCTAACTTGGTATTACAGAACAGGCCTCTGAGGACAGATGCCTGAAACCTAATCTAGGGTTCCAATGATGTAGTAGGTGCATGTCAGTTTCAATTTTCTGTCTCAGGACCATTGACTTGGGTATCTGCCTGGATGTAGGTAATCAGGGTGTTTCAGACTGAGCAATTTTGTCCAGAGCAGCTTCCAATATTGGGGTGGGTTCATTGGCCTTGAATGTTTCTCTTAATCTGGAAAGTTTGGGCAAATGTGATGGGCAAATTTTCCTTGGAGATGGCAGGCACAGTCCTGTGGTGTGGCACCAGAGACCCCATCCTGGAGGACATGTGAGGCATGGTTTTGGGAGAGAAGTCTGCAAACGCTAACTAGGTTTATTCTTAGTGGTGTGGTGATCGCAGCCCAATGCATCAACCTGGAAGGCAGCTCGTCAGGAACTGTAATTAGGATGACTCGATGTCGGTAGCACAGCCTTTTTTATTGGCATTGTCTGTCCAGGATGGCCTCGGAATGCAGGTGTGGTCTCATGAGTCCATGGGAGATTTTTCCCCTCTAAGGATCCTGGCGGCTCCCCATACTTTGGTGGCTTTTTCAGGGAAGGGAAGAGTGCCGTTTTCCATCTTAGGGGTGCCCAACAACAGGGAAACCAGAGACGGGCTCTGGGTCTGGGCACCAAGAAATTCCCACCAAAAGTTAGAATTTGGGCCTAGGGGCATACCAGGTCTGCAATGCGGGATCCTGGTGGTGCAATAGAGAGGGCTTATTTGAAAGGATGCTCAGCCTGAGGGTCACAATGCCTGTTTGTTCCTGGACAACCTTCAGGAGTGGGAATGATCTCATTGCCCATGCAGCTGTCTCCCTCTCTGAAGATTGGACACCCATGCCCAAGAGCTAAGTTTTCTGCCATGGGGAAGGAGCAGTTCTCTATTGGGATTCAGGTTCTCACATTAGAATGGATTCCAGCAAAGGTCTGGGACAGATGCCCAAATACCAAGGATGGGTAGTGAGGACGGACTGGGCCATGGCCTGTCTCATATACTGTATATGGGTCCTGCTCTCTGGGTGGCTGACACGAGGTTGGGGCTCAGCCTTTGTCAGACAAAGAATTAGTGGCAAGAGCAGCTTATAAATCAGGGATCCACTAGGGCCGAGCAGATGATGCTCATGTGGGTTTTTTGGGAAGTCTTACCAGGCACTTCTTCTTTCTATGAGGAAGGCAGAATGCTGTGCTGTGGCTCCAGAATTCCCTATCAAGAGGACTTTCGGATCAGTAGGGTGAGGATGGAGAAAACCTAGTAAACTCTTTATCTGCATACTTAAAAAAAAGACACTGGTATAGAAAAGCTGGTTTTCTCTCTGTTTAAAAAGACAAAGTTTTCTTAAGTTCATCGATCTGTTATGGTTTTCTCTTTGCCTGCCAAGAAAATTCAGTTTCTATGCTTTATTTTATCGGGTGTTTAACATCCCTAATTATATTTAGGCATGTGTTTTAAAACTTTCTAAGGTTTTAGCAATTGTTGATAAGATTTAAACCAATAATAAAGCTTGGGTTACATTTGGGAAAATGCCATGCATTTCCTAAAGTTTTAATACGTTGATAGATAACCACTTGATATTGTGATTATGGAAATGTTATGTGTCACAGAAGTAACCTGATTTTCTTGCCAGTTTCATTGTAAATTCTCATCTCACCAGCTCTTTTTGTCATTTGTAATTGTTTTAATTCTCATGGAAGATAAATTCTGTCTCAAAGAAAATTCATATGGGAGACTTTCAGGACAAATACAGGTCTTTGATATGTTGAAATTCTGGAACTGAAATGGGTAAGAATTATAGAAGGAAAAGCTGCATTCAGACTAAACCAGAATTATTAACATGGGACTAGGTGAACTGAAAGACTATAATGTTCTATCTCTTGATGTTTTGTCTTATGTTTGATCTTTCCAGACTAGGTAAAATCTCCTTAAGATATCTGTAACTTGGAGGGGACAAGATGGCGGGGAAGTAGGAGGAGGCGCCTTTTCAACCTGTACACTAAAGTGAGCTGATTGCCTAACAAAGAACTCCAATTACCCATGAAATTAGCCTTAGATCAGAATTATACACGTCTGGAACTCTACAAGGGCAGAAGACGCCAGTGGGCAGGTAAAGTGGTGTGGGAACGGGAAACTGATATCGGAAGATAAAAAACAGGAGTAGGGAGCCACCAGAGGCGACCAGTTGGAAAGTAATACCCCAATATGAGTGAGAGTGCCCTGCATCTGGGGACCAGGATTAACTTAGGATCTTTTTGGAAGCACTCCAAAAGAGCAAAGGATAATGGGGTGGGGAAATTGTGGGATTGGGGTGGCTAGGGACAGGGGATTAAATCCCTGGTCCCAGGACAGCCTTCCCTGGTGCTGAGCCAGAGATGGTGTAGCAGATAAACCAGGTCTTGGACTCTAAGCCAGGAGAGCATCCGAGAACACGTGGAGTCCTGCTCCTGTGAGGGGATGGGAGCCATGCCGGACACCAGAACGTGCGAGCCCTGCTATAGAGCCTGAGATGCGTGTGCTGCTCATCCTCCCCTGAGAGAGGTACAAAGGCCCAGCCTGCGGCCTTTGATACACACCATTGTTTCAGAGCCTAAGACGCGTGCACCAAACTTTTCCCCCAGAGAGTTGCACGAAGGCCCAGCCTGGTGCTTTTGGACCTGCACCCCATTCTCAGAGCCTGAGAACCGTGTGTGACCCACAGGCTCCCCTGAAAGAGGTGCGGGCAAGCCGGGTGCTCTTAGACCCAAAAAGACCAGACACTCCCAGCCTCGGCCATCGGGAAAATCTCAGTGTGCGATTGCTGCTTGGAACTTCTCTGGCGGTCTGGAGATGCCCAGACAGCCGCCACTGCCATGGCTTTGGGTACAAGCAAAGGATCCTGCATGCCCAGGGACTGCGACTCAGAACCTGCTTTGCCAGTGGTCAAGGGGAAACCTATTTGGGCTCCGAAGCCAGACTGAGGCTTCTCTCTGAGAGGGAGGTCAGGGTGCACTATGTTTTCCTCTAAAACTACAAAAACCATCAAAAGCCATCAAGGTGAGAGAAAAAAAAAAAGTGAACAAACATAAAAACCGCCCGAGAACAAAAGCCTGATTAAAAACAAGTTTCCTCAGAGCCCACTCCCTTGAGGGGGGCGGGAGGACTTAACTCAGGGAACATCATTGAAAACCCACGTGGCAGCCCCCTCACCCAGAAAACAAACCAAGAAAAGAAAAAAAAAAAAAAGGACGACAAGAGAACAACCACCTCTACTTCAAAGGAAAACTTTTATTTTTTACTCATTCCCACTACTCTGGTTCATTTTTTTTATATAGATAATTTTTTAAACATATTTATCATCACAGAGAGCTGTCCAGTACATCAAATTCCATTATAACCTTCTAACCTGAACTTTTTTTAAAATTTATATTTTATTTATTTTTAGCATAACAATATTCATTATTTTTGCACTACAACCAGTTCTCCATGCAAACGGTGCCCTCTATAATACCCACCACCTGGTACCCCAACCTTCCACCCCCTCCCCTTCAACCCCCTCAGATTATTTTTCAGAGTACATAGTCTCTCATGGTTCACCTCCCCTTCCAATTCCCCCCAACTCCCTTCTCCTCTATATCTCCCCATGTCCTCCATGCTCTTTGTTATGTTCCACAAATAAGTGAAACCATATGATAATTGACTCTCTCTGCTTGACTTATTTCACTCAGCATAATCTCTTCCAGTCCCATCCATGTTGCTACAATAGTTGGGTATACGTCTTTCTGATGGAAGCATAATACTCCATAGTGTATATTAACTTAAACTTTTTGATACATACACCTCTGGTTTTTTTTTGTTTTGTTTTGTTTTTTGGTTTTTTTTGTATTTCAATTTTTTGAATTTATTTTTTTTAAATTTTAGTTTAGTTTAATCCAGTTTATTCCTTTTTATTTTTATTTTCTAATATTCAGATAGAATTAAAGTTCAAAGTACTCCCCTTTCCCCAACCAATACTCTCCTATAGCTAAACAAATTTTTAATCCCCCTTTATTTTAGGAAACATGAGTCCTTTAACAAAGATATCAAGATACATCCAAAAAGAAGCAAAACAATCTGCTTGGCTCACACTGAGAATTTATAACCACTCTCCCATCTTGTTCTTCTGCCAGTGATTTTGTGTTTTTGTGTTTGTCCTGATAGTATATAAATCTTACACTTGGGGTTCTTTTTGACGAGGTTCTTCCTTTATTTGCATATATATATATATATTTTCTGTTGTCATATACTTTTATCAGACTTTTTGTTTGTTTTTGTTACCTTGGGGCTCATCTGGACTGAACCTTCTCTTTCATCTTCCCTTTCTTTCCTGTCTCTCTCTCTCTCCTTTTTTTCTTTTTCTTTTCTTTGTCTCTCGTTTGGGTAGGAAATCCTGATTCCTCAGAAGTGTTCCAGGGTGCACGTTGACTGTAACACTGTGAATACATCCAGGTACATCTATTCAGTCATCTCTCACCAAAATGACTAGGAGGATGAATGCACAACAGTAGAAAAATATAGAGAATGGACCTTCAGCAACAGAGCTAATGGCTATCAATATAGACAATATGTCAGAAAGAGAATTCAGGCTAACAATTATCCAGGTAATAGCTAGGTTGGAGAAAGCCATGGATGACCAAATGGAATTGATTAGGGCTGAGCTGAAAGTGAAGAGAGATGATGTTCACAATGTTAGGGCGGAGCTTAAAGCTACCAGGGCTGAGGTTCACAATGCTCTCAATGACTTACAATCTAATCTAAATTCTCTCAAAGCTAGGGTAACTGAGACAGAAGTTAGAATTAGTGATCTGGAGGACAAACAGAGAGAAAGGATCAGGAGGAGGCCTGGAACAAACAGCCTAGAAACCATGAAAACAGAATCAGGGAAATAAATGATGCCACGAAACCTTCCAAAGTCAGAATTATTGGAATCCCTGAAGGGGAGGAGAAAGAAAGAAGTCTAGAAGATATAGTGGAACAAGTTCTTCATGAAGATTTTCCCAAACTCCCGAATGGAATCTGCGTTCATGTACTAGAGTCTGAACGGTCTCCACCCAAGATTATACATTCCAAAAAACCATCACAACACCTGGTAGTCAAATTGAGGAATCATAATTGTAGGTATAATCTCATGAAAGCTGCTAGGACAAAGAGGCTCCTTTCTTACAGAGGAAAGCCCATCAGAATAACATCAGACCTGTCCACAGAGACCTGGCAAGCCAGAAAGAGCTGGCAAGATATATTCAGGGCATTAAATGAGAAGAACATGCAGCCAAGAATACTTTATCCAGCAAGACTGACATTCAAAATGGATGGGGAGATATAGAGTTTCCAAGACCGGCAAGGCTTAAAAGACTATGCAACCTCCAAGCCGACACTGCAGGAAATATTAAAGGGGGTTCTATAAAAGAGGAAAAAATCCTAAGAATAGCATTGAACAGAAATATAGAGACAGTCTACAGAAAGAAAGACTTCAAAGATAACTTGATGTCAACAAAAACGTATCTATCAATAATCACTCTCAATGTGAATGGGCTAAATGCGCCCATAAAATGACACAGGGTTTCAGATTGGATAAAACGACAGGACCCGTCCATGTATTGTCTACAAGAGACCCATTTGGAACCTAAAGATACATGCAGACAGAAAGTGAAGGGATGCAGAAGCATCTTTCATGCCAATGGGCCTCAAAAGAAGGCTGGGGTAGCAATTCTTGTATCAGATAAATTAGACTTTAAACTAAAGACTGTAGTCAGAGATACAGAAGGACACTACATCATTCTTAAAGAGACTATCCACCAAGATGATCTAACAATTGTAAATATCTATGCCCCCAATATGGGAGCAGGCAATAATAAAACTCTTAATCAAGATAAAGGGTCATATTGATATGAATACACTAATTGTAGGAGATCTTAACACGTCTCCCTCAGAAATAGACAGATCATCAAAGCAGAAAATCAATAAAGAAACAAAAGCATTGAATGACACATTGGACCAGATGGACCTCATAGTTATATATAGAACATTCCACCCTAAAACAACAGAATACTAATTCATCTCAAGTGCACATGGAACCTTCTCAAGAATAGACCACAAACTGGGTTACAAATCAGGACTCAACCGATACCAAAAGACTGAGAAGATTCCCTGCATTTTCTCAGATCACAATGCTTTGAAACTGGAGCTCAATCACAAGGAAAAGTTCCGAAGGAACTCAAACACCTGGAAGCTAATGACCACCTTGCTTAAGCATGCTTGGATCAAGCAGGAGATCAAAGAATAACTGAAAAAAAAATCATGGAAACCAATGAGAATGAAGACCTTTCGGTCCAAAATTTATGGGATAGAGCAAAGGCGGTCCTAAGGGGGAAATATATAGCCATCCAGCCCTCCCTCAAAAAAATTGAAAAATCCAGAACACAGCAGCTGACTCTACACCTTAAGGAACTAGAGAATCAACAACAAATCAAACCAACTCCACACATAAGAAGAGAAATAATCAAGATTAGAGCTGAGATCAATGAGGTAGAAACCAGAGATACAATAGAATGTACTAATGAAACTAGAAGCTGGTTTTTTGAAAGTATCAATAAAATCGGTAGACAACTGGCCACACTAATCCAAAAGAAAAGAGAGAAAGCCCAAATTCATAAAATTATGAATGAAAAGGGAGAGATCACAACTAACACCAAGGAAGTAGAAACAATCATCAGAAGTTATTATCAACAGTTATATGCCAATAAGCTTAGCAACCTAGATAAAATGGATGCATTCCTGGAATACTATAAACTCCCAAAATTGAACCAGGAAGAAATTGACAACTTAAATAGACCAATATCTAGTAACGAGTTTGAAGCAGTGATCAAAAATCTCCCAAAAAACAAGAGACCAGGACCTGACAGATTCCCTGGGGAATTCTATCAAACTTTCAAAGAAGAAATAAGACCTATTATCCTGAAGATGTTTCAAAAAATTGAAGCAGAAGCCAGCATTACCCTGACCCCTAAACCAGGCAACGACCCTAAAAAAAAGGAGAATTTCAGACTAAAATCACTGATGAATATGGATGTTAAGATTCTCAACAAGATCCTAGCAAACAGGATCCAACAGCCCATTAAAAAGATTATCCACCTTGACCAGTTGGGATTCATCCCTGGGCTACAAGAATGGTTCAACATTCGCAAATCAATCAATGTGATAGAACAAATGAATACGAGACGAGAGAAGAACCACATGGTCCTCTCAATCGATGCAGAAAAAGCAGTTGAAAAAATCCAGCATCTGTTTCTGAAAAAACGCTTCAAAGTATAGGGATAGAAAGAACATTCCTGAACGTCATCAAATATAACTATGAAAGACCCACAGCAAATATAATCCTCAATGTTAAAAAGCTTGCAGTCTTCCCATTGAGATCAGGAACAAGTCAAGGATTCCCTGTATTACCACTCTTGTTCAACATAGTATTAGAAGTCCTAGCAACAGCAATCAGACAACAAAGAGAAATAAAAGGTATCCAAGCTGGCAATGAAGAAGTCAAACTCTCTCTCTTCGCAGATGACATGATTCTTTATATGGAAAACCCAAAAGACTCCACCCCCAAACTACGAGAACTCATACAGCAATTCAGCAACGTGGCAGGATACAAAGTCAATGTACAGAAATCAGTGGCTTTCTTATACACTAACAATGAAAATACAGAAAGGGAAATTAGAGAATCAATTTCATTTACTATAGCACCAGAACCATAAGATTCCTGGGAATAAACCTTACCAAATAGGTAAAGGATCTGTACTTGAGGAACTACAGAACACTCATGAAAGAAACTGAAGAAGACACAAAAAGATGGAAGGCCATTCCATACTCTTGGATCGGAAGAATAAACATTGTTAAATTGTCTATACTGCCTAGAGCAATCTATACTTTTAATGCCATTCTGATCAAAATTCCACCAGTATTCCTCAAAGAGCTGGAGCAAATAATCCAAAAATTTGTATGGAATCAGAAGAGACTCTGAATCCCTAAGGAATTGTTGAAAAACAAAAATAAAACAGGGGCATCACATTACCTGATTTCAAGCATTATTACAATGCTGTGACACCAAAACAGCATGGTACTGACATTAAAACAGACACATAGACCAGTAGAACAGAGAAGAGAGCCCAGATATGGACCCTCAACTCTATGGGCAAATAATCCTCGACAAAACAGGAAAAAATATACAATGGAAAAAAGACAGTCTCTTCAATAAATGGTGCTGGGAAAACTGGACAGCTATGTGTAGAAGAATGAAACTCGACCATTCTCTAACACCGTACACAAAGATAAACTCAAAATGGATAAAAGACCTCAACGTGAGACAGGAATCCACCAGAATCCTTGAGGAGAACATAGGCAGCAATCTTTTTGATATCAGCCACACAAACTTCTTTCAAGTTATGTCTCCAATGGCAAAGGAAACAAAAGCCAAAATAAACCTTTCAGACTTCATCAAAATCAAAAGCTTCTGCACAGCAAAGGAAACAGTCAAAAAAACAAAGGTACAACCCATGGAATGGGAGAAGATATTTGCAAATGACAGTGCAGACAAAAGATTGATATCCAGGATCTATAATGAAGTCCTCAAATTCAACATGCACAAAACAGACAATCATATCAAAAATGGGCAGAAGATATAAACATTAACTTCTCCAATGAAGACATACAAATGGCTATCAAACACATGAAAAAAATGTCCATCATCACTAGCCTTCAGGAAGATTCAAATTAAAACCACATTGAGATATCACGTTTCACCAGTTAGAATGGTCATTAGCAAGACAGGAAACAAATTGTGTTGGAGGGGATATGGAGAAAGGGGAACTCTCTTCCACTGTTGGTGGGAATGTAAGTTGGTGCATTCCTTTGGAGAACAGTGTGGAGATGCCTCAAGAAATTAAAAATAGAACTTCCCTATGACCCTGCAATTTCACTTCTGGATATTTACCCCAAAGATACAGATGTCATGAAAAGAAGGGCCATCTGTACCCCAATGACTATAGCAGCAATGGCCACGGTAGCCAAACTATGGAAAGAACCAAGATGCCCTTCAACGGACGAATGGATATGGAAGATGTGGTCCATATACACTATGGATGCATACCCAACTTTTGTAGCTACATGGACGGGACTGGAAGAGATTGTGCTGAGTGAAATAAGTCAAGCATAGAGTGTCAATTATCATATGGTTCACTTATTTGTGGAGCATAACAAAGAGCATGGAGGACATGGGGAGTTAGAGAGAAGGGAGTTGGGGGAAATTGGAAGGGAGGTGAACCATGAGAGACTATGGACTCTATAAAACAATCTGAGGGGTTTGAATTGGGTGGGTGGGAGGTTGGGGTAACAGGTGGTCGGTATTATAGAGGGCACGGATTGCATGGAGCACTGGGTGTGGTGAAAAAATAATGAATACTGTTATGCTGAAAATAAAATAATAATAATAATAATAATAATAATAATAATAATACGCACTTGGGTCCAGAGTGTTGTTTGAAATTAAGGTCGGCACAGGGAATTTGTACTTTGCTTCTAATCTTCAGGGTTTGAGCAACTGTGAAGGGCAGAGTTTTCTTTTGGGTGGTAAGCATACTCATCTGGTGTGGCACCAGAGGCCCCATCCTGGAAAGCATGTGGTCCAGGGCCTTGGGGACAGAAATTTGCAAACTAGGTTTATGGTGAGGGCAGAGGCGATCACAGGCCCAATCTGCAGGCCTGAGTGCACCTCATCGTGTACTGAAATTAAGGTGTCATGGAGGCAGTATCACAGGCTTTTCTGTCTGGATTGTGTGTCTAGGATGGTCGCAAAATGTAGGGGAGTCTTCATTAGGCCACGGGAGATTCTTCATCTCTGGACATTCAGCCCAGCTCTCTAGAGTTTGGTGTCTCTGGGGAAAGGAAGACTGCTGTTTTCCGTCTCAGCAGATCCCCAACATAGGGATTCCAGAGACAGTTTCTGGGTGTTTCAGGGCACCTGAACAACATGAATGAGGGTGAGGATTTGGCCCTAGGGACCTGGCAGGCCCGCCCTGTGTCCTTTCTGTCCAGCTACCAAGGGGGTTTGTTTGAAAGCAGGCTCACTCTGAGGGTCACAATGCCTGTTTATGCCCAGGGCAGCTCACATGAGTGGCCGTGGTCTCATGAGCCATGCAGCTGGTTCCCACTTTGAGGGTTGGAAACCCATCTCAACAGCCAGGATTCCTGCCATGGGGCAGGAGCAGTACTCTTGTGCTTCAGGTTCCCCCATAAGCAGGTATTTGAGCTACAGTCTGAAGGAGAGATGACTGAATATCCAGGTTGAGTATATATGATGGCTTCTGGCCACAACAGGTCCCACCTGCAGGATATGGGGCCATCTGTCTGTGTGGCTGATTAGAGGTCGTGGATCAGGCTGTGTCAGACCAAGCCTGATTGCCCATGGTGGCCGATGATATTAGGGTACCGTCGAGGGCCATGCCGGTGTATCCTCATGTGGAGTTTCTGGGCAGAATCACCAGGCACTTCTTTCTGTTGGGCAGGCAAATTCTGCATTGTGTTACCAGATTCCCTATCAAGAGGCCTTGGGGACGGATGGAATTGAGGATGGAATTGTAAACACAAGCTACGGTTAAATTCAGTGCAAAGCAGAAGGCAGTTCCCGTGTGCAGTGGCTGATTCGAGATATCCAGCACCTGAGTAAGGGCAGATGTCTGAAGTTAGCTCACACTATAGTTTGTGACTATGATGACCGACTATTGGAGTGGTGGCACAAGATGCCATGGAGGATTTCCCACACTGTGGCTTGTGGGATGCTCCAAACAGCAAGGTTTCCTTGTACTGGATAGGGGGAGTCTGGTTTGTTGGCTCCAGGATCCCCATATTGAAAGTTTGGGTAGCAGAGATCTCTCACATGGATGCATGGAAAGCACACCTCCATTGACCATTGCAGCTGAGGAACAAAGCAGGTTCCATTGGTGGCTCTGGGCGAAATTCCAAGCAGCCTGAGTTGACATGGAGTTCCATGCTGTTGGATCATAATGATGGTTTGTATCCAGGGAAACGTTAGAATGTTTGAGTGGTAGGGGCCATGCAGGATTCTCCTCCACTGAGTCTTGGACATATCTACCAAGAGCAAGGTTTTTTTTACTGGGGACAGGAGGGGTTCTGTTGTGTGGCTCACAGACCATATGTTGGAATATAAGTTGGTTTTGGAAAAAAGGCCTCTGGGGACAGGCGCCTGAAAATATAAGCTATGGTATCAATGAAGTCTTAGGGGCATGTCAGGTTCAGTCGTCTGACTCAGGGCCTTTGACGTGGATATCTGCCTGGAAATAGGTGCTCATGGTGTATCAGAATGCGCATTTGGGTCCAGAGTTTTCCTCAGAATTGAGGTGCGCTCAGGGGTTTTGGATATTGCTACTAATCTTCAGGGTTTGGGCAACAGTGAAGGGCAGAGTTTCCTTTGAGTACGTAGGCACAATCATCTGGTTTGGCTCCAGAGACCCCATCCTGGAGGGCTTCTGGACCAGGGCTTTGGGAATTAGGGTTAATGTGAGGGCCAAGGTGATCACAGGCCCGAAATGCAGGCCCTGAGGGCAGCTCATAGTGTACTGAAATTACACTACCATGGAGGCGGTAGTGCAGGCTTTTCTGTCGGGTATGTGTCCAGGACATTCACAAAAGGTAGGGGTGGCTTCATGAGGCCATGGTAAATTCTTCGTCACTGGGGATTCTTCTCAGCTCCCAAGTGTTTTGTGTCTCTGGGAGAAGGGAAGACTGCTGTTTTCCGTCTCAGGGCACCCCCAAAAGAGGGATAAGAGACAGGTTCTTGGTCTGGTCGCCAGGAAAACACGAACAATGGTGAGAATTTGGCCCTAGGGATCTGGAAGCCCCACTCTGCGGGCTCCTGGGCCAGGTTCTGAGGGGTTTGTTTGAAAGCAGACTCCCACTGATGATCACAATGCCTATTTGTGCCCAGGGCGGCTCCCATGAATGGCCATGGTCTCATGGGCCATGCAGCTAGTTCCCACTCTGAGGGTTAGACACCCATCCCATCAGCCAGGTTTCCTGCCATCAAAAAGGAGGACTCATTCTGTGCTTCAGGTTACACCATAGGCAGGGATTTGAGGTTTGAGCTACGGTCTGGGGACAGATGCCTGAATACCCAGGTTGTGTAGAGATGATGGCTTCGGGCCATGGCAGGTCCAGCTGTAGGATATGGGGCCCACTCTCTCCGTGGATGACTGGAGGTCGTGGCTCAGGCTGTGTCAAACAGTCTTAGTGCCCATGGCAGCCTATTTATTATGGTGCTGTCGAGGGCCATGCAGGTGGTTCCTCGTGTGGGATTTCTGGTCAGACTCACCAGCCACTTCTTCTTTCTGTGGGGAAGGCAGAATGCTGTGTTATGGCTGCAGAATTCCCTATCAAGAGGGATTGGGGACCTGGAAGTTGAGGATGGAATTGTAAACACAAGCTATGGTTCAAATCAGTGACAAACAGAAGGCACTTCCAGTTTGCAGTGGCTGATTCGAGACATCTAGCTCCTGAGTAAGGGCAGATGTCAGATGTTTACTCATGCAGGAGATTGTGTCTATGATGACTAAGAAATGGAGCAATGGCATCAAGAAGCCATGGAGGATTTCCCACACTGGGGCTTGTGAGATGCTCCAAACAGCAAGGTCTCCTTCAACCGGACAGAGGAGTCTGGTTTGTTTGCTCCAGGGTCCCCCATATGGAAAGGTTGGGTAGCAGAGTACTCCCTCATGGATGACTGGAAAGCACACCTTCATTGACCATTGTAGCTGAGGAACATGGCAGGTTCGATCTGCTGGCCCTGGAGCCAAGTTCCAAGGGGGCTGAGTTGACATGGAGTTTCATGCTGTTGGATCACAATGCTGGTTTGTATCCAGGGAGACGTTAGAAAGTTGGGGTGGTCAGGGGCCATGCAGGATTCTCCTACACTGAGTCTTGGACACAGCTACCAAGAGCAAGGTATCTTTCTGGGAACAGCAGGGGATCTGTTGTGTTTCTCAGGGACCACATGTTGGAATATAAGTTGGTATTGGAGAACAGGCCTCTCAGGACAGGCACCTGAAAACCTAAGCCAGGGTCAATGAAGTCCTTGGGGTATGTCAGGTTCAAACTTCTACTCAGGGCCTTTGACTTGAATGTCTGCCTGGAGACAAATGCTCATTGTGTGTCAGAATGTGCATTTGGTTCCAGAGCTTTCTTTGAATTTGAGGTGGGCTCAGGGGCTTTGTACTTTGCTCCTAATCTTCAGGGTTTGGGCAAAAGTGAAGGGCAGAGTTTCCTTTGGGAGGGTAGTCACAGTCTTCTGGTGTGGCACCAGAGGCCCAATTCTGGATGGCATGAGGGCAGGATTTTGGAGACAGAAATCTGCCAATGCGAACTAGGGTTAGGGTAAGGCCGAGGTGATCACAGCCCTGATCTGCAGGATCTGAGGGCAGCTCATTGTGTAGTGAAATTAAGGTGTCATGGAGGCGGTGGGTAGACTTTTCTGTCTGTATTGTGAGTCCAGAACGGTGGCCAAATGTAGGGATGGCTTCATGGGGCCATGGAACATTCTTCATCTCTGGGGTTTCTGCCCAGCTCCCAAGAGTTTGTGTCTCTGGGGGAAGGGAAGACTGCTGTTTTCCGTCTCAATGGATCCCCACTAGAGGGATTCCAGAGACAGTTTCTGGATCTCAGCGCCAGAAAAACACCACAAAGTGTGAAGATTTGCCTCTAGGCACCTGGAAGGCCCACTCTGCCGGCTCATGGCCCAGCTACCATGGGGGTTTGTTTGAAAGCAGGCTCACGCTGAGGGTCACAAAGCCTGTTTGTGCCCAGGGCGGCTCCCATGTGTGGTCGTGGTCTCATGTCCATGCAGCTGGTTCCCACTCTGAGGGTGAAACACCCATCTCACCAGCCAGATTTCCTGCCATCAGGAAGGAGGTGTACCCTTGTTCTTCAGGTTCCCTCATAGGGTAGGATTTGAGCTAAGGGCTAGGCACAGATGCCTGAATATCCAGGTTGAGTAGAGATGACGGCTTTGGGCCACAACAAGTCCCACCTGTAGTATATGGGACCCACTGTCTGGGTGGCTGACTAAAGGTCGTGGTGCAGGCTGTGTCAGACAGAGCCTTAGTTCCCATGGTGGCCTATGACATTAGGGTGTCGTCGAGGGCCCTGCAGGTGGATCCTCATGTGGGGTTACTGGGCAGACTTACCAGGCTATTCTTCTTTCTTGGGGCAGGCAGAATGCTGCGTTGTGGCTACAGAATTTCCTATCAAGAGTGTTTGTGGACCAGGAGCGTGAGGATGGAATGGTAAACACACGCTAATGTTAAATTCAGTGCCAAGCGAAAAGCAGTTCCAATGTGCAGTGGCTGATTGGAGATATCCAACACCTGAGTAAGGGCGGATGTCAGATGTTTGCTCACACTGGAGTTTTTGTCTATGATGACCAACAAATGGAGGGGTGGCGTCAAGAGGCAATGGAGGATTTACCACGCTAGGGCTTCTGAGATGATCCAAACAGCAATGTTTCCTTCTCCCAGACAGGGGGAGTCTGTTTTTTTTTTTTTTTTCTCCAGGGTCCCCCATGAGGGAAATTTGTGTAGCAGAGCACTCCCTCATGGATGCCTGGAAAGCACACCTGCATTGACCATTGCAGCTGAGGAACATGGCAGGTTTGTTGTGATGGCTATGGGGCGGAGTACCAAGGCCTTGAGTTGACATGGAGTCTCATGTAAATTGGGCACAATGCTGGTTTGTTACAAGGGATATCTTAGAATGTGCTGGTGGCTAAGGGGCCATGCAGGATTTATCTAACCTGAGGGTTTGACACAGGTCCAAGAGCAAGGTTTTCTTCTGGGGAGAGGAGATGTTCTGTTGTGGGGCTCAGGGACCACATATTGTATCATAAGTTGGTATTCCAGAACAGGCCTCTGAGGACAGGGGCCTGAAAACATAATCTAGGACACCAATGAAGTCCTAGGGGCATGTCAGGTTCAATATTGTGACTCATGCCCATTGACTTGGGTGTCTGCCTGGATGGAAGTTATCAGGGTGTTTCATACTGCAAATTTGTGTCCAGATCAGCCTTGATTATTGGGGTATGCTCAGGGTCCTTACAGGTTTTTCTCAGGTGCAGGATTTGGGCAACTGTGACCGGCACAGTTTCCTAGGGAATGGCAGGACAGTCCTGTGGTGTGGCTCCAGAGACCCCATCCTGTAGTGCATGTAAGCCAAGGTTTTGGGAGATAAGTCTGCAAACACAAACTCTGGTTAGGGTTAGTGGCGAGGTGATCGTAGGCCCAATGCATAGACCTGGAGTGTGGCTCATCAGGAAAGGTAAATTGGGTGACTTGAAGGCCCTAGCACAGGTTTTTGTATCTGGATTGTATGTCCAGGGTAGCCTCAGAATGCAGGTGTGGTTTCATCGGTCCATGGGAGAATTTTTCTCTTTAAGGATCCTGGCGGCTCCCCATCATTTGGTGGCTTACTCAGGGAAGAGTGCTGTTTTCCATCTTAGGGGTGCCCCAATATAGGGATTCCAGAGATGGGCACTGGAACTGGGTGCCTGAAAATGCCACCAAGGTTAAGATTTGGGCCTAGGGACGTACCAGGATTGCAATGTGGGATCCTGGTGGTGCCACTGAGAGGGCTTGTTTGAAAGTATGCCTAGGCTAAGGGTCAGCATGCATGGTTGTGCCCAGGGCAGCCCTCAGGAGTGGGCCTGGTCTCACTGGCCATGCAGCTGGCTTCCAGTTTGAGAGTTGGACAGCCATCTCAACAGCTTGGTTTCCTGCCATGGGGAAGGACAAGTTCTCTATTGTGCTTCAGGTTCCCCCATTGGCAGGGAATCCAGCAGAGGTCTGGGGACACGTGCCTGAATACCAAGGATGGGTAGAGATGACGGACGTGGGCCATGGCCTGTCTCACATGCTGGATATTGGGCCCACTGTCTAGGTGGCTGACATTAGGTCGAGGCTAAGGCTCTGTCAGACACAGCACTAGTGGCCAGGGACACCTATAAATCAGGGATCACTTCAGGGCCAAGCAGATTGACCCTCATGTGGGGTTTCTGGGCAGACTCACCAGGCCCTTCTTCTTTCTACTGGGAAGGCAGTATTCTGCATTGTGGCTTCAGAATTCCCTATCAAGAAAACTCGGGGACCAGTAGGGTGATGTTGGAATTGTAAATATAAATTATGGTTCAATTCAGTGCTAAGCTGAAGGCAGTTCCAATGTGCAGCAGCTTATACGAGATATCAAGCACCTGAATAAGGGCAGATGTCAGATGTCTGTTCACACTGGAGTTTTTATCTATGATGACTGACAAATGGAGGGGTGGTGACAAGAGGTCATGGACGTTTTCCCACGTTGAGGCTTGTGAGAAGCTCCAAACAGCAAGATTTAATTCGACTGGACAGGGGGAGTCTGAGTTGTTTGCTCCAGGGGCATCCATGTGCAAAGTTTGGGTAGCAGATCTCTCCCGCATGGATGCCTTTAAAGCACACCTCCATTGATCATTGCAGCTGAGGAACATGGCAGGTCCTTCTGGTGGCTCTGGGGCAAAGTACCAAGACCTTGAGTTGACATGGAAACACTTGCAGATGGGTCACAATGCTGGTTTGTTACCAGATGGATCTTAGAATGTGCTGGAGGTTAAGGAGCCATGCAGGATTCTGCTACGTTGAGATTTTGGCACAGGTCGAAGAGCACGGTTTCCTTCTGGGAACAGGAGATGTTCTGTTGTGTGGCCAGGGACCACATGTTGTATCATATGTTGGTATTCCATAACAGGCCCCTGAGGACAGATGCCTGAAAACCTAATCTAGGGTTCCAATGAGGTCCTAGGGGTATGTCCGTTTCAATCTTCTGACTCAAAACCATTGACACTTGGGTGTCTGCCTAGATGTAGGTGATCAGGTGAAATCAGACTGCACATTTGCATGCAGAGTGGCTGCCAATATTGGTTATTGCTCAGGGGCCGTGCAGGTTTCTCCTAATCTGGAAGGTTAGGAAAACTGTGAAGGGCACAGTTTCCTTGGTAATGGCAGGCACAGTCCAGGGGTGTGGCTCCAGAAACCCCATCCTGGAGGGAATGTGAGCCATAGTTTTGGGAGAGAAGTCTGCAAACACAAATTCAGTTTAGGGTTAGTGGCGATGTGATCACAGGCCCAATGCATAGATCTAGAGGGCAGCACGTCAGGAACTGTAAATCAGGTGACTGGAAGGCCCTAGTAGAGACTTTTATATCTGGATTGTGTGTCCAGGATGGCCTCGGAATGCAGGTGTGGTCTCATGGGTCTATGGGGACTTTTCCCTCTATGGATCCTGGTGGCTCTCCATAAATTGGTGGCTTTTTCGGAGAAGGAAAGTGTGCTGTTTTCCATCTTAGGGGTGCTCCAAAACAGGGATTCCAGAGACAGGCTTTGAGTCTGGTCTCCTGATAAAATACCACCAAGGGTTAGGATTTGGTCCTTGGGGCATACCAGGCTTGCAATGTGGGATTCTGGTGTTGCAACTGAGAGGGCTTATTTGAAAGCATGCTCAGGCTGGGGGTCACAATGCCTATTTGTGTACAGGGCGGCCTTCATGAGTGGGGGTGGTCTCATTAGCAATGCAGCTGGCTCCCACTCTGAGGGTGGGACACCCACCCCAACAGCCAGGTTTCCTGCCATGGAGAAGAAGCAGTTCTCTATTGTGCTTCTGGGTCCCCTATTGCCTGAATACCAAGCATGGGTAGAGAGGACGGAGTTGGGCCATGGCCAGACTGATATGCTGGATATGGGCCCTGATCTCTGGGTGGCTGACACTAGGTCGAGGCACAGGCTCTGTCAGACACAGCACTAGTGCCCAGACAGCCTATAAATCAGAATTCCCTCAAGAGCCAAGCACATTGATTCTCATGTGGGGTTTCTGGGCAGACTCAACAGGCACTTCTTCTTTCTATGGGGAAGGTTGAATAGTGCACTGTGGCTCCAGAAATCCTCATCAAGAGCGCTTGGGGACCTCTAGGGTGGGGACGGAATTGTAAACACAAGCTATGGTTCAGTGCAGTGCCAAGCAGAAGGCATTTCCAATGTGCAGCATATTATTTGAGATATCCAGCATCTGAGTAAGGGTGGATGTCTAAAGGTTTGCTCACACTGGAGTTTGTGTCTATAATGACCGAAAAATGGAGGAGTCCTGTCAAGAGGCCATGAAGGATTTCTCATATGGAGCTTGTGAGATGCTCTGAAAACAAGGTTTCCTTCTACTGGACAGGTCGAGGCTAGTTTGTTTGCTCCAGGGAACCCATGTGAAAAATTTGGGTAGCAGAGCTCACCTGCATGAATGCCTGGAAACTACACCTCCAATGACCATTGCAGCTGAAAAACATGGAAGGTTCATTGTGGTGGCTCTGGGGCGATGTACCAAGGCCATGAGTTGACATGGAGTCTTATGAAGATGGGACACAATGCTGGTTTGTTACCAGGGAGATCTTAGAATGTGCTGGTGGCTAAGGGGCCATGCAGAGTTCATCTACCCTGACTTGTCCAAGAGCAAGTCTTTCTTCTGGGGACACGAGATGTTCTTTTGTGGGGCTCAGGGACGACATGTTTTATCATAGGTTGGTATTCCAGAACAGGTCACTGAGGACAGGTGCCTGAAAACCACATCTAGGGTTCCAATGAGGTCCTAGAGTCATGTCAGTGTCAAACTTCTGACTCAGGACCATTGACTTGGCTGCCTGCCTGGATGTAGGTGATGAGGGTGTATCAGACTGGGCATTGCATTCAGAGGGTCCACCAATATGCTGATTGGCTCAGGGGCCTTACAGGTTTCTCCTAATCTGGAGGGTTTGGGCAATTGTGACCGGCAGAGTTTCCTTGGGGATGGCAGGCACAGTCCTGTGGTGTGGCTCCAGAGACACCATCCTGGAGGGCAGGTGAGCCATGGCTTTGGGAATGAAGTCTTCAAACACAAATTCCGGTTAGGGTTAGTGGCACGGTGATCACAGGCACAATGCATAGACCTGGAGGGCAGCTTGTGAGGAACTGTCATTAGGGTGACTCAAAGGCGGTAGCACAGGCTTTTCTATTTGGATTGTGTGTCCAGGATGGCCTCGGAATACAGGTGTGGTCTCATGGGTCCATGGGATATTTTTCCTCTCTTTGGATCCTGGTGGCTCCCCAAGTTTGGTGACATTTTTGGGGAAGGGAATTGTGTTGTTTCCATTTTAGAGGTGCCCTATAATAGGGATTCCAGAGAGGGGATCTGGGTCTAGGTGCCTCGAAAATCCCACCAAGGGTTAGGATTAGGGCTTAGTGGTGTACCAGGCCTGAAAAACGGGATTCTCGTGGTGAAACTGGGAGGGCTTGTTTGAAAGCATGCTCAGGCTGAGGGTCACAATATTGGTTTGTGCTCAGGGCTGCCATCGGAAGTAGAGTGATTTCATTGCCTATGTACCAGGCTCCCACATTGAGAGTTGGACACCCACCCCAACAGTCAGGCTTCTTCCATGGGGAAGGAGGAGTTCTCTATTGTGCTTCAGGTACCGCATTGGCAGGGATTCTAGCAAAGGTCTGGGGATGGGTGCCTGAACACCAAGGATGAGTAGAGATGACGGATTTGTGCCATGGTCGGTCCCATATGCTAGATTTGGGGCCTGATCTCTGGGTGACTGACACTAAGTGGGGCTCAGGCTCTGTCAGACACAGCATAATCCAGGGCAGCCTATAAATCAAGGTTCCCTCGAGGGCCGAGCAGATGGATCCTCATATGGGGTTTCTGGGAATACTCACCAGGCACTTCTTCTTTCTACAGGTATGGCAGAATGCTGCACTGTGACCCCAGAATTCGCCATCAAGATGGCTAAGGGACGAGTATGGTGAGTATGGAATTGTAAATACAAGCTGTTTCAATTCAGTGCCAAACCGAAAGCAGTTCCAATGTGCAGCACCTTATTCAAGATTTCCATCACCTGAATAAGGGCAGATGTCAGATGTTTGCTCACACTGTGGTTTGCATCTATGATGACTCATAAATAGAGGGGTGACGTCAAGAGTCCATGGAGGGTTCCCACGCTAAGGCTGGTGTGATACTCCAAACAGCACTGTTTCCTTCTACTGGACAGGTGGAGACTGGTTTGTTTGCTCCATTGTCTCCCATGTGGAAAGTTTGGTTAGCAGAGCTCTCCAGTGTGGATGACTGGAAAGCACACCTCCATTGACCATTGCAGCTGAGGACCATAGCAGGTTCGTTCTGGTGGCTCTGGGGCGAAGGACCAAGGCCTTGAGTTGACATGGAATCACTGGCAGATGGGCAACAATGCTGGTTTATTACGACGGAGATTTTAGAATGTGCTGGTGGCTAAAGTCCCGTGTAGGATTATCTTACCCTGAGGGTTTAGCACAGGTCGAGGGCACAGTATATTTCTGTGGACAGGAGATGTTCTGTTGTGTGACTCAGGGACCACATGTTGTATCAGAAGTTGGTATTCCAGAACAGGCATCTGAGGACAGATGCCTGAAATCCTAATCTGTGTTTCCAATGATGTACCAGGGGCATAGCATATCAGTTTCAATCTTCTGACTCAGGACCATTGACTTGGCTGTCTGTCTGGATCTAGGTGATCAGGGTCTTTCAGACTGCGCATTTGCATCCAGAGTGGCTGCCAATATTGGGGTGGGCTCAGGGGCATTGCTGGTTTCTCCTAATCTTGAAGGTTTGTGCAACTGTGACGGGCACAGTTTCCTTGGGGAAGGAAGCCACAGTACAGGGGTGTGGCTCACATCCTGGAGGGCATGTGAGCCATGGCTTGGGGGAGAGGTCTGCAAACAAAAATTCCAGTTAGGGTTAGTGGCATGGTGATTGCAGGCCCAAAGTGTAGACCTGGAGGGCAGCTCGTGAGGAACTGTAGTTAGGGTGACTCAAAGGGGGTAGCACAGGCTTTTCTATCTGGATTGTGTGTCCAGGATGCCCTGAAATGCTGCTGTGTTCTCAAGGGCCCATGGGAAAATTTTCCTCTCTAAGGTTCTGTGTGGCTCTCCATAGATTGGTAGCTTTTTCAGGGAATGGTAGAATGCTGTTTTCCATCTTAAGGATGCCCCAAAACAGGGATTCCAGAGATGGGCTCTGGGTCTGAGTGCTTGGAAAATCCCACCAAGGGTTAGGATTTGTGCCTAGGAACATCCCAGTCCTGCATTGCAGGATCCTGGTGGTGCAACTGATATGGCTTGTTTGAAAGAATGCTCAGGATGAGGGTCACAATGCATGTTTGTGACCAGTGAGGCCCTTAAGAGTTGGCGTGGTCTCATTGGCCATGCAGCATGCTCCCACCCTGAGGGCTGGGCACCCATCACAACAGCCAGTTTTCCTTCCATGGGGAAGGAGCAGTTCTTTATTGTGCATCAGTTTCCCCTATTAGCAGGGATTCCAGCAAAGGTCTGAGGACAGATACCTGAATATCAAGGATGGGTAGAGATGACAGACTTGGGCCATGGCTGGTCTTACATGCTGGATATGTGCCCCACTCTCTGGGTGGCTGACACGAGGCCAGGGCTCAGGCTCTGTCAGTCACAGCACTAGTGGCCAGGGAAGCCTATAAATTGATGTTCTCTCAAGAGCCGAGCAAATTGATCCTCATGTTGTGTTTCTGGGAAGACTCACCAGGCACTTCTTTCTATGGGGAAGGCAGAATGCTGCGTTGTTGCTCCAGAAATACTTATCAAAAGGGCTTGGGATACCGGTCGGTTGAAAATGGAATTGTAAACACAACCTATGGTTAAATTCAGCTCAGGGTCTTGCAGTTTCCTCCTAATCTGGAGGGTTGGAAACCTGGATGGGCACAGTTCCCTTGTGGATGGCAGGCCAAGTCCTGAGGTGCAGCTCCATTGACCCCATCCTAGAGGACATGTGAGCTAAGGTTTTGGGAGAGATGTTTGCAAACACAAACTCAGGTTATGGTTACTGGCGAGGTGATCACAGGCCCAATGCTTAGACCCAGAGGGCAGCTCGTCATGAACTGGAATTAGGGTGACTCGAAGGCAGAAGCGCAGGGTTTTATATCTGGATTGTTGTCTGGATTGTTTGATGGACTTGGGCCATGGCTGTTCCCAAATGCTACATATGGGCCGGCTCTCTGCATAGCTGACACGAGGTCGGGTCTCAGGCTCTGTCAGACAGAGCACTAGTTGCCAGGGCAGGCTATAAATGGGGTTCTTCTAGGGCTAAGAATATTATTCCTCATATGGGGTTTTGGGCAGTCTCACCAGGCACTTCTTCTTTCTATGGGGAATGCAGAATGCTGTGCTGTGGCTAAAAAATTTCCTATCAAGAGGGCTTGAGTACCAATCGGTGGAGGATAGAATTGAAAACACAAATTATGGTTCAATTCAGTGCCAAGCAGAAGGCAGTTCCAATGTGCAGCAGCTTATTCAAGGCATCCAGCACCTCAGTAAGGGCATATGTCAAATGTGTGCTCACACTGGAGTTTTTGTCTATGATGACCGACAAATGGGAAGGTGGTGTCAAGAGGCCCTGGAGGATTTCCCAAGCTGAGGCTTGTGAGATGCTCCAAAAACAAGGTTTCCTTCTAATGGACAGATGAAGTCTGGTTTGTTTGCTCTGGGGTCCCCCATGTGGATAGTTTGGTTAGCAGAGCTCTCCCGCATGGATGCCTGGAAAGTGCACCTCCATTGACCATTGCGGTTGAAGAACATGGCAGGTTCGTTCTGGTGGCTCTGGGGCGAAGTCCCAAGGCCTTGATTTGACTTCGAATCTCTTGCACATGGGTCACAGTGCTGGTTTGTTACCAGGGAGATTGTAGAATGTGCTGGTGGCTAAGGTGCCATGCAGGATTTTCCTACCCTGAGGGTTTGACACAGGTCGAAGAGCATGGTTTCCTTCTGGGGACAGGAGATGTTCTGTTGTGTGTCTCAGGGACCACATGTTGTATCATAATTTGGTATTCCAGAACAGGCCTCTGAGGACAGATGACTAAAAACCTAATCTAGCATTCCAATGAGGTTCTAGGACATGTCAGGTTCAATCTTTTGACTCAGGACCATTGCCTTTGGTGACTGCCCGAATATAGGTGATCAGGGTGTTTCAAGCTGTGTATTTGTATCCAGAAAGTCCTCCTATATTGGGGTGGTCCCAGGGCCCATGCAGGTTTCCCATAATCTGGAGGTTTTGGACAACTGTGATGGGCCATGTTTCCTTGTGGATGGCAGGCACAGTCCTGTAGTGTTTCTCCAGAGACCCCATCCTGGAGGTGATGTGAGCCTTGGTTTTGGGAGTGATGTCTGGAAACACAAACTCGGGTTAGGGTTATGGGTGAGGGGATCACAGGGCCAATGCATAGACATGGAAGGCAGCTCATCAGCAACTGTAATTAGGGTGACTCGAAGGCGGAAGCACAAGCTTTTATATGGATTTTGTGTTCAGGATGGCCTCGAAATTCAGGTGTGTTCTCATAGATCCATTAGATATTTTTCCTCTCAAAATTTCCTCACGGTTCCCAATAGTTTGGTTCCTTTTCTCGGGAAGGGAAGAGTGCTGTTTTCCATTTCAGGGGTACCCCCAAAACAAGGACTCAAGAGACGGGCTCTGCATCTGGGCCCCTGGAAAATCCCATCAAGGGTTAGGATTTGTGCCAAGAGGTGTACCAGGCCTGCAATGCTGGATCCTGGTGGTGCAACTGAGGGGGCTTGTTTGAAAGCATGCTCACGCTGAAGGTCGTAATGTCTGCTTGTGCTCAGGGTGGCCCTCATGAGTGGGCGTGTTCTCATTGGTCTTGTAACTGGCTCCCAATCTGAGGGTTGGACACCGATCTCAACCGTCAGGTTCCTAGCCATGTGGAAGAAGGAGTTCTCTATTGGGCTTCAGGTTTCCCCATTGGCAGGGATTCCAGCAAAGGTCATGGGACAGAAGGCTGAATACCAAGGATGGGTAGAAATGACAGATTTGAGCCATGACCCATCTCACATGCTGGATATGGCCTCTCTCTCTGGGTGGCTGACACTAGGTTGTGGCTCAGGCTCTGTCAGACCCAGCTCTAGTGGCCAGGGCAGCCAATAAATCAGGTTCCCTCGAGGGATGAACAGATGATCCTCATGTAGGGTTTCTGGGAAGTCTCACCACCCACTTCTTCTTACTATGGGGCAGGCTTAATGCTGCGTTGTGACTGCAGAATTCCCTATCAAGAGGGCTTGGTACCAGTAGGGTGAGGATGGAAATGTAAACACCAGCTATGGTTAAATTCAGTGCCAGGATGAAGGCAATCCCAATGTGCAGCAGTGGATTGGAGATATCCAGCACCTGAGCAAGAGCGGATGTCAGATGTTTGCCTACACTGGAGTTTGTGTCTTGATGACAAAAAAATAGAGGAGTGACTTCTAAAGGCCATGGAGGATTTCCCATGCTGAGTTTTGTGAGATGCTCTAAACAGCAAGGTTTCCGTCTACTGGACAGGTGGAGTCTGGTTTGTTTGTTCCAGGGTCCTCCATGTGGAAAGTTTGGGTAGCAGTGCTCTCCCACTTGGATGCATGGAAAGCACACCTCCATTGACCATTGCAGCTGAGGAACATGGCAGGATCTTTCTGATGGCTCTGTGGTGAAGTACCAAGGCCTTGAGTTGGCATGGAACCTCTGGCAGATGGGCCACAATGCTGCTTTGTTTCCACGGAGATCTTACAATGTGTTGGTGGCTAAGGTGCTGGGCAGGATTCTCCTACCCTGAGTGTTTGGCACATGTTGAAGAACATGGTTTCCTTTGGGGCATAGGGGATGTTTTGTTCTGTGGCTCAGTGACTACTTGTATCCGAAGTTGGTATTCCAGAACAGGCCTCGGAGGACAGATGCCTGAAAACCCAACCTGGGGTTCCAATGATGTCCCAGGGGCATGTCAGTTTCAATCTTCTAAGACAGGACCATTGACTTGGCTGTCTGCATGGATGTAGGTGACCATTGTGTTTCAGACTGCGCATTTGCATCCAGAGTGTCTTCCAATATTGGGGTGGGCTCAGGGGCCTTTCAGGTTTCTCCTGAAAGATTTGGAAGATTTGGGCGAATGTGATAAATACAGTTTCCTTGAGGATGGCAGGCACAGTACTGTAGTGTAGATCCAGAGACCTCATTCTGGAGGGCCTGTGAGCCATGATTTTTGGAGAAAGTTTTGCAAACAGAAATTTGGGAACACAAATTCTTCGTCAGGGACTGTATTTAGGATGAATGGAAGGCAGTAGCACAGGCTTTTATATCTGGATTGTATGCCCAGGAAGGCCTTGGAATGCAGGTGTCATCTCATGGGTCCATGGGAGGTTTTTTACCCTCTAAGGATCCTGGCGGCTCTCCAGAGTTTGGTGGCTTTTTAGGGGAAGGGAAGAGTGCTGTTTTCCATCATATGGGACCCCAAAAGAGGGATTCCAGAGACGGGTTCTGATCAGGGCGCCAGGAAAATCCCACCAAATGTTAGGATTTAGGCCTAGTGGCATACCAGGCCTTCAATGTGGGATCCTGGTGGTGCAACTGAGAGGGATTGTTTGAAAGCATGCTCAGGCTGAGGGTCACAATGCCTTTTTGTGCCCAGGGTGCCGCTCAGGAGTGGGTGTGGTCTCATTGCTCATGCAGCTGTCTCTCACACTGAGGGTGCGACACACATCCCACCAGCCAGGTTTACTGCCATGTGGACGGAGGAGTTCTCTATTGTGTTTCAGGTTCCCCCATTGGCAGGGATTCCAGCAATGTTCTGGGGACAGGTGCCTGAACACCAAGGATGGGTAGAGATGCCAGACTTGGGCCATGCCTTGTCTCATATCTGGATACAGGTCCCACCTGTTGGGTGGCTGACACCAGGTCTGGGCTCAGGCTCTTGCAGACAGAGCACTAGTGTCCAGGGCAGCCTATAAATTGGGTACCATCGAGGGCTAAGCAGATAATCCTCATGTGGTGTTTCTGGGCAGACTCACCAGGCTCTCCTTCATTCTATGGGGCAGGCAGAATGTTGCATTGTGGCTCCAGATTTCCCTATCAGGAGGGTTTGGGGACAAGTAGGGTGCAGATGGAATTGTAAACACCAGTTACAGGTCAGTTCCAATGTGTAGTGGCTTATTTGAGATATCCAGCACCCGAGTAAGGGCGGATGTCAGATGTTTGCTCAGAGTGGAGTTTGTGTCTATGATGTCTGAGAAATGGAGGGCTGGCATCAAGAGGCCATGGAGGATTTCCCATGCTGAGGCGTGTGAGATGCTCCAAACAGCAAGGTTTCCTTCTACTGGACAGGGGGAGTCTGTTTTTTATGCTCCAGTGTCCCCCATGTGTAATGTATGGTCAGCAAAGCTCCCCCAATGGATTCCTGGACATGACATCTGCGTAGACCATTCCAACTGAGGAACATGACAGGTTCATTCTGGTGGCTCTGGGGCCAAGAACCAAGGCCTTGAGTTGACATGGAATCTCTTGCAGATGGGCCAAAATGATGGATTGTTATCAGGGAGATCTTAAAATATGCCGGTGGCTAAGGTGTTGTGCAGGATTCTACTACCCTGAGGATTTGGCACAGGTCCAAGAACACGGTTTCCTTCTGGGGACAGGAGATGGTCTGTTGTGTGGCTCAGGGACCACATGTTGTATCCTAAGTTGGTATTCCAGAACAGTCCTCTGAGGACAGGTGCCTGAAAACTTAATCTAACGTTCCAGTGAGGTCCTAGTGGCATGTCCATTTCAATCTTCTGACTCAGAACAACTGACTTGGGTGTATGCCTGAATATAGGTTATCAGAGAGTTTCAGACTATGCATTTGCATCCAGAGTAGCCTCCAATATTGGTGTGGGCTCAGGGGCAGGTTTCTCCTAATCTGGAGGGTTTGGGTAACTGTGATGGGCAAAGAGTCCTTGTGGATGGTAGGCACAGTCCTGTGGTGTTTCTCCAGAGACCCCACCCTGGAGCTAATGTGAGCCATTATTTAGGGAGAGAAGTCTGCAAACACAAACTTGGGTTAGGGTTAGTGGCATGATGGTTGCAGGCCCAATGCATTGACATGGAGGACAGCTCATCAGGAACTCTATATAGGGTGATGGGAAGGCGGTAGCACCGCTTTTCTATCTGGATTGTGTGTTCAGGATGGCCTTGGAATGCAGGTGTGTTCTCATGGGTCCATGGGAGGTTTTTCCTCTCTAAGGATCCTGCTGGCTCCCAATAGTTTGGTGGCTTTTACAGGAAGGGAAGAGTGCTCTTTTCCGTCTTAGGGGTGCCCCAGGATAGGATTCCAGAGACGAGCTCTGGGTCTTGCCGCCCATAAAATTCCACCAAGGGTTAGGATTTGGGTCTAGGTGCATACCAGGCTTGCAATGTGTGATTCCTTTGGTGCAACTGAGAGGGCTTGTTTGAAAGCATGCTCAGGCTGAGGGTCACAATACCTGTTTGTGCCCAGGGCGGCCCTCAGGAGTGGGTGTGATCTCATTGGCCATGTAGCTGGCTCCCACACTGAGGGATGGACACCCATCCTAACAGTCAGGATTCCTGCCATGGGTAAGAAGGAGTTATCTATCATGCTTCAGGTTCCCCCATTGGCTGGGTTTCAAGAAAAATTCTGGGGACCTAAGCCTGAATACCAAGGAAGGGTAGAGAGGACAGACTTGGGCTATGGCCCTTCTCAGATGCTGGATATGGGCCCCACTCTCTGGGTGGCTGACAGGAGGCCGGGGCTCAGGCTGTCAGACACAGCACTGCTGGCTAGGGCAGTCTATAAATCGGGGTACCCTCAAGGGCCGAGCAGTTTGATCTTCATGTGGGGTTTTTGGCACACTCACCAGGCACTTTTTCTTTCTATGGGGAAGGCAGAATGCTGCAGTGTGGCTCCAGAATTCCCTATCAAGAGCACTAGGAGACCTTTCAGGTCCGAATGAAATTGTAAACACAAGCTACAGTAAAATTCAGTGCCAAGTGGAAGACAGTTCCATTGCGCAGCAGCTTATTTGAGACATCCAGCACCTGAGTTAGGACGGATGAAAAATGTTTGCTCACACTGGAGTTTGTGGCTATGATGACCGGCAATGGAGAGGTGGCGTCAAAAGGCCACAGAGGATTTCCCACACTGAGGCCTTTGAGATGCTCAAATTACCAAGATGTACTTCTACTGGACAGGTGGAGTCTAGTTTGGTTGCGCCGGTGTCCCCCATGTGGAATGTTTGGGTAGCAGAACTCTCCTGCATGGATGCCTGGAAAGCCACTACTCCCGGGGCCTGGCTGGGCATTGTGAGTGCCTGCAGGGGTCCCGTCCCTGGCGCTATACCATATGTCCGGGCCCATCACGAAACCCTATCTCAAACGCTCGCTTGCTTACCCAGCCTTCTGCTTCCGGGATCCTGTTCTTCGTGTCCTCCATATCGGGAGCCCAGGGTCCCGCAGCCACTCATCTCCCAACCACACAGGCACACGGCGCCTCCCGGAGCTTCGGACAACTCTCAGAGTGAGAGAACCCTGCGAGCCCAAAATAAGGTCATCCCCATCTTTGGGCACCCCATCTTCACGAAAGACGGAGGTGCACGTCCGGCCGCCATCCGTTCTTCAACTCTGCCCCCGGAACGCTCAACAGCGCCGGTGCCCCTGGGTGGGCCAGGTCTTTTCCGTGCGATTTCTGGGTGGCCGCAACATGCCCTGGGCAAGAAATGGCCCTGGGCCCTGGAGAGCAGGGAGGTCTGCAGGGCTGCCTAACGCCGGGCAATTCTCAGGAGCGTTCTGCCCAAACTGATACCGGTTTGGGCAGAACGCTCCTGAGAATTGGCCGGAAAACGCACGGCGAAGTCACCTCGGGTACCACACGTCTTCAGGGCCGCACCCCGGTGCCTGGCCGGGCATTGTGACCGCCCGACCCAAACCCCGAAAAGAGGCACTCCGTGAGACGGACCATGGCGAGATCAACTCCTGGGAATCCTCGGCCTGCGCGGGTCCCGTCCCTGGCGCTATTCCATGTGTCCGGGCCCATCACGAAGCCCAAGCTCGAACGCTCGCTTGCTTACCCAGCCTTCTGATTCCGGGGTCCTGTTCCTCGTGGCCTCCATTCGGGAACCCTGAGTCCCGCAGCCACGCATCTCCCCGCACGCATTCCCCAACGGCGCCTCCCGATGCTTTGGACAACCCTCCGAAAGAGAGAAACCTGTGTGCCCAAAATGAGGCCATCCCCATCTTTGGGCGCCCCATCTTCCCAAAATACAGAGGCGCACGACCACTGCCATCTATCCTTCAACTCTGCTCCCAGGACGCTCCACTGTGCCGTTGCCCCCTGGTGGGGCGCACCTATCACGTCCAATTTTCGGGCAGCCGCAAAATGACCTGACGATCCCGGTTTGGGCAGAACTCTCGTGAGAATTGGCAGGAAAACACCAGGCGAAGACAACTCGGTCGCTGCAAGTATGCTGGGCCGACCCAAAGGGCCTGGCTGGGCATTGTAGTGCCCGCACCCGCACCCCTCCAAGAGGCGTTCCGTGAAACGGACAGTGGCAAGGACAACGCCTGCGAATCCTCGGCCTGCGGGGGTCCCATCCCTGGCGCTATACCATGGGTCCGGGCCCATCAGGAAGGCAAGGCTGAAACGCTCGCTGGAATCCCAGCCTTTGTTTCCGGGTTCCTGTTCCTCATAGCAACCATATTGGGATCCCTGAGTCCCGAGCCACGCATCTCCCAACCACGCATCCACAATGGCGTCTCCCGGCGTTTCAGACAAACCTCAGAGTGAGAGAAACCTGCGTGCCCAAAATGAGGTCAACCTCATCGAATGCCTGACCGCCATCCGTCCTTCAACTCAGCTCCAGGAACGCTCAAAAGCGCCGATGCCGCCGGGTGGGCCGCATCATTTCCATGCAATTTCCAGGTGGCCGAAACATACCCTGGGCGAGAAATCGCCCTGGGCCCTGGAGAGCATGGGGGTCCACTTGGCGGTCTAACGCCAGCCAATTCTCACGAGCGTTCTGCCCAAACTGATCCAGGTTGGGGCAGAACGCTCGTGAGAATTGGCCAGAAAACGCCCGGCGAAGTAACCTCGGGTGCCGCACGTGTGCAGGGCCGCCCCCCTGGGCCTGGGTGGGCATTGTGAGTGCCCGCTCCCGCACCCCGCCAAGAGGAACTCCGTGAAATGGACTGCAGAGAGGACAACGCCTGGAGAACCTCGGCCTGCGGGGGTCCCGACCCTGGCGCTATACCATGTGTCCGGACCCATCACGAAGCCTGGGTTCCAACGCTCGCTCGCTTCCCCAGCCTTCTGCTTCCAGGGTCCAGATCTTCGTGGCCTCCATATTGGGAAACCTGAGTCCTGCAGCCACGCATCTCCATACCACGAAGGCGACAACTGCGACTGGCGGTACTTCGAAAAACCCTCGGAGTGAGATAAAATTTCGTGGCCAAAATGAGGACATCCCCTTTGTTGGGCGTGCCATCTTCCCGAAAGTCGGGGGCAAAAGCCCGGCCTACATCAGTCCTTCAACTCTGCTCCGGGAACGCTTCACTGCGCCGGAACCCCCGGGTGGACTGCATCTTTTCCATGCAATTTCCGGGTGGCCGAAACATGCCCTGGGTGAAAAAGGACCCTAGGCCCTGGAGAGCAGGGCGGTCCGAAGCGCTGCCCAACGCCGGCCAATTCTCACGAGCGTTCTGCCCAAACCGATCCCGGTGTGGGCAGAACGCTCGTGAGAATTGGCCGGAAAACGCCCGGCGAAGACACCTCGGACGCGGCATGTATTCAGGGCCGAACCCCGGGGCCTGGCCGGGCATTGGGAGTGACCGTACCGGAACCCCGAAAAGATGCACTCTTTGAGACAGACTGTGGCGAGGACAAAGCCTGCGGTTCCTCGGCCTGTGGGGGCCCCATCCCTGGCCCTATACCATGGGTCTGGGCCGACACAAAGCACAAGCTCAAAGGCTCGCTCGCTTCCTCATCTGTCTGCGTCCGAGGTCCTGTTCCTCGTGGCCCCCATATGGGGAACCTTGAGTCCCGCAGCCACACATCTCCCAACAACGAGGCGCCAATAGCAACTCCCAGCACTACGGACAACCCTCGGAGTGAGATAAACCTTCGTGCCCAAAATGAGTTCATCCCAATACTTGGGCGCCCCATCTTCCCGAAAGACGGAGGCAAATGCCCGGCGCCATCAGTCCTTGAACTCAGCTCCCGGGACGCTCCAGTGCGTCGGTGCCTCCGGGTGTGCCACGTCATTTCCCTGCGATTTCCGGGTGGCCGAACCATACCCTGAGCGAGAAATGGCCCTGGGCCCTGGAGAGCAGGGTGGTCCACTTGGCGGTCCAACGCCGGCCAATTCTCACGAGCGTTCTGCCCTAACTGATCCCGGATGGTGCAGAATGCTCGTGAGAGTTGGCCGGAAAACGCCCTGCGAAGTCACCTCGGGTCAGCACATGTGCAGGGCCGCCCCCCTGGGCTTGGGTGGGCATTGTGAATGCCCGCTCCCGTACCCTGCTAAGAGGCACTCCGTGAAATGGACTGCAGCGAGGACAACGCCTGCAGAACCTCGGCCTGCGGGGGTTCTGTCCCTGGCGCTATACCATGGGTCCCCACCCATCACGAAGCCTGGGTTCCAATGCTCGCTCGCTTCCCCAGCCTTCTGCTTCCAGGGTCCAGATCCTCGTGGCCTCCATATCAGGAAACCAGAGTCCTGCAGCCACGCATCTCCCAAACACGAAGGCGACAACTGAGACTCGCGGCGCATCGAAAAACCCTCGGAGTGAGATAAAATTTCGTGGCGAAATTGAGGTCATCCCCTTTATTGTGCGTGCCATCTTCCCAAAAGTCGGGGGCGAACGCCCAGCCGCCATCAGTCCTTCAACTCTGCTCCGGGAACGCTTCACTGCGCCGGCGCCCCCGGGTGGGCTGCGTCTTTTCCATGCAATTTCCGGGTGGCCGAAACATGCCCTGGGTGAGAAAGGACCCTAGGCCCTGGACAGCAGGGTGGTCCGAAGGGCTGCCCAACGCCGGCCAATTCCCACGAGCGTTCTGACCAAAACGAACCCGGTTTGGGCAGAACGCTCGTGAGAATTGGCCGGAAAACGCCCGGCGAACTCACCTCGGGTGCCGCACACTTCAGGGCTACACCCCGGGGCCTGGCCGGGCCTTGTGAGTGCCCGCTCCCGAACACATCCAAGAGGCATGCCCTGAGATGGACTGGTGCGAGGTGAACGCCTGCGGATCCTCGGCCAGCGGGGGTCCCGTCCCTGGCGCTATCCCATGGGTCCAGGCCCATCACGAAGCCCGGGCTCGAATGCTCGCTCGATTCCCCAGCCTTCTGCCTCCGGGGTCCTTATCCTCATGGCCACCATATCGGGAAACCTGAGTCCCGCAGCTACGCATCTCCCAACCACGAAGGCGCCAAAAGCGACTCCCGGCGCATCGGAAAACCCTCGGAGTGAAGATAAACCTTCATGACAAAATGAGGTCAACCCCATCCTTGGGCGCCCCATCTTCCCGAAAGACGAAGGCGCATGCCCGGCCACCATCCGTCCTTCAACTCTGCTCCCGGTATGCTCCACTGCGTTGGCGCCCCCGGGTGGGCCACGTCTTTTCCGTGCGATTTCCAGGCGGCCGCAACATGCCCTGGGCGAGAAAGGACCCTGGGCCCTGGAGAGCAGGGAAGTCCGCAGGACTGCCCAACGCCGGCCAATTCTCACGAGCGTTCTGCCCAAACCGATCCCGGTTTGGGCAGAACATTCGTGAGAATTGGCCAGAAAACGCCCGGCGAAGACACCTCGGACGCGGCACGTCTTCAGGGCCGAACCCCGGGGGTTGGCCGGGCATTGGTAGGGCCCGTACCGGAACCCCGAAAAGAGGCACTCTTTGAGACGGACTGTGGCGAGGACAAAGCCTGCGGTTCCTCGGCCTGTGGGGGCCCCATCCCTGGCCCTATACCATGGGTCTGGGCCGACACTAAGCCCAAGCTCAAAGGCTCGCTCGCTTCCTCATCCGTCTGCATCCGAGGTCCTGTTCCTCGTGGCCTCCATATCGGGAACCTTGAGTCCCGCAGCCACACATCTCCCAACAACGAGGCGCCAATAGCAACTCCCAGCGCTACGGACAACCCTCGGAGTGAGATAAACCTTCGTGCCCAAAATGAGTTCATCCCAATACTTGGGCGCCCCATCTTCCCGAAAGACAGAGGCAAATGCCCGGCGCCATTGGTCCTTCAACTCAGCTCCCGGAATGCTCCAGTGCCCGGAGCCTCCAGGTGGGCCACGTCATTTCCCCGCGATTTCCGGGTGGCCGACACATACCCTGAGCGAGAAATGGCCCTGGGCGCTGGAGAGCAGGGTGGTCCACTTGGCGGTCCAACGCCGGCCAATTCTCACGAGCGTTCTGCCCTAACTGATCCCGGATGGTGCAGAATGCTCGTGAGAGTTGGCCGGAAAACGCCCTGCGAAGTCACCTCGGGTCCGCACATGTGCAGGTTCGCCCCCCTTGTCTTGGGTGGGCATTGTGTATGCCCGCTCCCTTACCCTGCCAAGAGGCACTCCGTGAAATGGACTGCAGCGAGGACAACGCCTGCAGAACCTCGGCCTGCGGGGGTTCCGTCCCTGGCGCTATACCATGGGTCCCCACCCATCACGAAGCCTGGGTTCCAATGCTCGCTCGCTTCCCCAGCCTTCTGCTTCCAGGGTCCAGATCCTCGTGGCCTCCATATCGGGACACCTAAGTCCTGCAGCCACGCATCTCCCAAACACGAAGGCGACAACTGAGACTCGTGGCGCATCGAAAAACCCTCGGAGTGAAATAAAATTTCATGGCGAAAATGAAGTCATCCCCTTTCTTGGGCGGGCCATCTTCCTGAAAGTCGGGGCGAACGCCCGGAGGCCATCAGTCCTTCAACTCTGCTCCGGGAACGCTTCACTGCGCCGGCGCACAAGGGTGGGCTGCGTCTTTTCCATGCAATTTCCGGGTGGCCGAAACATGCCCTGGGTGAGAAAGGACCCTAGGCCCTGGACAGCAGGGCGGTCCGAAGGGCTGCCCAACACCGGCCAATTCTCACGAACGTTCTGCCCAAACCGATCCTGGTTTGGGCAGAAAGCTCGTGAGAATTGGCCGGAAAACGCCCGGCGAACTCACCTCGGGTGCCGCACGTCTTCAGGGCTACACCACGGGGCCTGGCTGGGCATTGTGAGTGCCCGCTCCCGAACACATCCAAAAGGCATGCCGTGAGATGGACTGGTGCGAGGTGAATGCCTGCGGATCCTCGGCCAGCGGGGGTCCCGTCCCTGGCGCTATTCCATGGGTCTGGGCCCATCACGAAGCCCAGGCTCAAAGGCTCGCTCGCTTCCTCATCCGTCTGTGTCCGAGGTCCTGTTCCTCGCCTCCATATCGGGAACCTTGAGTCCCACAGCCACACATCTCCCAAAAACGAGGCGCCAATAGCAACTCCCAGCGCTACGGACAACCCTCGGAGTGAGATAAACCTTTGTGCCCAAAATGAGTTCATCCAAATACTTGGGCGCCCCATCTTCCCGAAAGACGGAGGCAAATGCCCGGCGCCTTCGGTCCTTCAACACAGCTCCCGGAATGCTCCAGTGCCTGGTGCCTCCGGGTTGGCCACGTCATTTCCCTGCGATTTCCGGGTGGCCGACACATACCCTGGGCAAGAAATGGCCCTGGGCCCTGGAGAGCAGGGTTGTCCACTAGGCGGTCCAACGCCGGCCAATTCTCACGAGCGTTCTGCCCTAACTGATCCCGGATGGTGCAGAATGCTCGTGAGAGTTGGCCGGAAAATGCCCGGCAAACTCACCTCGGGTGCCGCACGTCTTCAGGGCTACACCCCGGGTCTGGCCGCGCATTGTGAGTGCCCGTTCCCGAACACATCCAAGAGGCATGCCCTGAGATGGACTGGTGCGAGGTGAACGCCTGCGGATCCTCGGCCAGCGGGGGTCGCGTCCCTGGCGCTATCCCATGGGTCCGGGCCCATCACGAAGCCCGGGCTCGAACGCTCGCTCGATTCCCCAGCCTTCTGCCTCCGGGGTCCTTATCCTCGTGGCCTCCATATCGGGAAACCTGAGTCCCGCAGCCACGCATCTCCCAACCACGAAGGCGCCAACAGCTATTCCCGGCGCTTCGGAAAACCCTCGGAGTGAGATAAACCTTCATGCCAAAATGAGGTCAACAACGTCCTTGGGCGCCCCATCTTCCCGAAAGATGAAGCCGCATGCCCGGCCGCCATCCGTCCTTCAACTCTGCTCCCGGAATGCTCCACTGCGTTGGCGCCCCCGGGTGTGCCGCGTCTTTTCCGTGCGATTTCCAGGCGGCCGCAACATGCCCTGGGCAAGAAATGACCCTGGGCCCTGGAGAGCAGGGAAGTCCGCAGGACTGCCCAACGCCGGCCAATTCTCACGAGCGTTCTGCCCAAACCGATCCCGGCGAAGACACCTCAGACGCGGCACGTCTTCAGGGCCGAACCCCGGGGCCTGGCCGGGCACTGAGAGTGCCCGTACCGGAACCCCGAAAAGAGGCACTCTTTGAGACGGACTGTGGCGAGGACAAAGCCTGCGGTTCCTCGGCCTGTGGGGGCCCCATCCCTGGCCCTATACCATGGGTCTGGGCCGACACGAAGCCCAAGCTCAAAGGCTCGCTTGCTTCCCCATCCGTCTGCGTCCAAGGTCCTGTTCCTCGTGGCCTCCATATCGGGAACCTTGAGTCCCGCAGCCACACATCTCCCAACAACGAAGGCGCCAATAGCAACTCCCAGCGCTACGGACCACCTTCGCCCAGCGAAGTCACCTCAGGTCCGCACATGTGCAGGGCCGCCCCCCTGGGCTTGGGTGGGCATTGTGAGTGCCCGCTCCCGTACCCTGCCAAGAGGCACTCCGTGAAATGGACTGCAGCGAGGACAAGGCCTGCAGAACCTCGGCCTGCGGGGGTCCCGTCCCTGGCGCTATACCATGGGTCCGGGCCCATCACGAGGCACGGGTTCGAACGCTCACTCGCTTCACCAGCCTTCTGCTTCCATGGTCCTGTTCCTCGGGGCCTCCATATCGGGAACCCTGAGCCCTCAGCCCCACATTCCCAACTACGCAGGCACAATCGGCGCCTCCATCACATCTGACAACCCTCAGAGTGAGATAAAACTGCGTGCCAAATATGAGGTTATCCCACACTTGGGAGCCCCATCTTTCCGTAGATGGAGGACCACGCTCGGCCGCCATCCGTCCTTCAACTCCGCTCCCGGAACACTCCACTGCGCTGCCGCACCCGGGTTGGCTGCATCTTTTCTGTGAGATTTCGGGCGGCCGCAATATGCCCTGGGCATGTAGGGCCCTAGGCCTTGGAGAGCAGGGCCGTCCGCAGGGCTGCATAATGCCGGCCAATTCTCACGAGCGTTCTGGCCAAACCGATCCCGGTTTGGGCAGAATGCTTGTGATAATTGGCCGGAAAACGCCCAGCGACATCTCCTCGGGCGTGGCACGTCTGCAGAGCCACCCCCCCCCCTCCGGGGCCTGGCTGGGCATTGTGAGTGCCCGCTCCCGCAACACGCCAAGAGGCACTTCGTGAGACCGACTGTTGGGAGTACAAGGCCTGCGGATCTTCTGCCTGTGGGGGTCCCATCCCTGGTGCTAACCATGGGGCCGGGCCCATTACGAAACCCGGGCTCGAACGCTCGCTTGTTACCCCAGCCTTCTCCTTCCAGGTTTCTGTTCCTCGTGGCCTCCATATAGGGAACCCTGTGTCCGGCAACCACACATCTCCCAACCACGCAAGTGCCAACGGCGTCTCCCGGCCCTTCGGACAACCCTCGGAATGAGATAAACCTGAGTGCGCAAAATGAGGTCATCCTCATCCTTGGACGCCCCATCTTCCCGAAAGACGGAGGCGCACGCCCCGCCGCCAGCTGTCCTTGAAATCTGCTCCAGGTACGCTCCACTGCTTCGTCGACACCGGGTGGGCCGCGTGTTTTCCGTGCGATTTCCAGGCGCCTGCAACATGCCCTGGGCGAGAAAGTAACCTGGGCCATGGAGAGCAGGGTGGTCCGCAGGGCTGCCCATCATTCGCCAATTCTCACGAGCGTTCAACCAAAACCAATCCTGGTTTGGGCAGAACGCTCGTGAGAATTGGCCGGAAAACGCACGGCAAAGTCACCTCGGGTGCTGCACGTCTGCAGAGCCGTCCCCCCGGGGCCTGGCTGGGCATCGTGAGTACCCGCTGACTCACCCCGCCAAGAGGCACTCTGTGAGTCGGACTGTGGCAAGGACAACGCATTCGGATCCTCGGCCCGCGGGGTCCCGACCCTGGCGATATACCATGGGTCTGGGCCCATCACGAAGCCAGGGATCGAGCGCTCTCTCGCTTCCCCAGCCTTCTGCATTCCGGGTACTGTTCCTCGTGGCCTCCATATCGGGATCCCGGAGTCCCACAGCCTCGCATGTCCCAACCACGAAGGCGCCAACGGCGCCTCCCGGTGCGTCGGACAACCCTCGGAGTGAGAAAAACCTGCGTGCCCTAAATGAGGTCATGCCCATCATTTGACGCCCCATCTTTCTGAAAGACGGAGGCACACGCACGGCCGCCTTCCGTCCTTCCACTCTGTTCCCAGAACGCTCCACTGCGGGGGCACTCCCGTGTGGGCTGCGTCATTTCCATGCGATATTCGTGCAGCCGCAACATGCAGTGGGTGAGAAAGGACCCTGGGCCCTGGAGATCAGGGCTGTCTGCAGGGCTGCCCAACGCCGGCCAATTCTCTTGAACGTTCAGCCCAAACCGATCCCGGTTTGGGCAGAACGCTCGTGAGAATTGGCCGGAAAACAGCCGCCGTATTAGCCTTGGTCGCCGCACTTCTGCAGGGCCGCCCCCCCGGGGACTGGCTGGGCATTGTGAGTGCCCGCTCCCGCACCCCTCCAAGAGGCACTCTGTGAGACGGACTTTGGCGAGGACAACACCTGGGGATCCTCGGCCTGCGGGGGCCCCGTCTCTGGCTCTATACCAAAGGGCTGGGCCATTACGAAGCTCGGTCTCGAACGCTCACTCGCTTCCCCTGCCTTCTGCTTCCTTGGTCCTGACCCTCGTGGCCTCCTTATCGGGCACTCTGAGCCATGCAGACACGCATCTCCCAGCCACGCAGGCGCGAACGGCACCTTCCTGCACTTCGGACAACCCTCAGAGTGAGATAAACCTGCATGCCCATAATGAGGTCATCCAAATCCTTGGGCACACCATCTTCTCCAAAGACAGAGGTGCACGCACTGCCGCCTCCCGTCTTTCATCTCTCTCCCAGAACGCTCTACGGCCCCAGAGCCACCGGCTGGGCCGCGTCATTTCCATGCGATTACCGGTCGGCCGCACATGCCCAGGGCGACAAAAGGCCCTGGGACATGGAGAGCAGGGCGGTCCGCAGGGCCGCCAAACGCCGGCCAATTCTCTCGAGTGTTCTGCCCAAAACGATCCTGGTTTGGGCAGAATGCTCGTTGAGAATTGGCAGGAAAACGCCCAGGGAAGTCTCTTCGGGTGCTGCATATCTTCAGGGCCCAACCCCAGGGCCTGGCCGGGCATTGCGTTTGCCCGTCCCGCACCATGCCAAGAGACACTCCGTGAGGACTGCGGCAAGGCCAATGCCTGCTGATCCTCCGCCTGCGGGGGTCCCATCCCTGGCGCTACACAATGGGTCTGGGCCCATCACGAAACCCGGGCTTGAACGCTCACTCGCATCCCCAGCTTTCTGCTTCCGGGGTCCTGTTCCTCGTGGCCTCCATATCAGGAACCGTGAGTCTTGCCGCCACGCATCTCCCAACCACGCAAGCGCCAACGGCGCCTCCAGACGCTTCGGACAACCCTCGGAGTGAGAGAATCCTGCGTGCCCAAAATGAGGTCATCCCCATCTTTGGGTGCCCCATCATCCCGAAAGACGGAGGCACATGCCCCGTCACCATCAGTCCTTCAACTCTGCTCCCGGAACGCTCCACTGTGCCGGCGCCCCCGTGTGGGCCGCATCTACCCCGTGCAATTTCTGGGCAGCTGCAACATGCCCTGGGTGAGAAAGGGCCCTGGGACCAGGAGAGCAGGGCGGTCTGCAGGGCTGCCCAAGGCCGGCCAATTCTCATGAGCGTTCTGCCCAATCCGATCTCGATTTGGGTAGAATGCTCGTGAGAATTGGCCAGAAAACGCCCAGCGAAGTCATCTCGGGAGCCGCACATCTGCAGGGCCGCCCCCCCAGGACATGGCTGGGCATTGTGAGTGCCGCTCCCGCAACACGCCAAGAGGCACTCTGTGAGACGGACTGTGGCTAGGACAACGCCTGGGGATCCTCGGCCTGCGGGGTCCCGTCCCTGGCACTATACCATGGGTCTGGTCCCATCACGAAGCCCGGGCTCGAACGCTCGCTCGCATCCACAGCCTTCTGCTTCCGGGGTCCTGTTCCTCGTGGCCTCCATATCGGGAACCCTGAGTCTTGCCGCCACGCAACTCCCGAACACGCAGGCACAAACGGCGCCTCCCGGCGCTTCGGACAACACTCGGAATGAGATAAACCTGCGTGCCCAATATGAGGTTATCCCCATCCTTGGCCCCCCATCTTCCCAAAAGACGGAGGAACACGCCCGGCCGCCATCCGTCCTTCAACTCTGCTCCCGGACCGCTCCACTGTGCCGTCGCCCGCGGGTGGGCTGCATATTTTCCGTGCCATTTCGGGGCGGCCGCAACATGCCCTGGGTGATAAAGGGCCCTGGGTCTTGGAGAGCGGTTCACTACGCAGGGCTGCCCAACGCCGGGGTCAGTTTAGGCAGAATGCTCCTGAGAATTGGCTGAAACATGCCAGCAAACTGGCATCAGGTGCAGCACAGCTGCAGGGCCTCCCCCTGGTCCTGGCCTGGCATGGCAACCTGTCCTGTCTGAAACATGCCAGAAAGCCATCTGGTAGTCAGTCTGTGGTGAAGCGATCGCCTCCTGCTCCTCACCTCCGAGCATCCCATCCCTGATACTGTCCGTTGGGGCTCGGCCTGTGCAGAGGCCTGGAAAAGAACCCTGGCCTGCTTCCTCAGTCTTCCATTTCAAGGGACCTGTCCTTTGGTGCCTCCAACTGGGGAACCCTGAGTCTCCTGCCACGCCTCCCTATCCCACCTCGGCACACACGGTGCCTTTCCGCTCTTTGGACAAGCCTCAGAGCAAGAGAACGCTTGTGAGAACTGGCTGGAAAACACACAAGCCTCAGAGCAAGAGAACGCTTGTGAGAACTGGCTGGAAAACACCAGGCAAAATCACTTTGGGCGCCACACGTTGGCAAGGCCACCCCCCCTGGGTCTTGCCGGGCACCACGAGCAGTCGTGTCAGAACCCCGCCAGAAAACCCTCCAGATGGCAGGCTCCAGCGACGCTGATGCCTCTTGCTCCTCAGCTTCCGGGGGTACCCTCCCTGGAGCTGTCGATGGGGCTACTCCTGCCACTAGGCCCGGACATGAAACCTCACCTGCTTTCCCTGCATTTGGTTTCCAGGAGCCTGTCCCTCCGGGCCTCCACCTGGGGAACAAGGAGTCCCGTGCCATGCCTCCACAACCCTCAACTCTACTCCAGGAATGCTCCCATAGGCCAGTGCCCCTGGATGGGACACATAGTCTCGGCAAGTTTTCTGGGTCACTGTGACATGCCCCGAGCAAGAAAGGGCCCTCGGCCATGTGGAGTAGAGTGGTCCGCAGGGCTGCCCAATGTCAGCCAATTCTCACGAGCGTTCTGTCCAAACCCATCCCGGTTTGGGCAGAATGCTCATGAGAATTGGCCCGAAAACGCCAGGCCAACTCACTTCGGGCACCGCGCATCTGCACGGCAGCTCCCTGGGCATGGCCTGGCATCATGAGCCCAGCCACCACCCGTCCCTCAACTCTGCTTCAGGAACGCTCCCCTACACCAAGGCCCCCAGGTGGGCCTTGTCTCGGCGCATTTTCCTGGTAGCTGTGACATGCCCCCAGCGAGAAAGGGCCCTCAGCCACGGGGAGAAGGGTGGTCCAGAGGGCAATCCAACACCAGCCAATCCTCATGAGCGTTCTGACCAACCGGGATTGGTTTGGGCAGAACGCTCGTGAGTATTGGATGGAAAAGGCCTGGCTAAGTCACTTTTGGCGCCGAAAGTCTGCAGGGCAGCCCTGTAGGTATCGGACGTCATCCCCAGTCGTCACGTCGAACTCTGCTGAAACGTCTTCTGAGTCTGGCACAGGCCAAGCAGATGCCTCCTGCTCCTCAGCCTCCAGGGGTACCCTCCCTTGCGCTGGCCCATGGGTCTGGGACAGCCCTGATGCCCAAGCACAAGCCCTCGCCTGCTTGCTCAACCTTCTGTTTCCTGGGTCCTGTCCCTCGGTGCCCCAACTGGGAAAGCCTGAGTCCTGCACCACGAGAATCCTAAGATCCTATGTCAAGGTGCCTTTCAGAGCTGCAGACAAGCCTCTGAGTGAGACATACATTCCTGCCTCCACTGACGCCAGACCCATCCTTGGGCTCCCAAGTCACCCAAAGAGTCGGGTGCAGACGCCCCGCCACAAACACTCCCTCAACTTTACTCCTGTAACACTCCCCTCCGCCGGGGCCCCAGGGTGGGTCGCTATGTCTCGGCGCGTTTTCTGGGTGGCTGTGACATGCCCTGAGCGAGAAAGGGCCCTCAGCCATGGGGAACGGGGCAATGTGCAGGGTTGCCTATCGCCGGCCAATTCTCACGAATATTCTGCCCAATTCGATCCCAATTAGAGCAGAATGCTCAAGAGAACTAGCTGGAAAATGCCCGGCAAACAAGCTTTGGGCACCACACGTCTGCAGGGCTGTCGCCTGGGCCTGGCCTGGGATCCCGAATGTTACGTCTGAACCCGGCCAGAAAGCCCTCCGTGAGTCCGGTTCAGGTGAGTCTGACACCTCCTGCTCCTTAACCTCTGGGGGTTCCCTCCATTGCACTGTCCAATTCGACTGGTACAGCCCCGTGGCCCAAAAATTAACCCTTGCCTGCTTTCTTGGCCTTCTGTTTCCAGGATCCTCTCCCTCGGGCCCTCCAATTGGAAAACCCTGAGTCCCATGCCACATATCCCCCTGCCACCCAGGTGGAAATAGTGCCTTTTAGAACTTTGGAAATGCCTTGGGGGCAGAGAAATCTTCATGCCCCCACTGAGGCCACTCCCAAGCATCGGTGCCCCAGTGGCTGGAAAAGTCAGAGGTGGATGCCACAACCTCTTCCTCATTCTGCTCCGGGAAATGTCGCCTGCACTAGGGCCCCTGAGTGGCCCTCATCGTCTCACTGCCTTTACTGGATGACTGCGACATGCCCCGCCTGAGGAAGGGCCCACGGTCATGGGGACAGGGCGGTCCTCAGGGCTGCCCAACCCCGGGCAATTCTGATGAGTGTTCTGCCCAAATTGATCCAGATTTGGGCAAAACGTTCTTGATATTTGGCCGGAAAACACCCTGCATTCTCGATTCGGGTGACACATGTCTGCAGGGCCGCCTGTTGGGCCTCGCCCAGGATCCCATGTTGTCATGACTCGGACCCTGCCAAAAAGCCCTCCATGAATCAGTGGGAGATGAGGCCAATGCCTCCTGCTCCTTGGCAACCGTGGATTCCCTCCCTGGAGCTGGGAGTTGGGGTCTGCCATGCCCCTATTCCTTGGTCCCAACCCTCACCTAGTTTTCAGTCTTACCTTCGCAGGGTCCTGTCTCTCGAACCATCCACTGCAGGAAATCTGAAACCCACCCCATTAGTCCTCTTGCCACCTATTTGCAAACCGTGGCTTTTGGAGCCTGAGTCAACCATTGTATGTGGAGACCCATGCCTGCCCTCCCCTCAACAAGGCCTTTCCACACCATCAGCAGCATAGTCTCTGCATGTTTTCCTGATGGCTACGCATGCACTGTGCAAGAAACAACTATAGTCCACCAGAGACGGGTGGTCCAAATAACCCATTAATGCCAGCCTATTCTCACCATATGGGTTTAGGTAGAATGCTCATGAGAATTGGCAGGAAATTCCCTGGAGACCTCACTTTGTGCAGCTCATGTCTGCCTGAACACGGCCTTTTCTAGAGTCCTGTCCTCAGTGAGCTTGGCAAGAACTCGGGGAAAGCCCTCCACAAGCCAGCGGATGCAAGGCCAATGACTCTCCCTACTGAGCCCTGGGTGACTGCCTCGGTCCCAGAAGATCTGACATACCATGCCCCTAGGCTCTAAATAAACTGTAGTTTCATTATTCATGCTTCCATTCTAAGGCTCCTGGCCCCTAATCCCCTCAGATAAAGGAGGTCTGAGTGACACCCCACCACTCCACCTGCCACGTGGTAGGGATTCATGCTGATTGGAGTTGTGTCAAGCCCTCCAAGGGGGTGAAACCTGCTTGCACCCATAAAGCTTCCCTGACCATCATGCCCCCCCTCGGCCATAAGGGCATATACTTGTGATGGATGAGGTGTGTCCCCAATTCATCCCTGTGGGCAGGCCCCCTCAGATTCAGTATATATGGGCTGCAATGTTCCAAGGCCCTAACTCAAACCTTTCTTTGGGTTTTCGGGCTTCCATTCCAAGGGGCCTGACCCCCAGGCCCCCTGAATTAAGGACCCCTGAGCAACACCTCAGGAATCCGCCCTCCACATGGATGGAACTCATGCCACTTGGAGCTGCGCTGAACCTTCAGAGGGGCAGAAACCTGCATGTCCCCCTAAAGCCACTCCTACAATCAGTGGCCCCCCAGAGACAAACCCTGATTCTTCAGGTGGCCAGATGAATGTCCTAAACGCTGCCTCGATGGGAGCCAATTTCAGCGTTGGCAAATTGGGCCTGCCATGTCCCTAGGTTCTAACCCGAACACTAGGTGGGGTATACAAGCTTCCCTACCCTGAGGCCTGGCACCCACAACCCAGATTGGGGATGCCTGAGACTCACTCTGGCACTCCCCTGGTTCCTAGGGTACAGTAGTGCCATTGGGAGGTGCACACATTCTTCAGAGCTATGAAACCTGCATGCCCCCCCCCAAGGCCACACCCAGCATTGTTCAACCCCTGGACTCAAACCCAGAATCGAACACCCTGCCTGGTGCCTGTTCTCAACTCAGCACACCAGGGACCCAACCTCAGCAAGAAAAGTTCAGACCTGCCATGACCCTAGGCCCTTACCATAACCCTAATTTGGGTTTTTAGGTTTCTATCCAAAGAGAACTGGCTCCCACATCCCCAAGATTAAGGACAGCAGAGTGACACCATGTGACTCCACTGACCACCTAGGCAGACTTCTTGTGGTTTGGGGCTGCACCAAACTCTCAGACAGGGAGAAACCTGCAAGCCCCCTTAAAGCCTCCCTCAACATGAGAGGCCTTATGGCCATAAAACCAGATTCTGCTGTGCCTCCAGATGTATGGCCTGGACTCAGCCATGTGGAGAGCCCGCATCAGCACCAGTACATTGGGCCTGCCGTGCCCAAAGGCCCTAACACTAACCCTATGTGGGTGTACAGGCTTCCATGTCCAGAGGTCTTTTCCCTAAGCCTGATGATGGGCACCTGTGAGACTCACAGTGGCATAAAGCACGCCTCAGTGACACCCAAGGGCTGCGCCCCACACTCATGAGGAAACTGTGCCCTTTGGAGCTTAGCAGAACCCTCAGACTGGGAGAAACTTGCATGCAACTCTGAGGATGCTCCCAGTTTCTATAGCCTCCCTAGACACAAACTTGGAATCTGATATGCCTGATGCCCAGCCTGACGTCAGCCCACTGGAAAGCCTGCCTCAGCACCAGCAGTTCAAGCCTGCCTTGCCCTGAGGCCCTACCATAGCTCTAGTTTCTGTTTTCAGGCTTCCAATTCAAGAGGCCTGGCCCCAAAACTCCCCAGATTAAGGACCCCGCTGTGAAAACCCAAGAATCCGATTGCCATGCGGGGGGAGACTGTGCCATCTAGAGCTCTGAAGTGCCCTCAGAGAGGAAGAAACATGCACACCCTTCTAAAATACTCTCAACATCAGTAGCTCTCCTGGCCAGAAACCCCGATTCTGCCACACTGCAGGATGAGCTCCCTCAACTCAACCCTGAGGGGAATCTGAATCAGCGCTGGTGGATCAGAGCTGCAATTCCCCAAGGCCATTACCCTAACCCTAAGTTGCGTTTTCAGGCTTCCTTCTTCAGGGGTCTGTTCAGCAAGCACTCTGGTTTGCGAACCCTAGAGTCACACCATAGGAGTCCACCTGCCACCTAGAAGGTAACCAGTCTGTTTGGACCTGCAAGGAACTGTCAGAAAGAGAGAAACCTGTGTGTCCCCATGAGTAATCCCCTATGATCTTCAGCCCCCCCAGCCTCAAACGCCACCTGAACCCCATCTTCAACGCAGCTCCTCAGAGATCCCGCCTCTGGACCAGCAGTTCGGACCTGTCACACCCACAGCTCAGCTCTCCTCAGTGAACCCTGTCAGCTCTAGGAAGACCTGGAACTACCCTGCCTGCTGCAAAGCTGGGATCCCCTCTCCATCTTCTCAACATAAACTGGCCCAGGGCTTTCTTGAGAAAGGGGGAAGGATGGGGAGCCTGGGTGACTCAGTGGGTTAAAGCCTCTGACTTAAGCTCAGGTCATGAACCCAAGGTCCTGGGATCGAGCCCTGCTTCGGGTTCTCTGATCAGTCTAGAGCCTCGTTCCCTGCCCCCCTCTCTCTGCCTATTTGTGATCTCTGCCAAATATATAAAAATAAAATCTTTTAAAAAAGAAAGAAACAGGGGAAAGCCTCCTGAATGTTAAGCACCTCCTTTCCTCTTCTGCCCTATTTCTCTCCACTTACCATTGTACCTGCAAACTGGAAGGAACATATCAATGGAACATGGACATGTTCTGAGGTCTAAATTTTTCCTGGCAGCTTTCTGAGGGCTCCTTATGCAATCAGAAACTAGTGTATCCCACCACAGTGTTTTTGAAAATGATCATTGGCAGAAAAGGAGAAGAAAAATCACTCCATTTTTACCTCGCTCTTCATGAAGTAGAACATGGTCTTCTTCTTTCCTTCCTTTATTTCAGTTCCAATATGTTTCCATGCAGTGTTCATTCCTTTGCTTCAGCGGTAGGATTTTGTGATTCCTCACCTGCACAGAACACCCAGAGCTCATCACAGTGTGTACCCTCCCTTATAGGGAGATACCTAGGAGGGCAACTGCTGGATTCTAGGGTTGTTCAGTTCTTAGCTTTTCCCTGGGTTGCTTCTGTGTTTTGTTGACTGTTTCCTTTGCTGTGCAGAAGCTTTTGAATTGATGAAGTCCCCAAAATTCACCTTTGCTTTTGTTCGCTTTGTTTTTGGAGACATATCTTGAAAGAAGTTGTTGTGGCCAGTGTTGAAGAGGTTACTGCCTATGTTCCCCTCTATGATTCTCATGGATTCCTACCTCAAGTTTAGGTCTTTTATCCATTTCGAGTTCTCTGTGTTTGGTGTAAGAGAATGGTCGAGTTTTATTCATCTACACATAGCTGTCCCAATTTTCCCAGCACCATTTATTGAAGAGACTGCCTTTATTCCACTGTATATTTTTCCTACTTTGTTGAAGATTATTTGACTGTAGAGTTTATTGCCCATATCTGAGCTCTCTACTCAGTTCCACTGGTCTATGGTTCTGTTTTTATGTGAGTCCCATGCTGTATTGGTGATCAGAGCTTTGTATAACCCTGGAAATCAGACAACGTGATGCTCCCAGTTTTGTTTTTCTTTTTGGCATTTCCTTAGCAATACAGTGTATCTCTGATTCTTCACAAATTTTAGGCTTGTGTTGGCTCCAGCACTTTAAAACATACTGGTGGAATTTTTTTTGGAATGGCATTAAAAGGATCAATTGCTCTAGGCAGTCCCTTAACATTAAATGTCTAGACATTTTAGCAATGTTTTTGCTTCTGATCCATAAGCATGCAATGGGCTTCTGTCATTTTTGTTTTCTTCAATTTCTTTCATGAGTGTTGTATACTTCCTTACTTACAGATCCTGTACCTCTTCGGTTTTGTTTATTCCCAGGTATGTTATTGTTTGGGTGTTGTAGCTAACAGAATCAATTCTCTAATTTCCCTTTCTGTATTTTCATTGGTAATGTAAGAAAGCCAGATTCCTGTACAATGATTTTGTATCCTGCCACATCATTGGATTGCTGAATGCGTTCTAGTAGTTTGGGGGTGGAGACTTTTGGGTATTCCATATAAAGTATATCAAATGTGAAGAGAGAGATTGACTTCATTGCCAATTTGGATACATTTTATTTCTTTTTATTGTCTGTTTGCTGATGCGAGGACTTCAAATACTATGTTGAACAAGAGTGGTGAGAGTGGGCATCCTTCTCATGTTCCTGATCTCAAAGGGAAGGCTGTCAGCTTTTACCCATTGAGGAGGATATTTACTGTGAATTTTTCATATAAACATTTTAAGAGGTTGACAAATATTTTCTCTATCCCTATACTTCAAAGCGTTTTAATCAGGAACTGATGCTGCCAAATGCTTTTTCATCATCAATTGAGAGGACCATGTGGTTCCCTCACCTCTCTTATTAATTTGTTCTATGACATTGATTTGCAAATGTTGAACCACCCTTGCAACCTAGGCATAGATCTCACCCGATCATGGCAGATAATCTTTTTAATGTACTGTTGGATTCTATTAGCTAGGATCTTGCTGAGAATAGTAGCATCCATATTCATCAATTATATTGGTTTGAAATTTTCCTTCTTGATGAGGACTTTGCCTGGTGTGTGGATCAGGGTAATGCTGGCTTCAAAAAACGTGTCTGGAAGTATTCCTTCTGTTTCAAATTTTGGAAAGATAGAAATGGAAGGAAAACTTCCAAACTCATTTTATGAGGCCAGCATCACCTTGATCCCAAAACCAGACAAGGATCCCACCAAAAAAGAGAGCTATAGACCGATATCCTTGATGAACACAGATGCGAAAATACTCAACAAAATACTAGCCAATAGGATTCAACAGTACATTAAAAAGATTATTCACCACGACCAAGTGGGATTTATTCCAGGGCTGCAAGGTTGGTTCAACATCCGCAAATCAGTCAATGTGATACAACACATCAATAAAAGAAAGAACAAGAACCATATGATACTTTCAATAGATGCTGAAAAAGCATTTGACAAAGTACAGCATCCCTTCCTGATCAAAACTCTTCAAAGTGTAGGGATAGAGGGCACATACCTCAATATCATCAAAGCCATCTATGAAAAACCCACCGCAAATATCATTCTCAATGGAGAAAAACTGAAAGCTTTTCCACTAAGGTCAGGAACACGGCAGGGATGTCCATTATCACCACTGCTATTCAACATAGTACTAGAGGTCCTAGCCTCAGCAATCAGACAACAAAAGGAAATTAAAGGCATCCAAATCGGCAAAGAAGAAGTGAAATTATCACTCTTCGCAGATGATATGATACTATATGTGGAAAACCCAAAAGACTCCACTCCAAAACTGCTAGAACTTATACAGAAATTCAGTAAAGTGTCAGGATATAAAATCAATGCACAGAAATCAGTTGCATTTCTCTACACCAACAGCAAGACAGAAGAAAGAGATATTAAGGAGTCAATCCCATTTACAATTGCATCCAAAACCATAAGATACCTAGGAATAAACCTAACCAAAGAGACACAGAATCTATACTCAGAAAACTATAAAGTACTCATGAAAGAAATTGAGGAAGACACAAAGAAATGGAAAAATGTTCCATGCTCCTGGATTGGAAGAATAAATATTGTGAAAATGTCTATGCTACCTAAAGCAATCTACACATTTAATGCAATTCCTATCAAAGTACCATCCATCTTTTTCAAAGAAATGGAACAAATAATGCTAAAATTTATATGGAACCAGAAAAGACCTCGAATAGCCAAAGGGATATTGAAAAAGAAAGCCAACGTTGGTGGCATCACAATTCCGGACTGGAAAGAGCTTCAGGAGAATAGGTGTTAGTTCTTTTTTTAACGTTTGGTGCAATTCGCTAGGGCATCCTTCAGGACCTGGGGTCTTGTCTTTTGGTAGGCTTTTGATCACGGTTTAAACCCGTTACTGGATAACGGTCTATTCGGGTTGTACATTTCTTCCTTGTTCAATTTTGGGATTTAACAGTTTTCTAGGAATGCATCCATTTCACCTAGGTTGCTTAGCTTATTTGCATATACCTTTTTCCCAATTTCTTTTCAGTTTAACCATATTCATTGCTTTAGCACCACACCCAGTGCTCCATGCAATCCGTCCCCTCTCTATTACCCACCAAGTATTTCCCCAACCTCCCACCCCTGCTCTTTCAATGCCCTCTTAGATTCTTTTTCAGAGTCCTTAGTCTCTCATGGTTCCCCTCCCCTTCCAATTTCCCTCCACTCCCTTCTCCTCTCCATCTCCCCTTGTCCTCCATGCTATTTGTTATACTCCACACAGAAGTGAAACCCTATGATAATTGACTCTCTCTGATGGATTTATTTCACTCAGCAGAATCTCTTCCAGTCCCGTCCAGGTTGCTGCAAAAGTTAGGTATTCATCCTTTCTGAATGGAAGCATAATACTTCATAGTGTATATGGACCACATCTTCCTTATCCATTCTTCCAAGGGCATCTTGGTTCTTCCCACAGTTTGGCAAGCGTGACCATTGCTGCTATAAATTTGGGTTATAGATGGCCCTTCTTTTCACGCCATCTGTATCTTTGGGTTAAATACCTAGGAGTGTAATTGCAGGATTATAGAGAAGTTCCATTTTTAATTTCTTGAGGAATCTCCACACCGTTCTCTAAAGAGGCTGCACCCCTTGCATTCCCACCCACAGTATAAGAGGATTCCCCTTTCTCCACATGCTCTCTAACACATATTGTTTCTCGTCTTGCTAATTTAGGCCATTCTAACTGGTGTAAAGTGACATCTTAATATGATTTTAAGTTGAATCTCACTGATGCCTAGTGACGATGAACATTTTTTTTCAAGTGTCTGATCACCATTTTTATGTCTTCATTGGAGAAGTGTCTGTTCCTAACTTCTGCCTATTTTTTGATATAATTATCTGTTTTGTGTGTGTTGATTTTGAGGAGTTTTTCATAGATCCTGTATACCAACCTTTTGTCTGTACTGTCATTTGTAAATATCTGATTTTGACGAAGTCCCCGAAGTTTATTTTGGCTTTTGTTTCCTTTGCCTTTGAAGACATATCTTGAAAGAATTCGCTGTAGTTGATATCAAAAGATTACTGCCTATGTTCTCCTCTAGGATTCTGATGGATTCCTGTCTCACCTTGAGGCTGGAATCTTTTTATCCATTATGATTTCCTCTTTGTGTATGGTGTAAGAGGATGGTCGAGTTTCATTCTTCTACATGGAGCTGCCCAATTCCCTGCACCATTTATTGAAGAGACTGCCTTTTTCCCACTGTATATTTTTTCCTGCTTTCTTGAAGATTATTTGTCCATAGAGTTGATAGTCCATATCTGAGCTCTCTATTGTGCTCCACTGGTCTAGGAGTCTGTTTTTATGCCAGTCCCATGCTGTCTTGGTAACCCTTGAAATCAGGCAACGTGGTGCTCCCGTTTTGTTTCTCTTTTCAGCAATTCTTAGCAATATGGGGTCACTTCTATTCCACACAAATTTTAGGCGTGTGCTTGTTCCATCTCTTTGAAAGATATCGGTGGAATTTTTATTGAAATGGCATTAAATGGATCAATTGCTCTAAGCAGTATACACATTTTAAGAATGTTTATTCTTCTGATCCATGAGAAATCAATGGTTTTTCATCTCATTGGTTTTCTTTCATTTCTGTCATGAGTGTTCTCTAGTTCCTCGAGTATAAATCCTTTACCTCTTTGGTTTGGTTTATTCCCAGGTATCTTATGGTTCGGGTGCTGTAGTAAATGGCATTGATTCTCTAATTTCCCTTTCTGTATTTTCATTGATAATGTAGAAGAAAGCCACTGATTTCTGTATCATGATTTTGTATCCTGCCACATTCTTGAATTGCTATTTGAGGTCTGATAGTTTGGGGGCGGAGTCTTTTGGGATTTCCATATCGATTATGTCATGCTTGAGGAGAGAAAGTTTGATTTCTTCATTGCCAACGTGGATACTTTTTATTTCTCTTTGTTGTCTGATTGCTGTTGCCGAACTTCACAGCCTATGTTGAACAAGGGTTGTGAGAATGGGTGTCCTTGTCATGTTCCTGATTTCAAAGCAAAGGCTGGGATCTTTTACCATTTGAGGAATCTCTACACTGTTCTCCAAATAGACTGCACCAACTGGCATTCCCACCCACAGTGTAAGAGGATTCCCCTTTCTCCATCCTCTCCAACACATGTTGTTTCCTGTCTTGCTAATTTAGGCCATCCTAACTGGTGTAAAGTGACATCTTAATGTGGTTTTCATTTGAATCTCCCTGATACCTAGTGATGATGGACATTTTTTCAGGTTTCTGGTAGCCATTTGTATGTCTTCATTGAAGAAGTGTCTTTTCATGTCTTCTGCCCATTTTTTGATATGATTATCTGTTTTGTTTGTGTTGAGTTTGAGGAGTTCTTCATAGATCCTTGATATCAACCTTTTGTCTGTCCTGTCATTTGCCAATATCTTATCTTATTCCATGGGTTGCCACTTTTCTTTCTTTATTGTTTCCTATGCAGTGCAGAATATTTTGATTTTGGTGAGTTCCCAAAGTTTATTTTGGCTTTTTTTTTCCTTTGGTTTGGAGGCATGTCTTGAAAGAAGTCACTGTGGCTGATATTGAAGAGATACTGCCTATGTTCTCCTCTAGGATTCTGATGGATTCCTGTCTCATGTTGAAGTCTTTATCCATTATGAGTTTTTCTTTGTGTATGGTGTAAGAGGCTGGTCCATTTTCATTCTTCTAAATAGAGCTGCCCAGTTTCCCCTGCAACATTTATTGAAGAGACTGTCTTTTTTCCACTGTATATTTTTTCCTGCTTTCTTGAAGATTATTTGGCCATGGAGTTGATGGTCTATATATGAGCTGTCTACTGTGTTCCACTGGTCTATGGTCTGTTTTTATGCCAGTCCCATGCTGTCATGGTGATCAGGGAGGCTCTCCTGGGACTTGGGACTTAAGCCCCTGTCCCCAGCTACCCCGATTCCCACAATTTCCCCCGCGATCCTTTGCTCTTTTGGAGTGCTTTCAACCAGTCTCCAAGTTAATGCTGGTCCCCAGAAGCAGGGCACTCTTGCTCGTTTTGGGGTATTACTTTCCAATCAATCACCTTTGGTGGCTCCCTCCCCCTTTTGTTTATCTTCCGATATCAGTCGCCATTCCCACTCTGCTTTACTTGCCCACTGGTGTCTTCTGCCCCGTAGAGATCCAACGTGTATAATTCTGATCTCAGGCTGATTTCATGGGTGATCAGAGTTCTTTGGTAGGTAATCAGCTCACTTTGGTGTAAGGGCTGAAAAGGCGCCTCCTCTTACTTCCCTGCCATCATGTCCCTCTGAATACCCAACTTTTATATTAACATAGATGGGACAGGAGGAGATTAAGCTGAGTGAAATAAGTCAAGCAGAGAAAGTCAATTATCATATGGTTTCACTTACTTGTGTAACATAAGGAATATCACGGAGGACATTCGGAGAAGGAAAGGAAATGTGAATTGGGATAAATCGGACGGGGAGTTGAACCATGAGAGACTGTGGACTCTGAGAAATAAACTTAGGGTTTTGGAGGGGAGGGGAGTGGGGAGATGGGTGAGCCTGGTAGTGGGTATTAAGGAGGGCATGTATCACATGGAGCACTAGGTATGGTGCATAAACAATGAATCTTGGAACACTCAAAAAATAAAATTAAAAAAATTAAATGTGACTTTACTACAGATCCTAAGGGTCAGAGAGGGAATCACAATGGAGATTCTCAACCATTCTTACATCAGAGCTCACAATGACACTCTATCTCTGAAGAGCAGTATAAATAAGGAGGCAGGATTTGAGCCTTAAGTCAGAGTTCTTCCTGCTTCAGCCATACCTGGCAGCCTTGGCCTGTGCCCCCCTCCCCAGATGCCCTTTCTGGTGGCCCTGAGTTAGTGGGGACCACATGGTCATATGGAGATGGGAAGCTTCACACCCCTATTGATGATGGTGCTATTGTATTGTTCTCAACAGTCCAACAACATGATTTCTGAGTGAAATAAGTAGCAGCTTCTTGACCTTCTTAAGATTTGAAAATCATCTTGAGTCATCTATTACAAATGTGATTTCAACATGTCTTCTTTTTCTGAAAAAAAGGAAAGAAAGAAAGAAACCCAAATAGTAATCATGGCTTCCTGAGCACCTGCTCTTGAGAGCCATAACAGTGGCTCTTTCTGGAATTGTCCCTCATAAACTTCTAAACTGTGATGTAGGTATTTTAGTAGGCACATTTTCTAGGTGGTTAGATAGGGGCTTAGAGACGACTCCAGTACGAGTGTATTTTAGTGTCAGAAACCTAAATGGCATCCCCAAACTGATTCAAAATCCCTTGTTATTCCATACATGGTACTATTTCCCTCCTATCCATGTGGTCTTCTCAATCTGAAAACATCTCAAGTCTCAGGGTTTTCTTGCATGGCCAACTGGAACAGATTCATCTGGCTTTTAACCTCTGACCATCATGATCATTAAGATAATTATCTCAGTGGAGCACCTCCAGTAAGATACTCAAAGATCTTTTTTTTTTTTTTTTTTTTTTTTTTTATAAACATATATTTTTATCCCCAGGGGTACAGGTCTGTGAATCACCAGGTTTACACACTTCACAGCACTCACCAAAGCACATACCCTCCCCAATGTCCATAATCCCACCCCCTTCTCCCAAACCCCCTCCCCCCAGCAATCCTCAGTTTGTTTTGTGAGATTAAGAGTCACTTATGGTTTGTCTCCCTCCCAATCCCATCTTGTTTCATTTATTCTTCTCCTACCCACTTAAGCCTCCATGTTGCATCACCACTTCCTCATATCAGGGAGATCATATGATAGTTGTCTTTCTCTGCTTGACTTATTTCACTAAGCATGATACGCTCTAGTTCCATCCATGTTGTCGCAAATGGCAAGATTTCATTTCTTTTGATGGCTGCATAGTATTCCATTGTGTATATATACCACATCTTCTGGATCCATTCATCTGTGGATGGACATCTAGGTTCTTTCCATAGTTTGGCTATTGTGGACATTGCTGCTATAAACATTCGGGTGCATGTGCCCCTTTGGATCACTACATTTGTATCTTTAGGGTAAATACCCAATAGTGCAATTGCTGGGTCATAGGGCAGTTCTATTTTCAACATTTTGAGGAACCTCCATGCTGTTTTCCAGAGTGGCTGCACCAGCTTGCATTCCCACCAACAGTGTAGGAGGGTTCCCCTTTCTCCGCATCCTCGCCAGCATCTGTCATTTCCTGACTTGTTGATTTTAGCCATTCTGACTGGTGTGAGGTGATATCTCATTGTGGTTTTGATTTGTATTTCCCTGATGCCGAGTGATATGGAGCACTTTTTCATGTGTCTGTTGGCCATCTGGATGTCTTCTTTGCAGAAATGTCTGTTCATGTCCTCTGCCCATTTCTTGATTGGATTATTTGTTCTTTGGGTGTTGAGTTTGCTAAGTTCTTTATAGATTCTGGACACTAGTCCTTTATCTGATATGTCGTTTGCAAATATCTTCTCCCATTCTGTCAGTTGTCTTTTGATTTTGTTAACTGTTTCCTTTGCTGTGCAAAAGCTTTTGATCTTGATGAAATCCCAATAGTTCATTTTTTCCCTTGCTTCCCTTGCCTTTTGCGTTGTTCCTAGGAAGATGTTGCTGCGGCAGAGGTCGAAGAGGTTGCTGCCTGTGTTCTCAAGGATTTTGATGGATTCCTTTCGTACATTGAGGTCCTTCATCCATTTTGAGTCTATTTTTGTGTGTGGTGTAAGGAAATGGTCCAATTTCATTTTTCTGCATGTGGCTGTCCAATTTTCCCAGCACCATTTATTGAAGAGGCTGTCTTTTTTCCATTGGACATTCTTTCCTGCTTTGTCGAAGATGAGTTGACCATAGATTTGAGGGTCTATTTCTGGGCTCTCTATTCTGTTCCATTGATCTATGTGTCTGTTTTTGTGCCAGTACCATGCTGTCTTGATGATGACAGCTTTGTAATAGAGCTTGAAGTCCGGAATTGTGATGCCACCAAATTTGGTTTTCTTTTTCAATATCCCTTTGGCTATTCGAGGTCTTTTCTGGTTCCATATAAATTTTAGCATTATTTGTTCCATTTCTTTGAAAAAGATGGATGGTACTTTGATAGGAATTGCATTAAATGTGTAGATTGCTTTAGGTAGCATAGACATTTTCACAATATTTATTCTTCCAATCCAGGAGCATGGAACATTTTTCCATTTCTTTGTGTCTTCCTCAATTTCTTTCATGAGTACTTTATAGTTTTCTGAGTATAGATTCTGTGTCTCTTTGGTTAGGTTTATTCCTAGGTATCTTATGGTTTTGGATGCAATTGTAAATGGGATTGACTCCTTAATATCTCTTTCTTCTGTCTTGCTGTTGGTGTAGAGAAATGCAACTGATTTCTGTGCATTGATTTTATATCCTGACACTTTACTGAATTCCTGTATAAGTTCTAGCAGTTTTGGAGTGGAGTCTTTTGGGTTTTCCACATATAGTATCATATCATCTGCGAAGAGTGATAATTTGACTTCTTCTTTGCCGATTTGGATGCCTTTAATTTCCTTTTGTTGTCTGATTGCTGAAGCTAGGACCTCTAGTACTATGTTGAATAGCAGTGGTGATAATGGACATCCCTGCCGTGTTCCTGACCTTAGTGGAAAAGCTTTCAGTTTTTCTCCATTGAGAATGATATTTGCGGTGGGTTTTTCATAGATGGCTTTGATGATATTGAGGTATGTGCCCTCTATCCCTACACTTTGAAGAGTTTTGATCAGGAAGGGATGCTGTACTTTGTCAAATGCTTTTTCAGCATCTATTGAGAGTATCATATGGTTCTTGTTCTTTCTTTTATTGATGTGTTGTATCACATTGACTGATTTGCGGATGTTGAACCAACCTTGCAGCCCTGGAATAAATCCCACTTGGTCGTGGTGAATAATCTTTTTAATGTACTGTTGAATCCTATTGGCTAGTATTTTGTTGAGTATTTTCGCATCTGTGTTCATCAAGGATATAGGTCTATAGCTCTCTTTTTTGGTGGGATCCTTGTCTGGTTTTGGGATCAAGGTGATGCTGGCTTCATAAAATGAGTTTGGAAGTTTTCCTTCCATTTCTATTTTTTGGAACAGTTTCAGGAGAATAGGAATTAGTTCTTCTTTGAATGTTTGGTAGAATTCCCCCGGGAAGCCATCTGGCCCTGGGCTTTTGTTTGTTTGGAGATTTTTAATGACTGTTTCAATCTCCTTACTGGTTATGGGTCTGTTCAGGCTTTCTATTTCTTCCTGGTTCAGTTGTGGTAGTTTATATGTTTCTAGGAATGCATCCATTTCTTCCAGATTGTCAAATTTATTGCCGTAGAGTTGCTCATAGTATGTTCTTATAATAGTTTGTATTTCTTTGGTGTTAGTTGTGATCTCTCCTCTTTCATTCATGATTTTATTTATTTGAGTCCTTTCTCTTTTCTTTTTGATAAGTTGGGCCAGGGGTTTATCAATTTTATTAATTCTTTCAAAGAACCAGCTCCTAGTTTCGTTGATTTGTTCTATTGTTTTTTTGGTTTCTATTTCATTGATTTCTGCTCTGATCTTTATGATTTCTCTTCTCCTGCTGGGCTTAGGGTTTCTTTCTTGTTCTTTCTCCAGCTCCTTTAGGTGTAGGGTTAGGCTGTGTACCTGAGACCTTTCTTGTTTCTTGAGAAAGGCTTGTACCGCTATATATTTTCCTCTCAGGACTGCCTTTATTGTGTCCCACAGATTTTGAACCGTTGTATTTTCATTATCATTTGTTTCCATGATTTTTTTCAATTCTTCTTTAATTTCCCGGTTGACCCATTCATTCTTTAGAAGGATGCTGTTTAGTCTCCATGTATTTGGGTTCTTTCCAAACTTCCTTTTGTGGTTGAGTTCTAGCTTTAGAGCATTGTGGTCTGAAAATATGCAGGGAATGATCCCAATCTTTTGATACCGGTTGAGTCCTGATTTAGGACCGAGGATGTGATCTATTCTGGAGAATGTTCCATACTCAAAGATCTTTAAGAATACAGACATTATAATACTTTTCTGATATTAAAGTCACTGAAATTACTTTTTTAAAATTAATTAACACTCTGTTATGTTCAGAATGTTCTATAAGACAGATCTGAGATAGTATTTAAAGACACTCAGCTCAGCCTCTTCTACAAAGGGAGACCATGCTTGTAAACATTGCTGAACTATTCCTTTACCTACGGTTACTTATTACCAACCACCGTAGTGTTTATATGGTATGACTATGACTTACATTAGTCAAAATCTGCAAGGAAAGAACTTAGACATTGTACCCAAGTTTAGGGACACTTCATTTTAATACTAGTGTTGTGACAATGAGCTATGCTGTTTTGTTCTATAGTACAAGGGAATGATGCCAGACAGCTTAAAATTCTGACTTTAAATTATCTGTGTGCTTCAGAGATTTGGGCAGGAGAAGGGGAGGAGCCCAGCGTCTGTGAACATTTCTGTTATCTGTGTTGACCATGGAACAGGTAAACATCTGTAGACATCATTTTGATTTCTTGGTACTATTGTTAAAGATGCTTTTGTCTCAAGTTCTTCCCTTCAGAAGTCCTTAGAATGATAATGGGAATTTTTAATCTTTGACCATCCATGGGGCCAGATCCTGGGCTCCCAGGGAAGCTATCGCTTAACATTTTACCAAGCTCAAAATGATGGGGCAAAACCTCAGTGCATAGGCCCTATTTCTGTCCTAAGCACATGTTTTACATCTGCTTTGATAAGAAAAAGATCACCAAAGACTGCCATTGCAAACATAAAGATAAGAAAAACAGAAGAACCTCTCCTGCTCCCATAAGATTAAAGTCATACTGACTTGCACAAACTGAAAACATATAAAAAAGTTCTGGAATGTTCTTCCTCATGATGATGTGTACAAACAAAACAGAATATAGAAATTTTCCCCAAATGTCCCTTCCCTGGAGTCCTACTTTTCTTTAAGATTTTATTTATTTATTTAAGAGAGAGAGAGAGAGAGAGTGCACACAAGCCAAGGGAGAGGGAGAATCAGGTTACCACTGAGCAGGGAGCCTGATGTGGAGCTCAATGCAGGGCTTGATTCCAGGACCCTGGGATCATGACCTGAGCTGAAAACAGACACCTAAAGCCTGAGCCACCCAGGTGCCATGGGCTCTCCCTTTTTTGTGAAGATTGTGTCTCCCAGGCAGCTGTCTTGACTTGGGTTTGAATAAAACTCTCTTCCTTTCTCTCTAAAATGTTTAAAAGGGTTTGTCATTTAGTGTCAATAATAGCAATATGTTTTCTTTTTAAGTGAAGAGTATTCTTGGCTTACAACTCCAACAGCACAGAAGGGCGGTTGTTCTCATTCATCCTGGAGCTTCCCTGCAGAAGCAAGCACATGTATATATATTGCAGCACAAATGGCTCATCCTAGAGGGTGCGTTGAAGGTCAAAGAAGTACTGCCCAATCTAGGGGTGAGAGTTCTTCCCACTTGGAGCACTACTATTTGGGTCTTAAAATTGTCTTGGAAATGTGGGAAACCATTGCATTTCCTGAAGCCCAAGCCTCAGAAGGTCTGAGAACAGCTGTCCTGTTCAGGAGCCAGGCAAAGCTCCTCAGGAAGTGTTGGTGCAGGAATGGAAGGGGCAAGGCTCTGAAGGTGGTCTGCAGCTAGTGGGATGTGGGGAATGGGCCCTGTGTGAGGGGGCCCTGCTCCAAACTCCTCCCATGCTTGTGTGTCCCAGTAAGCTGTACAGGTGGGAAGGGACTCTAGGACCACCTGCATATACAGGAAGGCACCAGTATAAGTTCCAGTGGCTGGATGCAGGCAGTCACAGCAACCAATGGGCGTGGGGCACCACCCTCCCTTACCAATCATCCTGTGGGGGTGGAGCTACCTTTCTGTGGGTAGGCCCCCAGCTGCCCAGGATGCAGCAGTGAGGTAGGAGAAGGCGAGATTGACCTGTGGGGGTTCCCTCGTGGGTGAATAGACACTGTGGACCAGGGTATGGACCTGGGGGGTAGGTTGAGCCCCACGTGGGAGGTTGGGATATGGGAAGGGGGCATGGAATGAGGTAATCCTGGGAACTCAAATGAGTTCTCCTTTTTCCCTTGAAAGTCTCTTCTGCCCTATATCCGTTAATTGGCCGTATCCCCAAGATCCCTGAACTCTAGGGCTCCCACTCACTCCAGGTTTTGTGTGTCACTCCAGGTTTTTGTGTGTCACTCCAGGTTTTGGTGTCAGGAGCCCTGGGGTGAGTTCTGCAACTGCTTGCCTGACCTTAGGTGAGTCAGGTTATACCACAGAGTTTCTGTTTCCTTTTTATGAATGTGCTGGCAGGTAATATCTATGGAAAGGCTTTTTACACAGAAACTGTAATGTATATTGAAGAGCAAATTAAAATCAGATGATTTGGCTGTATTGTTCTGTAAATAATAGTTTTAATCCTTGCCCCAGACAGGATGCCTGGGTGGCTCAGTGGGTTAAAGCCTCTGCCTTTGGTAGAGATCAGGTCATGATCTCAGGGTCCTGAAATTGAGCCCCACATCAGGCTCTCTGCTCAGCAGAGAGCCTGCTTCCCTTTCTCTCTCTCTGCCTGCTTGTGATCTCTGTTTAAATAAATAAATAAAATCTTTACAGAAATAGTTTTAAAACCTCCTGTCATGAGATATGGTATTTTATTGCACAAGGAGTCCTCAGAAGGCTATAATGAAAGTGTCAGATCACAGAGCACATTCAGGTTCCATTGGTAGGTTAGTGACCATTTACCAGGTAGGAGGTAAGTGGAGAGAAATATGACAGAAGGCAAAAGTAGGTGTTAACCATTCATTAGGTAGCATTCTGCATTTCTCATGAAAGCCTTGGGCCAGTGTAATTTTGGAAGAAGGAGAAGGAATCCTGGAGCTTTCTGGCAGACAGGGGAATTCCAGGTCTGAGTAGAGCTGACAGGGGTCCCAGAGTAGAGCTGAGTGCATTCTGCAAGAGGTTGTGGGCAGGACTGGCTCCAGGGGGTGGCTGCGTCTCCCGTGTGACAGTTGTGACAAGTCAGAGCTTTGAGCAGTTTCCTGGAATAGGACAAGTGAGCCACAGGAGGAGAACTGGCAGAACACCTTCTTCTGTGCCACCAGCCTCACCCAACACACACAACCTCATTGTCTTTCCCTGTCACTCCAATTCTGACTGCTCTGTGCTGCCAGGACGAGATGTTGGTTTGTGCTCCTTTCTTTGCATGTCAGTGAAGTTTCAAAACTTTGATTATGGAAGGGACGCCTGGGTGGCTTAGTTGGTTAAGCAGCTGCCTTCGGCTCAGGTCATGATTCCAGCATCCTGGGATCGAGTTCCACATCGGGCTCCTTGCTCGGCAGGGAGCCTGCTTCTCCCTCTGCCTCTGACTGCCTCTCTGTCTACTTGTGCTCACTCTCACTCCTCTCTCTCTCTCTGAAAAATAAATAAAATCTTAAAAAAAAAACTTTGATTATGGAAATGGCGGGTCATCAGAATGGCTATTATTCTTATTTCCTGCTCTTTAGTTCACCACAGTGAATCATACCTGCTAGTGGAAGGGGCTATCTGTGTGTTTTTCTTTCCTGTTTAAATTAAACAATGGGAAAACAATCTTTTGAGGAATTAAAAAACCCTTCATGGGGACTCATGTTTTTCTCTTCTGTGAACCACTTTCTGATCGTAGAAACTTTTTTTTTTTAATTAAAGCTCAGACTCAGAGCTGTAACAGGGTGCTGTGCCCTTTGTGAGGGGGAGAAACAGAGGAGGAGTGTAGGTTGTTTAGGAGCTTGGGGTGTGGCTCATTATGCTCCCATTGGAACCCAAGCCTTTGTTAGCCTTCCTTGACAGTGGGTGGGGGAGATAGGGGTTGCTGCTCACCTGGTGGACCATCCTGGTCTCTGAAACCTGACCCAGTGAATCACTATTGACTTGAACTGGGGAATTTATGAAGAAAACAGAATGAACCCTGAAGGGTGCCTATATACTTTGCACTCAGAAAATTCCATGGAGCAAAGGAACTCATCACCAATGAGACATGTCAGGATCCCTGAGGGTGTGGGCTTTGCTCCCTGGGAAGAGGTTGTGTCTTCATTCTTATCTGAACCAGAACCATGTTGTCTGGTTACCAAGATCCAGACTTTTATGTGACCATGGAATTATTATTATTGTTATTTTAAGGAAGCAATGTAGGCACTGTCTTCAAGATACAAATGTCAAAAGGAAAAACAAAATGTTATATATATATAACATATATATATATATATATATATATATATATATATATATAATGACTAAACTTGTGTTATCTCTCATTAGTAAGGATAACTTAGGGCTGCCCATATGAGAAAGACCAAGGAATTATATTTTGATCAAAGTGTGCTGTGCAATAGTAGTGTATGTGTGGTTTTTTATTTATTTTGATTTATTTTTTATTATTTTTTTAATTTTTAAAAATTTTTATATAAACATATAATGTATGTTTAGCCCAAGGGGTACAGATCTGTGAATCACCAGGTTTACACACTTCACAGCACTCACCATAGCACATAACCTCCCTGATGTGCATAACCCCACCACCGTCTCCTGACAACCCCTAGAAACCCTTTTTATTTTGTGAGATTAAGAGTCACTTATGGTTTGTCTCCCTCCCGATCCCATCATGTTACATTTATTATTTTCCTAACACCGAACCACCCCCACGTTGCATCTCCACTTCCTCATGTCAGGGAGATCATATGATAGCTGTCTTTCTCTGATTGACTTATTTCACTAAGCATAATACTCTCTATTATCTCTATCCATTTGTTGTCACAAATGGCAAGATTTCATTTCTTTTGATGGCTCCATATTATTCCATTGTGTGTGTGTTTGTGTGTGTGTGTGTGTGTGTGTGTGTGTGCCACATCTTCTTTATCCATTCATCTGTTGATGGGCATCTAGAATCTTTCCATAGTTTGGCTACTGTGGACATTGCTGCTAAAAACATTCGGGTACACATGCCCATTTGGATCACTAGACTTGTATCTTTAGAGTGAATACCCTGTAGTGCAAAAATTGGGTCATAGGGCAGTTCTATTTTCAACTTTTTGAGGCAATTCCATGATGTTTTCCAGAGTCATTGCACCAGCTTGCATCCCACCAACAGTGTAGGAGGGTTCCCCTTTCTTTGCATCCTTGCCAGCATGTCACTTCCTGGCTTGTTGATTTTAGCCATTCTGACTGGTGTGAGGTGGTATCTCATTGTGGTTTTGATTTGTAATTCCCTGATGCCGAGTGATTTGGAGCATTTCTTCATGTGTCCGTTGGCCATCTGGATGGATCCTTTGCAGAAATGTCTGTTTATGTCCTCTGCCCATTTCTTGATTGGATTATTTGTTCTTTGGGTGTTGAGTTTGCTAAGCTCTTTATAGATTTTGGATACTAGCCCTTTATCTCATATGCAGTTTGCAAATATCTTCTCCCATTCTGTCAGTTGTCTTTTGGTTTTGTTAACTGTTTCTTTTGCTGTGAAAAAGCTTTTGCACTTGATGAAATCCCTATAGTTCATCTTTGCCCTTGCTTCCCTTGCCTTTGGCGATGTTCCTAGGAAGAATTTTCTGCAGCTGAGGTTGAAGAGGTTCTTGCCTGTGTTCTCCTCAAGGATTTTGATGGATTCCTTTCTTACCTTGCAGTCCTTCATCCATTTTGAGTCTATTTTCATGTGTGGTGCAAGGAAATGGTCCAATTTCATTTTTCTACATGGGACTGTCCAATTTTCCCAACACCATTTGTTGAAGAGGCTGTCTTTTTTCCATTGGACATTCTTTCCTGCTTTGTTGAAGATTAGTTGACTATAGAGCGGAAGTCTACTTCTGGGCTCTCTCTTCTATTCCTTTGATCTGTGTGTCTGTTTTTGTGTCAGTACCATACTGTCTTGATGATGACAGCTTTGTAATAGAGCTTGAAGTCCGGAATGGTGATGCCACCAACTTTGGCTTTCTTTTTCAATATTCCTTTGGCTATTCGAGGTCTTTTCTGGTTCCATATAAATTTTAGGATTATTTCTTCCATTTCTTTGAAGAAATGGATGGGATTTTGGTAAGGATGGCATTAAATGTGCAGATTGCTTTAGGTATAATAGACATTTTCACAATATTTGTTCTTCCAATCCAGGAGCATAGAACATTTTTCGATTCCTTTGTGTCTTCTTAATTTCTTTCATGAGTACTTTATATAGTTTTTTGAGTATAGATTCTTTGCCTCTTTGGTTAGGTTTATTCCTAGGTATTTTATGGTTTTGGTTGCAATTGGAAATCGGATTGACTTCTTAATCTCTCTTTCTTCTGTCTTGCACTTGTTGTAAAGAAATACAACTGATTTCTGTGCATTGATTTTATATCCTGACACTTTACAGAACTCCAGTACAAGTTCTCGCATTTTTGGAATGGAACCTTTTGCGTTTTCCACACAGAGTGTCATATATCTGCAAAGAGTAATAGTTTGTCTTCTTTGTCGATTTGGATGCCTTTAATTTCTTTTTGTTGTCTGATTGCTGAGGCTAGGACTTCTAGTTCTATGTTGAATAGCAGTGGTGATAATGGACATCCCTGATGTGTTCCTGACCTTAGCAGAAAAGCTGGGTTTAGGCTTCCTTTTTGTTCTTTCTCCAGCTCCTTTAGGTGTAGGGTTATTTTCTGTATTTCAGACCTTTCTTGTTTCTTGAGAAAGGCGTATATCACTATATATTTTCCTCTCAGGACTTCCTTGCTGTGTTCCACAGATTTTGAACGGTTGTGTTTTCATTATCATTTGTTTCCATGAATTTTTTCAATTCTTCTTTAATTTCCTGGTTGGCCCATTCATTCCTTAGAAGGATGCTGTTTAGTCTCCATGTATTTGTGTTCTTTCCAAATTTCCTCTTGAGAGAGAGAGGAGGAAGCAGGCTCCCCACTGAGAAGAGAGCCTGATGAATGTTTCAATCCCAGGACTCTGGGATCATGACCTGAGCCGAAGGCAGAGGCCTTAGCCCACTGAGCCACCCAGCCTCCCCGATCCCAATCTTTTGATACCAGTTGAGACATGATTTATGACCCAGGATGTGATCCATTCTGGAGACTGTTCCATGTGTGCTAAAGAAGAATGTGTATTCTGTTGCTTTGGGATGAAATGTTCTGAAGAGATCTGTTATTTCCATTTGGTCCAGTGTGTCATTTAAGGCTTTTATTTCCTTGTTGATCTTTTGCTGGAAGATCTTCCCATTTCAGTGAGGGGAGTGTTAACGTCCCCTACTATTATTGTATTATTGTCAATGTGTTTCTTTGATTTTGTTACTTTAATTGGTTTATATAGTTGGCTGCTCCCAAGTTAGGGGCATAGATATTTAGAATTGCTAGATCTTCTTGTTGGACAGACACTTTGAGTATGACATAGTGTCCTTCCTCATCTCTTATTATAGTCTTTGGCTTAAAATCTAATTGATATCCTATATGGATTGCCACCCCAGCTTTCTTCTGATGTTCATTAGTGTGGTAAATTGTTTTCCACCTCCTCACTTTAAATCTGGAGATGTCTTTGGGTCTAAATTGAGTTTCTTGTAGACAGCATATTGATGGGTTTTGGTTTTTTAGCCATTCTGATACCCTGTGTCTTTTGATTGGGGCATTTAGCCCATTTAGATTCAGGTTAACTAATGAGAGATACGAATTTTGTGCCACTGTATTGCCTGTAAGGTGACTGTTACTGTGTATTGTCTCTGATCCTTTCTGATCTAGTAGTTTTAGGTTCTCTCTTTGTTTAGAGGACCCCTTTCAATATATCCCGCACAGCTGATTAGGTGTTTGCAAATTCTTTGCATATTCAGTTTTTGTTTGTCCTGGGAGATTTTTATCTTTCCTTCTATTTTCAATGATAGCCTAGCTGGATATAGTATTCTTGGCTGCATGTTTTTCTCGTTTAGTGCTTTGAAGTTCTTTCTGGCCTGCTAGGTCTCTGTGGGTAAGTCCACTGCCAATCTAATATTTTTACCATTGTATGTTACAGACTTCTTTTCCTGGGCGGCTTTCAGGATTTTCTCTTTGTTGCTAAGACTTGTAAATTTTACTATTAGGTGACAGGGTGTGGACCTATTCTTATTGATTTTGAGGGGGGAATCCCTTGATGCTTGTTCTCTTTGCCATATTAGGGAAATTCTCTATAATAATTCCCCCTAATAGACTGGTGACTAGAACAGGGTCACCCACTTAATTACTTAATTTTGGGAGTATTTTGGTCTCTTAGAAGAAACTATCTCCCAAAATTTTAAAGAATGAAGAACATATTTAAGGGTAAACACAATGAAGGGATGGAATATGCCTATAAAGATGAAAAAAATTTTCTAAAAAAAGGAGCTGATAAAGTAAATTGGTTGGGAGAAAAAGAAAAAGAAAGTGGGGAGAATTTGCTCGGGCTGGAGACTAGAACAAGCCCAAGATAGATTTAGAGTGTATTTTGATCTATTAGAAGAAATTGTACCCCAAATTTTTTTAGAAGAAGAAAACCCATGTGTATACAAAAATAAAGTTAGATACAATGAAGGATAAAATATGACTATAATAATGAAGGTTAAAAAAGATTATTTTTCAATGAAAGGCATTGTTAAGATAAACTAGTTAACATTAAAAGAAGAAAGGGTAAAAGTTAAAAAAAAATTAGCAGAAGAAAAAAAAGAAAATTAAAAAAAAACATTAACTGCAAGACTAAAGAATCATGGGGAAAAAGCCATGGATTCTATGCTTTGCTTTCTCCTCCTCTGGAATTGTGCTGTTATCCTTGGTAAATGAACTTGGTCTTGGCTGGATTTCTTGTTGATCTTCCGAGGGAGGGGCTCTTGTAGTGATTCTCAAGTGCCTTTGCCGGAGGTGGAATTACACCGCCTTTACCAGGGCCCAGACTAAGTAATCTTCGGGAGCTTTTCTTCCCTGAACATTTTCTGTAGAGTTCTGGAGGACGGGAATGAAAATGCCGGCCTCCCAGTCTCTGCAGCCCAGAGTAGATGAGAGCTTGGGGCCCCACTCCTCAGTGCGCCCTCAGAGAAAAGTGCTCAATTACTCCCGTCTCCCTGGTCTCCAGCATCACTCGGAACTCACCCAGCCTGTGCCCGGTTCAAGGTAACCCCGAGTTGATAGCTCACTTCTCTGCTCTGTCTCTGTAGCCAGCTTCCCCACTCTAATACCTGCGAGCTCTTTCATAATCAGACACCCCGGATCTTTCTGTGACCAGAAGGATCTGTGACCAATCCTTCTGGGGCCAAGCTGACCCCACATGGACTTCATTCCAGTTTAGCCTCTGGAGGAATGACCCTCAGTGGAGCAGACTTTTAAAAGTCCTGATTTTGTGCTCTGTTGTTCTGCCACTTGCCAGGAGCTGGCTCCTCCCACCACAAGTCTATCTTGCTGTCACTTTGGATTCACTTCTCTGCTGGTCCTACCTTTCAGAAAGTGGTTGATTCTCTGTTTCTAGAATTGTTTCTCTTCTTCTATTTGATCTCCTGCTGGGTTTGTAGGTGTTCACAATGCTTTGACAAGCTATGTAGCCCATCTCCTGCTACATGGTGTTGTCTTAACCAGCTGCTTCTCCACCATCTTGCGTGTGTGTGTGTGTGTGTGTGTGTGCGTGTGTATGTGTGTGTGTGTGTGTGTGTTTAAATATTTTATTTGACACAGAGGGAGAGACATCACAAGTAGGCAGAGCAGAAGGCAGAGAGAGGGGGGAAGCAGGTTCCCTGCTGAGCAGAGAGCCTGATACGGGGCTCAACCCCAGGATGCTGAGATCATGACCTAATCTGAAGGCAGAGGCTTAACCCACTGAGACACCCAGGTGCCCAACACATGTAGTGTTTTATTCTATCATTTTCCTTACTTCTCTGAAGGGAAAAGGAAGTGGTGACTGGAGCCTGGTTTCTGATTTGAAGGAATGTGATATAAGAGATTTGAAAAAATAGTGTTCATGCTGACATGGTCCTCAGTGCACAGTGAGCAAAGGTTTGAATCTTGGACTTGGAGGTGTTGGTGTTCAGGGAAGATAATGTCCAAGTTTCCAGCATGTAGAGTCACTTGGCTGGTCTTCCTACTCGGAACTGTTCCTGCCTTCCTAAGGAGAGCTTGAAAGTGGCTTGGAACCCTAAGGCACTTGAGGAATGATTTGGATGAGACACCTGGGTGGGCCAGTGTAGACAAACTAAGGGAATTCCAGAGCTAATGATGAGTACATTTCTGAGGCTGGAGTTTGCTTCTCTGTGAGTAGCATTGAGCTGGGGCGGAAAGCAGTCTCTGGGTCTTAGGACTCATCGTGTGAGCAGGTCTGAGCCGGAATGCATTGTCAGATCAGAGAGCTGGGAGATTGTGAGGCCATGGTGGTGGACCATTACTCTTGAGGGAAGGCCATCCTGCTCCAGAGATAGGGCTCTGCTACCTGGTCAGCCCTACTCCTGCAGATGTACCACGAAAGTTATTTTCTCTTTGTTTCTCATGCTCTTGGCTCAGCAGGGTGGTTGGTGGGAAGCCACCCACAGGCAACCTTATTGATTCTTGCCCATGTGCCCCTTGCTTCCTCAGATGAGGCCCAGCAGGTATTCTCTACCTGGTGTCTATTAATTCAACCATCAGAAGCACTTCTTCCAGAGCCACAGCCTGAGAAATCCTCCACTTTCCTGTGCTGTGTGGAAGAGGCCAGTTTTCATTTGGAACTTAAATCTCAGATCCTGCTATTAGATTCCAAGGCCACACAGTACTCCATTCTTCATGATGCTCTAGTTGTGTTTGAGTCCTGATGTGCAAGACTGAGGCCAAACCTGGGTATCCTGCTGCTGCTGCTCAATTTGTTTCCCAGAGTCAAGAGTCTCATATGTTTTTTCTCCTTCTCAACTATCTTCCAATTCAGGTTTCCCACCCTGTCCCTATGATCCTCTGTGTTGTTCCTTATATTCCACATATGAGTGAAACCATATGATAACTGTCTTTCTCTGCTTGACGTATTTCACTTAGCATAATCTCCTCCAGCTCCAGCCATGTCAATGCAAATGGTAAGTATTCATCATTTCTGATGGCTGAGTAATATTCCATTGTATATATGAACCACATATTCTTCTTCTTTTTTTAAAGGATTTTGTTTATTTATTTGACAGAGAGAGAGAGATAACTATCCCAAATAGGCAGAGAGGCAGGCAGGGATAGCAGGGGAAGCAGCTCGATCCCTGTGTAGAAAGCCCTATGCATGCTCGATTCCAGGAACCTGAGATCTTGACCTGAGCCACAGGCAGAGGCTTAACACACTGAGTCATGCAGGGACCCCTGAACCACATCTTCTTTATACATTAATCTGTTGAAGGACATCTCTGCTCCTTCCATAGTTTGGCTATTGTGGACATTGCTGCTAGGAACACTGGGGTGCATGTGCCTCTTCATTTTACCAAATCCATATGGTAGATACCCAGGAGTGCAATTGGTGGGTCATAGGGTAGCTTTATTTTTAATGTCTTGAGGAAACTTCATGCTGTTTTTCAGAGTGAGTGCACCAGCTTGCATTCCAACCAACAGTGTAAGAGGGTTCCCTCTTACACTGTTGTGTAATATGTTTCACATCCTCATCAACATTTGTTGTTCCCTGTCTTTTAATTATTGCCATTCTAACAGGTGTAAGGTGGTGTCTCATTGTGGTTTTGATTTTTATTTCCCTGATGGCAAGTCAGGTGGAGAATGTTTTCATGTGTCTGTTAGTCATCTGTATGTCTTTTTGGAGAAGTGTCTTTTTAGGTCTTCTGACCATTTCTTGAGTGGACTCTTTGTTTTTTGGGTGTTGAGTTTGAGAAATTCTGTGTAAATCTTGGATACCAGACCTTTAACTGTAATAGCATTTGCAAATATCTACTCCCATTTTACAGGTTGCCGTTTAGTTTTGCTGATTGTTTCCAAGCTTTTCATCTTGATGAAGTACTGAAAGTTTATTTTTGCTTCTGTTTCCCTTGTCTTTAGAGTCTTATCTTGAAAGAAGTTGCTGTGTTGGAAATCGAAGATGTTGCTGCCTGTGTTCTCTAGGCTTTTGGTGTGAGACAGGAATTAATCATCTTTCTTTCCTGATTGTATTTGAGACCTCTCTCCTTCTTGGTGAGTCTAGCTAAGGGTTTCTTAGTTTTGTTTATCTTTCCAACAAAGGCAGTTCTTATTTTCATTGATCTTTTGTCTTTTTAGTCATCATTATTCATTTTCACATTCCGTTTTGTTATTTCCTTATTCCTACTGATTTGGGGCTTTGCTTTTTTTTAAATACTTATTTATCATGTAAAATTATAATGTTTATAGGAGAGCTTTCTTGTGGACTGACGGGAACATGAATTTCTGTGAAATTCCCCCTTAGAACTAATTTTGCTGTATCCCTTACATTTTTGTAGGTTTTTCTTTTTGTCTCGAGGTACTTTTAAAATTTCTTGATTTCTTATTTGACTGTTGGTAGTTTATTACCATGTTGTTAAATCTCTACATATTTTTGACTCTCTCATTTTCTTCTTGTGATTGATTTCTACTTTCATATCATTGTGGTTGGTCAATATTTGAATCAGCAAGTGAGGGGAACATTCAAGATAAAGTTTTGTTTACTGGGATTTTTTTCTGAGGGCAGAGAATGAGCTCCATACAGTGGAAGGTGTTGGGTTGGCAAGTTCCAGGAGTGCAGGAGGAACAATGGAAATGACCGCCGCCGGGTCCCGCCGCCTTCCAGCCTCAACCCCCACTTTCCTTCACCCTTGACACTCCCGCCAAAAGGATGTATGCCCAGGTCATGCCCCCATAGGTAACCTGATACCTATGTGGGAAACAGATGAAAGACCCCTGCCAACTCCCTCCCAGTGTGACTTCCCCTACTCTCTTTCCGGAGTCAAGGAACCTTGACAGAGGGTACCCACCTCCTCCCAGAGCAACTTTCCTGGTACCCCTTCTCTTGAGCCCTGAAACTTTGCAGGAGAGTGCCTTTAATAAATCTTGCCTTGCACCCACTTCGCCTGGCATGTTTATCTCGCCTATAAAACCTTATATTTGGTGCCCAAAACCCGGGAGGGTTTTGAGAGCCTCCCACCCTGGTGAGGAGGCTCTCTCCTCTCCCTAGTCAGACCTCGACCTGCCTTTCCCAACGCCACTTCTGAAGCCATGGTGAGTTTCCCCGGATTCCGTGCCTCTGTCTGGAAAGCCCTGCCCTAATCGAGCCCACGTCAGGGCGGACCCCGCCGGTCACCAGGTGACCTCCGTGACTCTGAGAAGCTGGGAGACATCCTAACCTCTAGGGTATTTGACACAGTTTTTCTGCAACCCAGTGGTGGATGAGGGGATGCCTTCCTCCTGCCCTCGGGTTGTCTGGCAAGAAGTCTTGGGGACCTCCCAATCCAAATTCAACCCTAAAACATCCCGGGGGTGTTTTAGGCCTGTTGGACAATCTTAAAAACCTGGAACTGGACCAGGACCTGCAAAAATGACGTTACTATACAGTAGCTTGGCCACAATACTGATTAGACAGTCAGTCCCAATGGTCTCCAGAAGTCACGTTTAATTATCAGATTTTCATGGACCTAAATGACCTCAATAGACACCAAGGCAGATGGGCCAAGGTCCCTTAAGTTCAGGATTTCTGAACCAGCGCCCTTGTTTACCCGTCCCTCTCCCCACTCCTATCCGAACTCCTGACAAATTTATCCACAGTAAATATGAAACTTTAATCAGTTTACTGAAGCTCTTGTTATTTGTTAAAATCTGTTAGCAAAGAAATGACTAAACGGATGGTTAATTGTCTGTCTCAAAGTTTTAATGGGTAATTCCTGAGATAGCTTTCAAAGTCTTTGGTAACCTGAAAGTTTTAAGTTTTGCTTGGATGACAAATGGGACTAAATCTGTTGGACATTTAGGTTTTTCCAAAGGGATAAAATGCCAAGTCATTTATTACTGAACATAGCTTTGTGCTTTTGACTTCTTACAGCAAAAAAAAAAAAAAAAAAAAAGAATATTTAAATCTGTTAGTAAGCATGGTTTGTGTTTAACTGATTCATAAATTGGCATCTAAAGAATTCTGTTATGGCCGTTCATGATTAATAACTGACTAGAGGTTATTAACTGAAGGTGTTTCTAAGAGTACAAAATTCTGCTAAATAAAGGAAGCAACTCTGTATGTAGGAAAGTAGAAGATATATGAGAAAGATTTAAGGAATGGGATTATATTTTATTGAAAGTGAAAGGAGATAATTGTGTCCTAAGTGAGATGGCTTTTTGAGACAAAACCTGAATGCAAAGGAAAGTTGTAGAAGGTTTGTGAAGGGAAATCATTCAGGAACCCAATGAAAACACGGCCATGTTTCTTAACCAACTTACTGAGGCGCTGACTCAATACACTTGCCTAGACCTGGCCTCTCCAGCAGGGGCGATAGTTTTAGCTACTCACTTTATTTCTCAGTCAGCCGCCGACATTCGGCAAAAATTAAAGAAAGTGGAGGAGGACCCTCAAACTCCCATTTTTTGATCTGGTGAAAATGGCATTTAAAGTCTTTAACTCGCAAGAGGAGGCGGAACTTAAGCACCAAGCCAGACTCCAACCGAAGGTCCAACTGCGGACCCAAGCCCTGGTAGCAGCCCTAAGGCTGGGAGGTTCTGGGGGTCAACAGAAGGGAGCACCTAACTGCATCCCTCCGGGGGCCTGTTTCACGTGTGAAGCCAAGGGATACTGGGCCCGTCAATGCCCCAATCCAAAAATGCCTACTAGGCCATGCCCTCAATGCCGCATGATGGGCCACTGGAAATTGGACTGCCCCAGCCTCAGGGTATTCCCGGCGCCTCCACCTGGGGGAGACCCTGAGATGGTAAGTTCTGTCTTCCAACTTCTCCTATTGGATGACTGATGGAGCCCAGTCTCGGACACCCCTCTCACCCATGCCGAGCCCAGGGTCATGCTCCAGGTAGTGGGTAAGTCCCTTTCCTTTCTATTGGACACGGCACATGCTGTCCTGCCTTTGTACTCAGCTCCTACTCATCCCTCCTCACTTGCAGTTATGGGAATTGATGGTACTTCCTCCACTCCAAAGGCCAGCCAACCCCTTACCTGCAGCCTGTATGGGTTCCCCTTCTCACACTTCTTCCTCATTATCCCTTATTGCCCTGTTCCCTTACTAGGCAGGGACATCCTCCACAAACTTCAGGCCACCATTTGTCTCTCTCCCTCTCCCTTGACTTCTGTTCACCTCATCCTTCCTCTCCTTCCCTATGACTCGTCCTCTATCCCAGACTGTCTCCCCTCTGTAGACCCAGAGATATGGGACATTTCCAGACCTGTAGTAGCAACCCACCAGTGAGGACTCAAGTTCATCAGTGACAGCCTTTGGCAGCAGGGTCTCCTTATTTGCATTAACTCTCCAAGGAACTAGATGTCACTCTCCAGGGATGGCAGCCCTGCCTCAAGGCCCTAGCGGCAGCCACTTCTCTGACAAAGGAGGCCCTCAAACTTACCTTAGGACAGCCCATCATGGTCTTCTCCCCCCATGGACTGATGGACTAAGTCAGCCACAAATACTTGGCACAGATCACTCCTTCCCATCTCCAAGTCTACCACCTGCTGTTCATAGAAAACCCACAGGTCACACTCTGTCTCCCTTCGCCTAAATCCCACCACTCTCTTGCCGACACCTTCATCTACCCCCACTCCTCTCCACTCCTGTGCTCAACACCTGGAAGAACTCTCTCCCTCCCATCCAGGACTTTGGGACCAGCCACTGACTGAACCCGATCGCACTCTGTTCATGGATGTGAGCTCTCTCATAGCTCTATATGACGGCGATATGAGACCTATGCATTGGTCACCCTTGATGCAGTCATATAAGCAACCCCCCTTCCCATTGGGACTACTTCTCAAAAGGCAGAACTCCTGGCTCTTACCAAGGCCCTTCACTTATCTGAGGGCCAACGGGTCACTCTTTATACTGACTCCAAATATGCTCTCCTTATTACCCACACTCACTCTGTCCTCTGGCGATAAAGGGGATTTCTCACAACCAAGGGAAAACCCATAGTCAAAGGGCCTCTTATTGCCAAACTCCTTGACGCTCTCAAGTACCCTACTGAGGTGGCTATTGTCCACTGCCATGGCCGTCAGGCCTCCAATGATCCCATCTCTTTGGGGAACAACAAGGCTGACTCTGTTGCCTGAAAGATGGCCTTAAACTCCTCTCTAGCCCCTCTACTGTTTCTCAACACTCCTCACAGTCCCTGTACACTGATGAGGAGACTCGGGCCCCTAAAACATTAGTTGGCAGGTTGGATGACAATGGATGGTATTTTTTCCAGGACAAAATTGCCCTCCCAAACAGCCTAATCCACACCCTCTTTACTGACATCCACCAGTCTCTCCACATCGGTCCAAAGGCCCTATACCAATTTCTCCAACTTCTCTTTCACAACCCCCTCCTCCAAAAGACTATTAAGGAGGGACACAAGGCCTGCAGAACCTGTCCTGCGGTCAATGCCCAGGGCGGCCTCCTCAGACCAGGACCCACCCACCAGCTCCAAGGGCATCAGCCAGGCGAGGACTGGCAACTTGACTTCAATCACATGCCTCGACACAAAACCTTTAGATATCTACTAACTCTTGTGGACACCTTCACAGGCTGGATCGAGGCATTCCCCACCACTAGGGAAACAGCAGAGGTGGTTGCCACTGTTCTCATTAAGCACATCATTCCGAGGTTTGGACTCCCTCGCACCGTACAATCAGACAATGGACCGGCCTTCATCTCCAGCATCACACAACAGATCTCTGAGAGCCTCAACGTTACCTGGAAACTCCATATCCCCTACCACCCCCAATCTTCGGGTAAGGTCAAGAGGGCCAATGGCCTCCTCAAGGAACAACTCACCAAAGGCACTCTTGAAACCTGACTGTCTTGGCCAACCCTTTTCTCACAAGCACTCACCTGCCTTAGGGCTTCCCCTAGCCACCCATCAGGTCTCAGTCCCTTTGAGCTCCTGTACAGCAGGCCCTTTCTACTCAATCGCAACCTGCCTGCCTCTGCTCCACCCCTCCTATCCTATCTGCCCTATCAGACCCTATTACGAGCCCTCCTAAGGGCTCATGCAGGTTCAACCATCCTCGCCCCTGACAGCCCGAGCGGAGACTTCCCCCAGGCCCTAAATGCTGGGGACCAAGTTCTCCTAGGAGAACTTCACCCAATGTCCTTACTGCCCAGGTGGACCGGCCCCCATACTGTTATTCTTACAACTCCCACAGGGGCAAAATTCCTAGGACACCACCATGGGTACATATCTCCTCTCTAAAACCAGCCCCACAACAGGATGGCTGGACTTCCCAAACCCTGGGGCCCACGTGGTTGCAGATTTCCCGCACCACTTCTTCTCACCCTCCTCCTTCTACACCCCCCCCATAGCTGTCCCACGGGTGACCCTGAATTCAGGTGGTACTTCTTCCTAGTGGAAACTTGGGCACCACACGGTCTAGTCAGCTGGTCACCACAGATTGCCAGTCTGGAGGGTGCCAGCCCAAGCAGAAATGGCCGTCCTCTCCACCCCCCACCTGTGACAAAAAAGGGCTGTGTTTCTTCCTCTTGATATGGGGGTCTCCTTGGTGTCTTCCCTAGTGGCCACCTGGCTGGGCACCGGGGCCATAGCTCACTCCATAGGTGCTACCCGAGATTTATCTGAACAGGTCTGAACAGCCATGGAAGTCTCAGCTGAGTCCTTGGCATCTCTACAATGACAGATTACTTCAGGGGCCCAGGTAGCCCTACAGAACCAGCGAGCCCTGGACCTGCTCACTGCAGACAAGGGAGGAACCTGTTTATTCCTCAATGAAGAATGCTGCTATTATATCAAAGAATCCAGTGTAGTTGAAACCAATATCAGTGCCCTGACAAAAATCTGCGACTCCCTTGGTGGCCAGCATCACCCTGTAATAAAACCCTCTCAATGGTGGCTCTCCCCCTTAATGACCTGGCTCCTTCCAATCCTAAGTCCCATTATTCTCTTCTGCCTATTAGGACTTATCACCCCCTGTGTTCTTTGCTTCATTCAGGAATGCATATGTGAGGTTTCCAAGGTCACTGTCAACCAAATCCTCCTGGATCCCTATACCTGCCTATCCACATGCAAAGGACCCTATGATGATGCCCCTTTACCAGCAGGAGGTAGCGAGATCTGAGTCGCTGCCCCCATTACACCAAAAAGGTCGGAATGTTGGTTTGGCAGGCTCCGGGAGTGCAGGAGGAACAATAGAAATGACCACCGGATCCAGAGGTTCCTGGAGTGCAGGAGGAACAATAGAAATGACTTCTGCCGGGTCCCGCCGTCTTCCAGCCCCCCCTTTTCCTTCACCCTTGACTCTCCCACCAAAAGGATGTATGTGCAGGTCACATCTCCATAGGTACCCTGATACTTATGCAGGAAACAGATAAAAGACCCCCACCAACTCCCTCCCAGTGTGACTTCCCCCTCTCCCTTTCCGGAGTCAAGGAACCTCTCCTGAGGGTGCCCACCTCCTCCCAGAGCAACTTTCCTGGCTCCCCTTCTCTTGAGCCCTGAAACTTTGCAGGAGAGTGCCTTTAATAAATCTCGACTTGCACCCACTTTGCCTGGCGTGTTTATCTCGCCTTTAAAACCTTACAGAAGGTTTTGCGAGATGGTGGGGAGTGGTCAACCCTTGTTAGAATTACTGACTACCATGAAGGCAGTGTACCACTGTTTACACCGTATTCCTGATGGATTTGCACTTCATTAGAAACATTTTCTTTTCTTTTTTTTTAAGGTTTCATCCGTTTTTTTGACAGAGAGAGAGATCACAAGTAGGCAGAGATGCAGGTAGAGAGAGAAGGTTAAGCAGGCCCCCTGCTGAGCAGAGAGCCCAATGCGGGGCTCGATCACAGGATCCTGAGATCATGTCCTGAGCTGAAGGCAGAGGTTTAACCCACTGAGCCACCCATGCGCCCCAATTAGGAACATTTTCTATGAGGTGCAGGTTGACCTTCTCTAACAGAAAGGTGCCATGTGGGTTCATGGTATGGCCCCAGGTCAGCAGCCAGGATGTATGCTATTGTACGGGAACAGAACTGTCTTTGAAAGTGATAGAAACACATCATGGTGAGCTCCATGACAATAGCCGAGGTCCTGAGTGACCCACTGGGTGTTGGTGGTGGGTGGGGCAGTGGGGTCTGTTAATCTGTCTCATAAGGTCCTGTGGAACTCAGGGACACCCTCCTGTATGTTGAGTTGTGTGGATACAGGTAGACAGCAGTATCTGGTCAAGCACAAGAGTTGCACTGGACCACCACCAGAGGGGCAGTGTGCCCAGTGAGCACTCCATTTCCATAAAAATAGACCAGGGTCTGTGACCATGATTCTTAGCAGCAGCATGGGGAAAGGAGGTCAGTAGTGGTGGACACTTCCTAGGGTTGTCGTCAAGACTAGTTTGGAGCCCACTGAAGTCAACCATACCTGGCACAGAAGGCATCCAGTCACTGTAGCTGTGAGCACTGTGACAGCTCTGATGCTGCTGCCTCCTATTTTTCATCATCTTTATGGACATGAGCCTCTGCTTTTGCCCCATGGCCTCCAGGGTATTGCCCTCCCTCCATCTGGCCCTCTCCTCTGCCCTGTGTAACCTGATGCCAGAGTACCTTCTCAAGAGGCAGCTCAGTCAGTCCCTTGATGGGACACTTCCATGGATCCTCTGTGAGGTGAGGACAATACCTTGCCCTGGAAGGGGGTTGCAGGTCCCCAGTCAAGAAAGCCACATCTCTCTTTTCAGCCTGACCTCCCCTTCCATCAGTCTTCCTCAGGGAAGATCTTCTCACTTCATGAGCTGAGAGCTCTGAACTTAAAAACGAATATCGTTTTATATTTCTCAATGCCTTAGTTCATTTATGGCATGTCTTTCAAAACTGCCAGTGGGTTTTTAGCAGTCCCGGAGGTCTGCCTGCTCAAGGAGGGGATGACCTGGGAGTGGCAGCCTTCCTTCCCATCTCCCTCAGCATGTCCCTGAGCCCTGGAGCCATCTGTCCCACTGAGGGTTGAGGGACCCAAGACAGCCCATCTTGAGCCCAGGCTGGGTCAGCTGCGTAGACTGATGTATATTAGTAGTGGTGGGAAGCTGGCATGGGCCAGGTGCAGAGAATTTCTCCTTCTTTTCCCTTCTTCCCTTCCCACACAGAGGTAGCTCAGAACAGACTTCAAGCCCTATATCTCAAGATCCCATGACCCAGGCTCCCTGCTTTCAGCTGGTGACTTTAGTGGTTTCCTGTCCCTTCTGCCTCCCATACCCACTCCCATGGCCATTCCTAGATCAGGGGAGGGATCCAACCCTTGACTGTACTTGGTCTTCCTCCTGTCCCACACCCAGCCCACCCACATTTGTCTTCCAGGTATGTGCTTGGAAGCAAGCCCATCAACAGGAACTTATCAGCCAACAGAACCAGGTAATGACCACTGAATTAGAGATCCAGGGTGCATAAAAACCTGCTCTGGAAGCTGTCCCATACTCTATGACAATCTCACACGAAAACAGAAACAATAATAGCTTTCTGGACAGTGAAGTGACATCTGTCTCTACTTACACTCTTGAAAGCATAGGTGCTGACCCTGGATGGAAAGGTACCATGGCTCCTGTGGGCTACCATTAACAGGAAAAGTATAAGAATTCAGTGAAATTTGAATTCCAAGCATAGAGTGAATAATTATTTTACAGTAAATACTCTCACAAGTAAGTCTTATCAACATTGCATAGCAAAAGTTTTTCCAAATAGTTTACTGAAATAAAAAAAACTTTTTTATTGTTTATTTTAATTCAGGTAGAGTTAACATACAGTGGTATATTAGTTTCAGGTGTACAATGTAGTGATTCAGTGATTCTATGTATTACTCAATGGATATCAAGAAAAGTGTACTCTTAGTCCCCGTCATCCATTTCACTCATCCCTCCATCCACTTCCACTCTGGTAACCACAGAGTCGGTATTTTGCTTTGTATCTTCTTTCTCCTTTATTTATGTATTTGCGTTTCTTAAATTCCATGTAAGAGTGACATTGAAAGGCATTTGTCTTGCTCCAACTGATGGGTTTCACTTAGGACAGTACTCTCTAGCTCCATCCATGTGTCTGCAAATGGCAAGATCTCATTCTTTTTATGGCTGAGTAATTTCCCACTGTGTGTGTGTGTGTGTGTGTGTGTGTGTGTGTGTGTGTGTATACATATATCATCTCATTAATCAAATTATCAAGAAATACTTGGATTGCTTCCATATTGTAATATTATAAATAATGTTGCAAGAAATATAGGGGCTCATGCATCCTTTTGAGTTATTGTTCTCATATTCTTCGGGTAAACACCCGGTAGTGTGATTGCTGGATCACAATGAAGTTCTATATTTAACGTTTTGAGGAACAGTCATACTGTTTTCTAAAGTGGCTGCAGCAGTTTGCATTCCCACCAACAGTGTAAGAGGGTTCCCTTTTATCCACATCTTCCCAACATCTGTTTTCTTGTGCTGGGGCTGTTAGCCATTCTGATAGTGTGAGGTAGTATCTCATGGAACTTTTCATTTGGATTTTCCTGTTGATGGGTGATGGTGAACATATTTTCATGTGACTGTTGACATCTGTATTTCTTCTTCTTTGGAGAAATGTCTATTCATGTCTTCTATTTTTTTAACTGTATTATTTGTTTTTTTGGTGTTGAGTTGTATCAGTTCTACATATTTTGGACACTACCACATTATTGCATATGGTATTCGCAAACATCTTCTCCCATTAAGTAGGCTGTCTTCTATTTATTACATTTTCATTGTTCTTCTGCTGTGTGGTAAGCTTTCATATTGATGTAGTTCCAGTAGATTATTTTTGCTTTTGTTTCCTTTGCCTTAGGAGGCATGTCTAGAAAATGTATGGTTCATGGCAGAGAAGTTACTTTCTGTGCCCTCTTGTAGGATTTTTATGATTTCAGGTCTCACATTGAGGTCTTGAAACTGTTTTGAGTTAATTTGTCCATCTGGTGTAAGAAAGCAGTCTAATTTCATTCTTTTGTGCCTAGCTGTCCAGTTTCCCCAAAACCATTTGTTGTAGAGCCTGTTCTTTTCCCTTTTAATACTTTTGCCTGTTTTGCAGAAGACTAATAGGGCTCGTGATTGTGGGTTTATGTCTGAGCTTCTATTCTGTTCCCTTGGTCACTGTGTATATTTCTGCACCAGTCCCATACTGTTAGGATGACTGAAGCTTTGTACTATAATTTGAAATATGGAATTGTGACGGCTCAAGCTTTGTTTTCCATCATAACATTGTGTTGGTTCTTCAGTATCTTTTGTGATTTCATAGAAATTTTTAAGGTAGTTTCTTTGAGTTATTTCATTTTTTAAAAAATTTAAATTCAATTAGCCAACTTATCATACATCATTAGTTTCAGATGTAGTGTTAAATAATATATCAGATGTGTATAACACCAAGTGCTCATTGCATCATGTGCCCTCCTAAGTGCCCATAACCCAGGTACCCCCTGCCCCCATCCAGCAACCCTCAGTTTGTTACTACAGTTAGTTACTATTATGGTTTTTTCCCATCTCTGATGACTTCTCATTCTGTTTCCCTTTCCTTTTTCTATGGTTCTCTGCCCTATTTCTGATATTTGACATATGAGTGAAACCATATCATAGTTGTGCTTCTTTTATTGCCATATTTTACTCAGCATAATATCTTCCAGACCCATCCAGGTTGATGTGATGATAAATAATCATCCTTTCTGATGGCTGAGTAATATTCCATTGAATATATGAACCACATCTTCTTTATCCATCCCTCTGTCCATAGGTATCTGGGTTCTTTCCATAGTTTAGGTATAGTGGATATTGTTGCAATGAACACTGGGGTGCAGGTGTCAGTCCTTTTCATTACATCTCTGTTTTTGTAGTAAAAGCCCTGTGGTGCAATTGCTGTGTTTTAGGGTAACTTTACTTTTAACTTCTGGAAGAAACCCTGTACTGTTTTCCAGAGCGGATGTAACAGTATGCATTCCCACCAGGAGTGTAGGAAGCTTCCCCATTTTCTGTATCATCACCAACACTTGTGGTTTCATGTCTTGTTAATTTTAGACGTTCTTCCTTGTGTGATAGGACACCTTAATGTGGTTTAGATTTGCGTTTCCCAGAAGCCATGTGATGTGGAACATTTATGCATATATCTGTTGGTCACATGTGTGTTGTCATAGGAGAAATGTCTGTTCATATTTTCACACATATCTAGACCTTACATTGGGTTAAGGCCCTGAAGCCTGGAAGATACAGTCATCCAGAACTGTGGAGATCTTCACAAGGTCTGAGTTAAAATGGAGTTTTAGGGTGTATATGAAGCTCAGGGATTGTGTTCAGAGTGTGGATGAAAGTGTAGGTTCACTGACGTTGTCTCAGGTTTGCATTCAGATTTCTCATGCTCTGAATCCAGTCTGGAGTAAAAAAGGGAATTTCCTTTTGTGTGGCAGGCTTATCCTCTGGTGTTGTTCAAGTGTTCCCAATACCCGGTGCTTGGGAGCCAGGCCTCTACAGGTGGTGCTCTCAGAACTCCAAATAGGGTTATGGTTAGGACATAGGAGCATGGAAGGTCTGAACTGCCACCCCTGTGGTGAGTGTCCTGGAGGGCTGAGTTGAGGGCATGGGTTAAGGTGAGTGTGCGGCTCAGGGTTTCAATCCATGAGCCATTGAAAGTGGGAGTTCAGTGGGATGGAAGGAGATGGGCCTTCATATTTCTACTGACCTATATACTTATTGGAGTCCATTATGGAAAGATTTCCTTCTGGGTGGGAGGCTGAGTCCTCTGGTATTGTTCAGCCATCCCCAAATCCTGGGGCTTTGGAGCCCTCCCTTAAGGGACAGTTACCTGAGAGCCCAACATCGGGATAGAGTTAGGGTCAAGGGGCATTTCAGGGCCAAAGAGCTAGAAGTGTGTGTGGAATTAAGAAATGAAAGATGAGTGTTCCCGTTCAGGTCAGGCACAGGGTTTGTAGCCTAGAGGCCACTGAAAGTGGTGGTTTTCTGGGATGGGCTCAGATGGGCAGGCATTTTCTCCTGCTTTGAATATTTCTAGAGGTCTACATGGCACACTTTCCTCCTGTGTGTTAGGCTGAGTCCTGTTGTATGGCTAAGGAGACCCCAGTGCCTGGGGCAGGGGGCCAGGCCCCTAGGAATGGAATGCTCAGGATATGTCAGGCTCAATCTGCCACCCTGAGAGGAGCGACCTGGTGAGCAGAGTTGAGGACGTAGGTCAGTGTGAGTGTTAGGATCCAGGTAGTGAATAGGGGGTTGCTGAGAGTGGGATAGTCTCACGGGGCCACGAAATATTCTGGTATAGTTCAGGTGTAACCCATCAGTGGGGCTTTGGTGTGGATCCTCAGAGGACAGAAGACTGAAAGTATAGCCTAGGGCTAGGGATAGAGCACAGGGGCATGGCTGGCCTGATCTGCTGGTGCTGAGGCGGGATGCCTAGGGCAATGAGTTGAGGGTCATGGTCAAGTGGTGCATTACACTCTGGGTTTGTGCCTGAGGGGTGGCCGATGCTGGAGGTTGCTTCATGGGCTGTTCAGGTTTCTCCCATTCTGAGGGTTCTGTGCAGCTCCAAACAGAACAGTTTCCTCCTGGGTGGCAGACGGAGTCCTGGTTTGGGGATCAGGGGACCAAATATGGAGGAAATGAGGGCCCAGCCTCTGGGGAGGAAGATTGAAAACCCAACCTAGCATTAAGTTAAGGGCCAGGAGCATGGAAGACCTAATTTTCTGGCACTGAGGAGGGATCCCAGGGGGCTGAATTGAGGGCAGAAGTCCGCTGGCATGACAGGGTCCAGGTTTGTGGTCAGGGGACCGCTGACCACAGCGGAGGAGGGTGTGCTCAGGGGGACATGCAGTTTATCCCACTCTGAGGGTTCTACTCAACTTCAATTGGCACGGTTTCCTCCTGGGTGACAGGCTGAGTGTCAGCCCCCGCATTTGTTGCCAATGGTGTGCAGAAGGTGGGGATGGCCTCAGGTGGGGCATGCAGGTTTCTCCCTCTCCGAGGATTTGGCACAGCTCCAAACAGCATGGTTTCCTCCTGCATGGTGGGCAGAGTCCTGGGGTGTCACCAGGGGTCTTTAATCTTGGGGGATTGGGGTCAGGCCTCTTGGGATGGAAGCCTGAAAACCCAAAATAGGGATAGGGTTAAGGCCTAGGGGCATGGCAGACCTGGTATGACAGTGCTGAGGCAGGTGCCCTGGTGCGCTGAGTTGAATTTGGGTGTCAGACAGTATGTTACCGTCTGGGTTTGTGTCCAGGCATTAACATAACCTGGGAGTGACTTCAGGGGTCCATGGAAGTTTCTCCAGCTCTGAGGGTTCAGCGCAGCTCCAAACAGCACAGCTGTGCCCTGTGTGGCAGGCAGAGTCCCTGCATGAGTATCAGGCATCCTTAATCTGGACTTAAGGACCAGGCCTCTGGGTGCAGAAGCCTGTCCACCCCACCTAGGATTAGGATTAGGACCTAGGGACATGGCAGGCCCGATCTTTCAGCACTGAGACATGATCCCCTTGGGGCTGAGTTGAGGGCATATGTCGGGCTTTGCCTCAGAATCCGGGTTTGTGGCCAGGGGGGCTGCAGATGGTGTGTGTGGGGGGGTCACTTTAGTGGGGTATGCGGGTTTCTCCCTCTCTGAGGGTTCTGTGAAGCTTCATATGGCACATCTTCCTACAACATGGGAGGCTGAATTCTGGGATAACACTCAGGGGTCCTTAATGAGGCTGGTTTGGGGGCCAGGTCTTTTGGGATGGAAGCCAGAAAACCCAAACTAGGATTAGGGTTAGGGCCTAGGACCATGGCAGGTTCTCTGGTGGGCTGAGTTGAGGGCACATGTCTGGAGGTGCATCAGATTCCAGGTTTGTGTCAAGGGGTTCCACAGAATCTGGGGTGGCCTCATGGGGTCATAGAGGTATCTCCCATTCTGAGGGTTCTGTGCAGCTCCAAGCAGCAGAGTTGTGCCCTCAGTGGGATGCATAATTCTGGTGTGAGCCTCAAGGGTCCCCCGTGTGTCTGGGTTGTGGGCCAGGTCTCTGAGCATGATAAACTGTGCACCTCACCTAGGTTTAGGCTTAGGGCCTCGGGGCATGGCAGGACTGATCTGCCATTTCTGAGGCATGCTCTGCTCAGGGCAAAGTTGAGGATTTGTCAGTCATTGCATCAGAGTCCGTTTTTGTGGCCAAGGGGCCACCGAAGGTGGTGCTGGCTTTATGAGGGAGTGCAGGTTTCTCCCACTCTGAGAGTTTGGCACAGCTCCAAATCGTCTGGTTTGCAACCACATTGTGGACTGAATTATGGGGTGTTAATCGGGGTTCTTAATCTGGGGGGCTTTGGAGCCAGGCCTTTAGGGTGGAATCCTGAAAACCCAAACTACGTTAGGTTTAGGGCCTAAGGGCATGGCAGGCCAGATCTACTGGTGCTGAGGCGAGCTCTCTGGTGGGCTGAGTTGAGGGAAGGCATCATGCAGGGCCTCAGTCTCTGGGTTGGTGACCATGGGTGCCACTGAAAGTGGGCGTGGCCTCAGGGAGGCATGTAGATTTCTTCTGCTCTGAGGGTTGGGCACAGATCTAATGGCACTGTTTCCATCTGGGTAGCAGGTGGATTCATGGGGTATGACTCTGGAGTTCTCAATATGTAGATGGAAGCCTGAAAACCCAACCTAGTGTTAGGTTTAGGGTCTGGGGCATGGCAGGCCTGATCTGAAATCGCTGGGACTGGCACTCAAGGGGTATGAGTAGAGTGAGGGTATGGCCATGTATGCACCAGGATTTTAAACTGTTTCTCATGGAGTTTGGACCGTGACCACTTGAGATCATGGGCCAAGCCCAGGTGGCCGCCCTGCATGTCCGTGCTGTCAAAAGCCCTTTCATTGGGGGATTTTCTGGCTAATTATCATGAGCGAGAAGCTCATGAGAATTGGCCGGCATTGGGAGGCAATTTGGGATGCACTCACACCCATTGTTTAGAGTGCTTTCTTCCTAGATGCTCATTATGACCATCCAGGAACTTGGACTGGTCCCATACGGCTCCCCTGTGGGCCCCAGCTGATAGGAGATTTCCTGAGGTAGAGTTGCGGGAGGGTCTTGGGCTGAGAATGAGGCTTCATGTTTGTGGTTCGTTTGGGTGCTGAAGGTGGGGGTGGCCTCAGGAGGGTATGAAGGTTTCTCCCCATCTGAGGGTTTTCTGCAGCTCTAAACAGTAATGTTTCCTGCTTTGTGGCAGTGGAGTCCTGGGGTGCAGCTCTGGGGTTCCCAATCTGGAGGGCTTGGGGACCAGGTCTCTGGGAATGTAAGCCTGAACACCCAACCTAGGGCTAGGTTTAGGTCCTAGGGGCATGGCACAACCATTCTGCCAGTGCTGAGGCTGGCCTCCCAGGGGACTGAGTAGAGGCCAGGACTGCCAGCATTCTGGGGCAACCCCGAGCACGTGTTCCTCTGGAGTTTAGAGCTCTTTCTGGCATGGTTTGGGCTGCGAACCCTCAGGAAAATGGTCCAGATCCAGGCAGCTTCTCTGAGGGTTCCCACCTCTGGATGCAAGTTCAAAGGAGGTTTCTGGCCAATTCACATGAGATTTCTGCCCAAATCGATATTGATTTGGGCAGAATTTTTGTGGGAATTGGCCGGCATTTTGGAGTGATTTTGGTCACGTGTGCTCCTAACGTCTGGATTGCTTTGTCGCTAGGTTCACGTAGCAGCCACCCGTGACCATGGGCGTGGTCTGCACAGGTCCCTGAGAGCTGACACTGATGAGGGCAGAATTGAGTAAGGGGGTCACAGTGAACACCAGGCACTGGTTTTGTGGCCTGTGCGGGCTCTGAATGTCGTGGTCACCTCAGGAGGCATGCAGTTTTTTCCTGCTCTGAAGGTTTTGCACATCTCCAAAAGTCACAGTCTCATACTGGGTGGCAAGTGTAGTTCTGTGGTCTGTCTCAGGGCCCCCAGTCTGGAGGGACAGTGCCATTGTGGCTTGAGACCTGTGAGGCGTTGTGAGCTGGATTAGGAGACTCATGCCAGTGCATGAATCACAGATGAGATTGACTTGGTGTGTGTTTTGAACATAGAATGTGTTCCTTCATCTAACAGTGTTTATTCCATTGGGCCTACGCGGTGGGGGAATGGCAGGCATCTAGAGCTATGTGGCTGTTTGAGGTCAGATAGTGACTTGGATGATGTCTTTTCCTTTGTCAAAGGTGATGTAAACTAATGGATTCATCTTTCCATCCAAAGAGTTCCAGTGAGGGCAGAGGGCACATTCAAAATGATTCCAAGGAGGCTCGGATGATTTAAAAGGGAAACCTGACCTTCTAGTTTTACTAAATAGATACTTGGACAGCTGTATTTTCTCTGCAGTTCATGGGTGGTGAAGTCAGAAGGAGAATCTTTGGGAATTCCCCCAGATAGAGGCATCCTGGTGGCTTCAAGGGGCTTGGCATCAGGAACCATGGGGTGAATATCTGGGGCTGCTTGCCTGAAACTTGGTGAGTCAGGTTATCCCACAGGTTTTCCATTCCCTCCTAGGGAATTGCAGGAAGGTAACGTTCTGCTTAAAGCAGAACCCTCCCGCACTGTCAGTGGGCATGCAGATTTTTGCAGCCTCTTTTGAAAAGAATATGGAGTTTTCTCCAAAAGCTAAAATCTGAACAACACTAGGACCCAGAAATTGTACTCCTAAGTATTTATCCAAAGGACACAAAAGTGCACATTCAATGGGGTACAAGCACCATGATGTTTATAGCAGTATTATCAAAATAGCAAAACAAAGGAGGGAGTCCCTCTGTCCATTTTCTGATAAATGGAGAAAGAAGATGTGAGAGATTGATCTATCTGTCTATCTATCTATATATCCAATGGCATAGGACCCAGCCTCAAAAATAATGAAATCTTGCCATCAGCAAGAATGTGGAAGGATCTAGCGTGGATTAAATTAAGCAAAACCAGTACGAAAAGACCAATGGCCTATGATTTGACTCCTATGGAATTTCAGAAAGAAAACAGATGAACATAGTGAGGGGAGAAAGATAGGACAATGAGGGGGCAGTATCAGCCTTAGAGCACAAACTGAGGGTTGCTAGAGGGCAGGGGTGTTGGCAGGAAGGGTTAAATGGGTGACGGCTATTAGGGAGAGTACTTGTTGCGATGAGCTCTGGGTGTTCTATGCAGGTGAGAAATCACAAAATCCTACCCCTAAAGCAAAAGAATGAGCAGTGCATGGAAACGAATTGGAATGGAAGTCAAGGAAGGAAAGAAGAAGACCATGTTCTACTTCAAGAGGAGTGGGGTAAAAATGGAGGGGTTATCGCTGTCCTGTTCTACTAATGATCATTTCCAAACATGATATGGTACAATACACTAGTTTCTGTTTGCATAAGGAGCCCTCAGAAAGCTTGCAGGAAGATTCAGATGTCAGAGCATATCCATGATCCATTGATATGTTCCTTCCAGTCTGCCCAGGTACAAAGGTAAGTGGAAACAAATATGGCAGAAGAGGTAAGGAGGTGTTAAGCATTCAGGAGGTAGCCTTCCCCTTTCTCATGAATGCCTGGACGAGTGTAAATTAAGAAGGATGGGGGATCCCTGAGCTTTGCCGCAGACAGGGGAATTCTAGCTATGCCTAGAGCTGATGGGTTTGCCGAGGAGAGACAAGCTATTAGCATGGCAGGCCAGAACTGCTGGTGCTGAGGTGAGTTCCCCGAGGGGCTGAATCGATGATGGGGGTCAGGCCGTACATCAGGCTCCGGGTTTGTAACTAGGGAGCTGCACAATGTGGGGGAGTTCTCATGTGGGCATGCAGGTTTCTCCAGCTCTGAGGGTTCTTCACAGCTCCAAACAGACTGGTTTTCTGCTGGGTGGCAAGCAGACTCCTACAGTGTAGCTCTAGGGCTCCCAATCTAGAGGTCTTGGGGGACAGACCCCTGGGGAAGGAAGCCTGAAAATGCAACTTAGAGTTAGGTTTAGGGAGTAGGGGTATGGCAAATCTGATCTGCCAGTGTTGAGGCAGGCTCCATGGTGGGCTGAGTTGAAGGTGGGCATCAGGTGACATGTCAGACTCTGGGTTTGTGTCCAGGGGTGCCGCAGAAGCTGAGGGTGCCTCGGGCGACATGCAGGTTTCTCCTGCTCTGAGGGTTCTGGACAACTTCAAAGGGACACGTTTTTCTGTGGGCAGCTGGTGGAGTCCTGGGGTTGAGTCTCAAGGGTCCCCAATCTGGTGGGCCGAGGGGCCAGGCCTCTGGGCATGGAAACCTATACACCACACCTAGGGTTCGGTTTAGGGCCCTGGAGCTTGGCAGGCCTGATGTTCTGATGAGGAGGTAGGCTCTCAAGTCAGCTGGGCTGACGTGGGGGCGGGCATCAGGCAGCATGACAGAGCCTGGGTTTGTGTCCAGGGGCTGTAGAAGCTGGGGGTAGCCTCAGGGTGACATGCAGTTTTCTCCTTGTCTGAGGGTACTGCGAAGCTACAATGGCATGGCTTCCTTCCGCGTGGTGGGTGCAGTCCTGAGGTGTCACTCAGGTGTCCTTAATCTGTGGGGCTTCGGGGCCAGGAGTTTTTGGTTGGAAGCATGAAATCGCAAACTAGGGTTAGGGTTAGGGCCAGGGGGAATGGCAGGCCCAATCTTCTGGCACTGAGGCGGGATCACTGGGGGGCTGAGACAAAGAAAAGAGTCAGGCGGGGAGTCAGAGTCTAGCTTGAGGGAAGGGGTCCGGCAGAGGGTCAGCCACCGTGTTTGTGACCCACTCGAGTGCTGAAAGTGGGGGATGGCCTCGTGGGTGGGGCATGCATGTTTCTCCTGCTCTGAGGCTTTTGAACAGGTTGTAATTGCATGGTTTCCTCCTGGTGGCAGGCGGAGACCTGGGGTGTGGCTCAGGGTTCCTTAATCTGGAGGGATTGGGGGTCAGTTCTATGGGGACAGAAGCCTGAGAGCTCACATTATGGTTACCGTTAGGGCCTAGGAGAATGTCAGGCCTGATCAGCCAACGCTGAGACGGGATCCACAGAGGGGGGTGTGTGTTGAGGATGAGGGTAAAGCAGCGTGTCAGACTCCAGATTTTATGGATGGGGCGGGCCACCAAACCTAAGGGTGGCCGCAGGGGTGCATGCAACTTTCTCCCAGTCTGAGGGTTCTGCACAGCTCTGAAGGCCTCGGTATCCTTCAGGGTGGCAGGTGGACTCCTACAGTGTGGCTCCGGGGCCCCCAATCTGGAGTGCTCAGGGGAGAGATCCCAGGATCCGAAGCCTAAAAATCCAAAGGAGGCTTAAGGTGAGGGCCTGGGGCCCTGGCAGGCCCAATCCAACAGCCCTGGGGCAGGCACCCCACAGGACTGAATAACAGGAGTAGTAGGCTGTGCATGGCCCTGGCTCATAGATAGCTATATCACAGGGTTTGTGTCACGACCATTCAGGATTCAAGGGCAGGCACAGGCAGTGGCCTGCGGCGCTGCCAGATAGTTCACTGGGGATTTTCTGAGCAATTCTCATGGGTTTTCTGCCTAAATCAATATTGATCTGAGTAGAAAGTATATGAGAGTTGGCCAGTGTTGGGTGGCGATTTGGGCTGTGCTGGCGCCCATGGTCTAGAGCAGTTTCTCCCTAGGTGTGTGTCCTGGCCATCCGGGAGCACTGGCTGGGCCCACGTGGCTCCCCCAAGGGCCCCATCAAGTGGAGCTTTCTGGGGGCTGTGCTGAGTCAGGGTGTCTTGCTGAACATCAGCCTCCATGTTTGTGGCCCCGTGGGGCAATGAATGTTGGGATGGCCTCAGGGAGTCATGCAGTTTTCTTCTGCTCTGTGGGTTTTTTGAAGCTCTGAATAGCACAGTTTCCTCCTCGGTGGCAGCAGGAGCCCTGGGTTGTGGCTCAGGACTTCCCAATCTGGGGGGGTTGGGGGCCAAGTCTCTGGGGATGGAAGCCTAAAAAGCCAAACTAGGGTTAGGGTTAGGGCCTAGGAGCATGACAGGCCCGATCTTTTTGGCACTGAGGCAGGATCCCCAATTGGCTGAGTCAAGGATGGGTGACCAGCGGTATGTCAAGCTTTGTGTTTTGTGACTGAGGGGTCCCCAGATGTAAGGGTGGACTCAGGGAAGCATTTGGTTTTACCCCAGTCTGAGGGTTTTGAGCAACTCTGAATAGCATGGTTTCTTCCTGGGTGCCAGGTAGACTTCTGCAGTTTGGCTCAGATATCCCCCATCTTGAGGGCTTGGGGGACAGGCTCCTGGAGATGGAAGTGTCAAAAGCAAACTGAGGGTTAGTACGAGGGCTTAGGGGCCTGGCAGGCCCGAACTTCCAGCGACAGGGAAGGCACCCCAGGGAAGTGACTAGCAGGAGGGATTGGCCACCCATATGCCTGGCTCAAAGGGGGCTATCTCTCAGGGTTCAGGCTGCGACATCCGGGACCCTGGACCAGGCCCAGGCGCAGCCCTGTGGGCCCATGACACCAGAAGTGAGCTCCTGGGTTTTTGTGTCCAATTCTTATAAGCTTTCTGCCCAAATTGATATTGTGGTTGGGCAGCGAGTTGGGCCATGTTGGCACCTGCTCTACAGCTCTTTCTAGCGAGGTGGGTGTCTCGGCCATCCAGGAACATGGGCCAGGCCCACCCGGCTCCCCTGAGGGCCCCCGTGCACCGGAGCTTTCCAGGGGTAGAGCTGAGGGAGGGTGTCTGGCTGAGTGTCACCCTCTGTGTTTGTTGCCCATTGGGATGCTGATGGTGAGGGTGGTTTCAGGGGGATATGCAGGTATCTCCTGCTCTGAGGGTTTTGCACAGCTATGAATGGCATGGTTTCCTCCTGGGGGCAGGTGTACTCCTGCAGTGTGGCTCTGGTGTCCCTGGTGTGGAGGACTCAGGCTACTGGCCACTGGAGATGGAAACCTGAAAACCCAACCTAGGTTTAGGGCAAGGGCCTAGGGGCATCGCAGATGTGATCTGCCAGTGCAGGGCCCGCACCTCAAAGGGAGCGGGAGTGGTTGGCATCACGTGCATCTGCCTCACAGAGGGCTTATTTTCAGGGCTTGGATTGCCAATATTGGGGCCCCAGGCCAGGCTCAGGCAGTGGACCTGACAGCCCATGCTGATAAATGCAAGTTCGCTTGGTTTTTCTGGCTAAATCTGACTTTTTTTCTGCCCAAATTGATATCGATTTGGGCAGAAAGCTGTGAGAATTGGTCAGCATTGGGCAGTGATTCAGGCCATGCTGGCATATGCAATCTAGAGCTCTTTCTCACTCAGTGTTGACGTGGCCATCCGGGAACATGGGTTGGGCCCATGCGGCTCCCCTGAGGGCCCCCAGGAAGGGAGAGGGCCCCGCAGGCAGAGTTGAGGGAGGGGGATCCAGCTGAGCACCAGTCTGCATGTTTGTGGTCTGGTGGGGAGCGAAGAGTGGGGGTTGGTCTCAAGGAGGGTATGCAGGTTTCTCCCACTCTGAGGGTTTTGCACAGCTCCAAGCAGCACGGTTTCCTCCTGGGTGGCAGGCGGAGTCCTGGGCTGTGGCTCAGGGGTCCATAATCTGGAGGGATTGGTGGCTAGTTCTATGGGGACAGAAGCCTGAGAAACTACCCTAGGGTTACTATTAGGGCCTAGGAGTATGACAGGCCCAATATGCCCATACTGAAGCAGATCCCCAGGGGGCTGAGTTGAGGACAGGGGTCCAGTAGTGCATCAGGGGCTTGGTTTTGTGCCCGGGTGGGCCGCTTGAGGTGGGGGTGGTCTGAGGGTAGCATGCGGGCTTGTTCTGTTCTGAGGGTTCTGCATGGGTGTGGTTTCCTCCTGAGTGGCAGGCGAACATTTGGGGTGTGGCCCTGGGGTCCCCAATCTGGAGGGATTGGGGGACAGGTCTCTGGGGACAGAAGCCTGAAAAGCCAACGTACGATTAGGGTTAGGGCCTAGGGCCATGGCAGGTCCAAACTGTCAGTGCTGAGGCGGGATCTCCCATGGGCTGAGTCAAGGATGGGGGTCAAGTGGTATGTCAATCTCTGGGTTTTGTTGCCATGTGGGCCATCAGAGGTGATGGCGGCCTCTGGAATGCATGTGGGCTTCTCCTGGTCTGAGGGTTCTGGGTAGCTCTGAAGAGCACCGAGGAGAACATGGATGGTAGGCGGAGTCCTTGGTTGTGGCTCAGGGGTTCCCAATCTGGAGGGATTTTTGGCCATGTCTCTGGGCATGGAAGCCTGAAAACACAACCTAGGGTTTGGGTTAGGGCTTAGGGGTATTCTGGCCCTACCTCCTGGTGCTGAGGCTGGATCCCCAGGGGCTGAGTCAAACATGGGGGTCAGGAAGCACATCAGAATGAGTTTGTGACTGCGGGGACCATCGAAGTTGGGAGTGTCCTCAGGGAGTCATGTGGGTTTGTTCCATTCTGAGGGTTTTGCTCAGCTTCGAATGGTACAGTTTCCTCCTGGGTGGCAGGCGGACACCTGGGGTGTGGCCCAGAGGACCCCAATCTGGAGGGACAGTGCCAGTGTGGTTTTACACCAGTGGAGGGTTTGGGGGCTGCTTTAGGAGTCTGTGGAAAGCCCAACAGTGCCAGTTCATGCCACTGGAGGTGGTGGGTGAGCTGTGGTGCCAGAGAGCACGGTAGGGGTGGCAATGCTGCTTCCGACCACTGGAGGCAGTGGCGAGCCACCATGGGAAACCCACCTGAAGAAGAGTCAGTGCTGCCTGCTGGCTCTGAGGGCAGTAGGGAGGTGCTGGGTGAGAGACCCTGAATCCTGAAGAACTACAGATTGTTCCTGCAGGACGGAGTGGTGAGCTGTATAGTTTCTGTTTCTCCAGGCTTAAGAGTGGTCATAAGAAATACTGGAGCCAGGCCCCCACTCAGCATTGTGCCCTGTTTCCCCAGGTTTGCTGGTAGTCTGCTGTCAGGATGGCTCAGGAGGGTCCTCCCAGCTGGGCTCTGGAGCCGGTGGAAACCAAACCTGACTCATGGTGCATTTGGAACTGAGGAGTTGAGTGTTTGTTTGGAAGAGTATGTTTGTTTCTCCAAAAAGGACAAGGGCATTGGTCGGCTTGAGAAGGAAGTAGATAACCACTTAAAAAATAAGCATATGTCTCTCCTTCTCCCAGGTATTGGAGCAGGTGTGAAGACCAGGTGGGAGACTCCTGCTTATCCACACCTGACAACCCTTCTTCACTCTGGCTCCACAAGACCTGAACTTTGAAAATCAGCATCTGAGTCAGTCATGCAGCTTGTCCCAGGACGTCAGCATTCAGAGAAAACAGCAGGCCGGTGGGGCACAATGTCACATCCATGCCAGGACAGGAGGTAAAACTTCTCTTTCACCCCAAACCTCCTGGGCTTTTCTCTTGTCTCTGGTGGAGTTCACAATTGGCACACTGGATCAGCTGTAAGCAATCTAGTGTGGGTGCCAGAGTTCCCGAGTTTCTCTGCAGGGAACACCTGGCAGGGATATCATTTTCTCTGTTTATTTCTGGATTACAAAGGTTTGGACCATCTCTTTCCTAGGTAATCCCTTGGATTCGAAAGGGAAGATGAGATTGACTGGTGTGCGTTTTGAATATAGAAAGTATTCCTTCATCTAGCAGTGTTTATTCCACTGGGCCTAGGCTGTGGCCGGCATCTAGAGTGAGGTGGATGTTTGGGTCAGATAGAGACTTGGATGATGGCTTCTCCTTTGTCCAAGGTGATGTATCCTAATGGATTGGTCTTTGCATCCAAAGAGTTCCAATGAGGGCTGAGGGAAAATTCAAAATGATTCCAAGGAGCCTTGGACAATTTAAAAGAAATGCTTGTCTTCCTACGTTCACTGAAACAGCTATATATGGTTGGGCATGCTCTATTTTCTGTGCAGTTGGTGGGTTCTGTGGGTGGTGAAGGAGAGTGTTTGGGAATTTCCCTGGATAAAGGCATTCTGGTGGTTTCAAGGGACTTGGCGTCAGAAACCCTGGGGTGAATTTCTGTGGCTGCTTGCCTGATGCTCAGTGAGTCAGGTTATCCCTCAGGTTTTACATTTCCTCCATAGGAAATGGCTGGCAGGGAATGTTCTGCTGAAAGTGGAACCCTCAGGAGCACCTGGGTGGCTCAGTGGGTTAAGCACCTCCCTTTGGATCAGGTCATGATCCTAGGTTCCTCTGATGGAACCCTGCCTTAATCTCTCTGCTCAGCAGGGAGCCTGCTTCACGCTCTCTCTCTCTGCCTGCTTCTCTGCCTACTTCTGATCTCTCTCTGTCAAATAAATAAATAAAATCTTTAAAAAAAACACCCTAAAATGGAACGCTCCTACACTGTTGGTGGGCATGTGGGTTGTTGCAGCCACTCTGGAAAAGAAAATGGTGTGTCCTCCAAAACCTAAGAACAGAACAACACTAGGATCCAGCAATTGTCCTCCTAGGTATTTGCTTAAAGGGCACAAAAATGTACATTCTGTGTGGTACAAGCTCCGTGATATTTACAGCAGCATTATCAACGATAGTAACATTATCAACCACAGCACATTATCAACCATAGTAAAAATATGGAAGGAGTCCAAATGTCCATTCACTGATGAGTGATTTTATATATATATATATATATATATATATATATGTGTGTGTGTGTGTGTGTGTGTGTATTCATTCACCCACATCATCTTCTTCTATTTTAAAATTTATTTATATTTTTAGAATAACAGTATTTATTGTTTTTGCACCACACCCATTGTTCCATGCAATCCGTGCCCTCTCCAATACCCACCACCTGGTTCCCCCAAACTCCCACCCCCCCCCGCCCCTTCAAAACCCTCAGATTGTTTTTCAGAGTCCATAGTCTCTCATGGTTCACCTCCACTTCCAATTTCCCCCAACTCCCTTCTCCTCTCTAACTCTCCTTGTCCTCCATGCTATTTGTTTGTTATGATCCACAAATAAGTGAAACCATATGATAGTTGACTCTCTCTGCCTGACTTCCTTCATTCAGCATAATCTCTTCCCGTCCCGTCCATGCTGCTACAAAAGTTGGGTATTCATCCTTTCTGATGGAGGCATAATACTCCATAGTGTATATGGACCACATCTTCCTTATCCATTCGTCTGTTGAAGGGCATCGTGGTTCTTTCCACAGTTAGGCGACCATGGCCATTGCTGCTATAAACATTGTCTCCCACATCTTCTTAATGTAATAAGAGCAAGGTTCAAAAAGGATGAAATCTTATCATCTGTAAGGATGTGGATGGATCTACAGTGGATTTAGCTAAGTAAAATCAGTAAGAAAAGACCAATAGCCTGTAACTTGGATTCTGTAGATTTTCAGAACGAAAACAGATGAACATAGTGAGGGGAGAAGGCCAATGAAGAAACACACTCAAACTTAGAGCACAAACTGATCATTGCTAGAGGACAGGGGTGTGGGTGGAAGGGTTAAATGGGTGACAACTATTAGGGAGAGTACTTGCTGTGATGAGCTCTGGGTGTTCTATGCAGGTGGGGAATCACAAAATCCTACCCTTGAAGCAAAGGAATGAACACTGCATGGAAACAAATTGGAATGGAAGTCATGGAAAGAAAGAAGAACACCATGTTCTACTTCATGAGGAGTGAGGTAAAAATGGAGGGATTTTTGCTCTACTGTTCTGTCAATGATCACTTTCCAACACACTGTTGTATGATACACTAGTTTCTGTTTGCATAAGGAGCCCTCAAAAAGCTTCCAGGAAGATTCAGATGTCAGAGCATGTTCATGTTCCATAGATATGTTCCTTCCAGTCTGCCCAGGTACAAAGGTAATTGGAGAAAAATATGGCAGAAGAGGAAAGGAGGTATTAAGCATTCAGGTGGTAGCTTTCCCCTTTCTCATGAATGCCTGGGACAGTGTAAATTGAAAAGGAGGAGGGGGGGGGATCCCAGAGCTTTGCCGCAGACAGGGGAGTTCCAGGTCTGCCTAGAGCTGACAGGGGTCTTTGAGGAGAGCTGAGCTAGTGGCATGGTGGGCCCGAACTGTTGGTGCTGAGGTGAGTTCCCCAAGGAGCTGAGTTGATGATGGGGGTCGGGTGGTTCATCAGGCTCTGGGTTTGTAGCCAGGGGGCTGCAGAACATGCAGGGGTCCTGATGGGGGCATGCAGGTTTCTCTGGCTCTGAGGGTTCTGCACAGATACAAAGGGACTAACTAGTTTCCTGCTGGGTGGCAGGTGAACTCCTACAGTGTGGGTCCAAGGTTACCAATCTAGAGGGCTTAGGGGACAGGCCTCTGGGGAAGGAAGCCTGAAAATGCAACCAAGAGTTAGGGTCATGGCCTTGGGGCATGGCAGGCCTGATCTGCTGACACTGAGGTGGGATACCCTCAGGATTGAGTTGAGGCTATGTGTCCTGCAACTTAGAAGAGTCAGGGTTTCTGGCCAGAGGGATGGCTGATGGTGGGGGTGGCTTTAGAGGGGCATGCTGGTTTCTCCCTCTCTGAGGGAACTGTGGAGCTCCAAATGACATGGCTTTCCCCTGCATGGCGGTCAGGTTTATGGCTTGTTACAGAGGGGTCCTGAATCTGGGGAGTTTGGGGACCAGGCCTCTTGGGGGAGCATGAATTCATGAAGCCTGAATTCAGAAACTAGAGTTATGCTAAGGTCCTAGGGGCATGGCATGCTCAATCTGCTGTTGCTGAGATGGGCTCCCTGGTGGGATGATTTCAGGGTGGGTATCAAGGGGCATGTCAGACTCCCACTTTGTGCCCTGGGGGTGAACTCAGGGTTGCATGGAGTTTTCTCCCACCCTGAGGGTTCTGCAGAGCTCTGAATGGCATGGTTTCCTCCTGTGTGGCAGACGCAATCCTGGGGTGTCACTGAGGCATCCTTAATCTATACCGGCATGAATCTCAGAAGTGGCCAATCTGGTGGGCTTGGGGGACAGGCATCTGAGCATGAAAGCCTGTACACACTACCTAGGGTTAGGGTTAAGGGCTAAGGACATGGCAGGCCCGATGTACTGGTGCTGGTATGGGCTCCTCTAAGGGCTGAGTTGAGGGCATAGATATGGTATCACAGCAGAATCCGGTTTTATGGCCATGGGGGTGACTCATGGTAGGGATGGCATTAGGGGGGCTTACAGGTTTCTCCTGGTCTGAGGTTTCGGTACAGCTCCAAACCACAAGGTTTCCTCCTGTGTGGTAGGTGTAGTCCTGTGGTGTCGCTCAGTATTCCTTAATCTAGGGGACTTGGGGATGGAAGCCTGAAAACCCAAACAGGGGTAATAGTAAGGGCCTAGGGACATGGTGACCCAATCTGCTGATGTTGAGGTGGGGCCCCTCAGGGCTGAGTTGAGGGCGTGTGTCCAGCAGCTCAGCAGAATCCGATTTTATGACCGGGGGGCCACAGATGGTGGGAGTGTCTTTATAGGGGCAGGTATCTCCCCCTCTGACGGTTCAGCACAACTCCAAATGGCATAGGTTTCTACTGTATGGCGAGCGGAGTCCTAGGGTGTATGTCAAGGTTCCTTAATCCAGGGGGTTTGTTGCCTGGGATCTCAGAATGGAAGCCTGAAAACCCAAACTAGGGTTAGGGTTATGGCCTAGGGGCATGGCAGGTCTGATCTGCCAGTTCTGAGGCGGGCTCCATGGAGGGCTGAGTTGAGGGCGGGTAATAGGTGGCTCATGTTAATCTGGGTTTTTGTTCAGGAGGGGCTCAGATGCCGAGGCTTGCCTTAGGGGACATGAAGTTATTCCCTGCTCTGAGGTCTGACTAGCTACAAATGGCACCATAACAACATAGGCAGCTGGCAGACTGCCAGACTGAGTTTCAGGCATCTCCAATCTGGCCAGTTTGTGGGCTAGACCTAAGGCTACGGAAGCCTGTACACACAACCTAGGGTTAGGGTTAAGGACTAGTGGCATGGAAGCTCTGATATGCTGGTATTGAGGTGGGCTCCCTCGGGGCTGAGTGGACATGCATCTGGATTGTGGCAGAATCTGGCATTGTGTCAGGGGCGCTGCAGAAGATGCGAGTGTGTGTAGGTGCTCATGCATCTTTCTTTCTGGAGTGCAGGCAGAGTCTCCTGGTGTAGATGTTGAATCCCCTGTCTGGAGGGTTAGAGTTAGGTATATAGGTTAGGGATAGGGTTAGGGTTAGGAGTTAGGATTAGTGTTATGTCTTAGGGACAAGGGTTAGGGTTATGTCTTAGGGAAAAAGTTTGGGTTTAGAGTCAGAGTTAGGGATAGGGTGGGGTTAGGGTTTAAGATTAGGGTTACGGTTAGGGATTAGGGTTACAGTTAGGCTTAGGGTCAGGACTATGTCTTAGGGACAAGGCATGTCGGATCTGGAAACACAGATATAGGCTCACACAAGCACTGAGTTGAGGACAGGATGCAGGAGGCTCCTCAGGCCATGGGTTTTTGGCTTGGAGGGGCAAAGATGGCGGGAATGGCATCAGGGAGCATGCTGGTTTCTAGGGCTCTGAGGGTGTTAGAGAGCACCAAATGAAATGGTCTCCTTCTGTCTGAGATTCTGAATATGGGTATCTGTCTGATGCTCCCATCCATGGAAGGGATTGGGTGTCATGTCTCGGGGTCCTGGTCCTGAGCACCCAACCTAGGGTTAGGGTTTGGTCCTGGGAGAACAACAGGCCTATGTGCCAGTGCAGACCAGGCTCTCTGGAGGGCAGAGTTGAGGACATTGGTCTGGCGGTCCATCAGGCTCTGGGATTGTGGTGTGTGGGTCCTCGGAAGGTGAGAATCTTTTAGAGGCATGGAGTTTTCTCCAGCACAGGAGGTCCTGCACAGGGCGATGGGGTCCAGTTTCCTCGGGGTTGGCAGCCAGATTCCTGCATTGGTAATACGGGTCCACAGTCTGGAGGGCTAGGGAGTCAGACCTCTGGGGTGGGAAGCCAGAATATGCAAATGAAGCTTAGGGTTCAGTCATAGAGGCATGTCATCCCCTACCTGCCAGTACTGTGGTGACCCAGCTCAATGCCAGAGTTGGGGGCGCATGTCTACAGGACCGTGAGACTCGGTTCCTTGTCCGTGGGGCCACCAGAAGTGGGGATGGCCTCAAGAAGGCATGCAGGTTTCTTCTGCTCCGTGAGTTCAGTACATTTCCAAATGGCAGTGTGTCCTCCTGGGATCAGGTGCAATGATGGTGTGCAGCTCAGGGGTCCCCCATCTCGGGTCTTTGGGGACAAGGCATCGGAGGATTGACAGTGGAACACACAACCTGGGCTAGGGTTAGTATTAGGGTTAGGCTTAGGTATAGGGTTACTGTTATGTATTAGAGACAAGGCAGGTCGGATCTGCCAGCACAGATATTGACACATCCAAGGGCATAGTTGAGGGCGGGAATCAGGAGGCTCCTCAGTCTTTGGTTGGAGGATCAAAGATGGCAGAAATGGCCTCAGGGAAGCATGCCGAGTTCTAGGGCTCTGAGGGTGTTAGAGAGCACAAAATGAAATGGTCTCCTCCTTACTAAGGGTCTGAGTAAGGCCATCAATCTGATGCTCCCATCCATGGGAGGGATTGGGTTTTAGACCTCTGGGGTCCAGAGCCTGAACACCAAAGTAGGGTTAGGGTTTGGTCCTTGGAGAATGGCAGGCCTGATATGCCAGTGCAGACCCAGGATCTCCAGATGGCTGAGTTGAGGGCATTGCTCTGGTGGCCCATCAGGCTCCAGGATTGTGGTGTGTGGGTCCTTGTAAGCTGTGGGTGTCTTTAGGAGGCATGGAAGTTTCTCTAGCCAGGAGGGTTTTGCACAGGACCATGGGGTCCAGTTTCCTCATGGGTGGCAGCCAGAGTCCTGTGTTGGGAATATGGGGTCCCTAGTCTCAAAGTCTAGGGAGCCAGGCCTCTGGGGATGGAAGCTTGAACACCCAAACTAGGGTTAGGGTTAGCTGGTAGGGGCAGGGCAGCACCTATATGCCGACACTGTGGTGACCCACCCGGAAGCCTTAGTTGAGGGTTAGGATCAACCCTGTAGAACTGGTGCGCCTAAACCGAGTTAGCCAATAGGGTCGCCAATAATCACAAGCATTTTGCTCATATTGTTATCTATTTAACAGAATGCTCATCAAAATAGGCCGGCGTTGGGCAGCCCTGTGGATGCTATGTCCTCCGTGCTGAGGGCCCATTCTCGGCACCCGAAGCGAGTTCGCCATGCTTTTACCAGCCAAATCAATACTGATTTGTGCAGAACGATCATGAGAACTAGCCAGCATTGGGCAGCCCTGGGGACCACCCTGTTACCCGTGGTTGACGGCCCTTTCTCGCTTGGGGAATGTCCCGGCCGCCCGGAATATGCATCAAGATGATGCGGAACACCCGGGGCCCCTGGTGAAGGGGAGCTTTCCAGGAGCAGAGTTGAGGGGTGGGTAGTAGCCATGCATCTTCCTCCAACTTTTCGGGAGGCTGGGGAGCCCAGGTATGGGTCTGGCCTCTGTGGGGGAATGAATGAGAATGTATCTCTTGTTTGAAGGCTTCCCTAACCCTAACCCTAACCTTAAACCTAACCCTAACTTTTATGGTTCCTCTGTGAGGTGAGGACAATACCTTGTCCTGGAAGGGGGCTACAGGTCCCCAATCAAGAAATCCACATCTCTCTTTGAAACCTGACCTGCCCTTCCCTCAGTATTCCTCAGGGAAGATCTTCTCACTTCATGAGCTCACAGCTCTGAACTTAAAAACGAATATTGTTTATATTTTTCAATGCCTTAGTTCATTTATGGCATGTCTTTCAAAACTGCCAGTGGGGAGGCACCTGGGTGGCTCAGTGGGTTGAAGCCAGGGTCCTGGGCTCAAGCCCTGCATCGGGCTCCATGCTCAGTGTGGAGCCTGCTTCCTCCTCTCTCTCTCTTCCTGCCTATCTGCCTACTTGTGATTTCTGTCTGCCAAATATATAAATAAAACCTTTAAAAAAACTGCCAGTGGGTTTTCAGCAGTCCTGGAGGTCTGCCTGCTCAAGGAGGGGATGACCTGGGAGAGGCAGCCTTCCTTCCCATCTCCCTCAGCATGTCCCTGAGCCCTGGAGCCATCTGTCCCACTGAGGGCTGAGGGATCCAAGACAGCCCATCTTTAGCCCAGGCGGTGTCAGCTGTGTAGACTGATGTGTACCAGTAGTGGTGGGAAGCTGGAATGGGCCAGATGCAGGCAATTTCTCCTTCCTTTTCCTTCCTCCTTTTCCACCCAGAGGTAGCTCAGAACAGACTTCAAGCCCTGCATCTCAAGATCACTTGACCCAGACACCCTGCTTTCAGCTGGTGACCTTAGCGGTTTCCTGTTGCTTCTGCCTCCCATACCCACTCCCATGGCCATTCCCAGATCAGGGGAGGGATCCAACCCTTGTATGTACTTGGTACTCTTCCTGTCCCACACTTAGCCCACCCACATTTGTCTTCCAGGTATGTGCTTGGAAGCAAGCCCATCCATAGGAACTTACCATCCAAACCGATCTAGGTAATGACCACTGAATTAGAGATCCAGGATGCATAACAAACCTGCTCTGAAATTTGTCTCATACTGTATGACAATCTCACATGAAAACAGAAACAATAATAGCTTTCTGGACAGTGAAGTGACATCCATCTCTACTTACACTCTTGAAAGCATAGGTTCTCACCCTGTTACAGTTAACAGGAGAAGTATAATAATTCAGTGAAATTTGAATTCCAAGCATAGAGCATAAAGTGAATAATTATTGTACAGTTATACTCTCACAAGTATGTCTTATGAACATTGCACAGCAAAAGATTTTTCAAATAGTTTACTGAAAGGAAAACTCTTTAATTGTTTATTTTAATTCAGGTAGAGTTAACATACAGTGGTATATTAGTTTCAGGTGTACAATGTAGTGATTCAGTGATTCTATGTATACTCAGCTGTCATCAAGAAAAGTGTACTCTTAGTCCCCATAATCCATTTCACTCATCCCTCCATCCACTTCCACTATGGTAACCACAGATTCGGCATTTTGCTTTGTATCTTCTTTCTCCTTTATTTATGTATGTTTGTTTCTTAAATTCCATGTAAGAGTGACATCACAAGGCATTTGTCTTTCTCCGACTGATGGATTTCACTTAGGACAGTACTCTCTAGCTCCATCCATGTGTCTGCAAATGGCAAGATTTCATTTTTTTATGGATGACTAATTTCCCACTGTGTGTGTGGGTGTGTGTGTGTACATGTATCATCTCATTTATCAATTTATCAAGAGATACTTGGATTGCTTCCATATTGTAATACTGTAAATAATGTTGCAAAAAACATAGGGGCACATGTATCCTTTTGAGTTATTGTTCTCATGTTCATTGGGTAAACACACGGTAGTGTGATTGCTGGATCATAATGTAGTTCTATATTTAACGCTTTGAGGAACAGTCATACTCTTTTCTACAGTGGGTTCAGCAGCTTGCATTCCCCAACAGTGCAAGAGGGTTGCCTTTTATCCACATGCTCCCAACATCTGTTTTCTTGTGCTGGTGCTGTTAGCCAATCTGATAGTGTGAGTTAATATCTCATGGAGATATTTTATTTGGATTTTCCTGTTGATGGTTGATGGTGAACATCTTCCTGGTTGTTTTCTGGGGGAGGGGCCTGCCGCGTGGGTTTTCAGTCAATTGTGTTCCCTGAGTTAAGTCCTCCAGTCCCCCTCAAGGCGGTGGGCTCTGAGGAACCGTTTTTTTTTTTTTTTTTCAGACTATTGTTCTCTGGAGGTTTTTATGTTTGTTCACTTTTTTTTTCCCTCTCGCCTTGACCACTTTTGATGGTTTTTGTAGTTTTAGAGGAAAACAGACTGCACCCTGACCTCCCTCTCAGAGAGAAGCCTCAGTCTGGCTGCAGAGCCCAGATGAGATCCCCCTTGGCCGCCTGCAGAGCAGGTTCTGAATCGCGGGCTCTGGGGACGCAGGATCTTCTGCTTGTACCACAAACCATGGCAGTGGTGGCTGTCTGGACAGCTCCAGACCGCCAGAGAGGTTCCAAGCAGGGATCGCACACTGAGATTTTCCCACTGGCCGGGGCTGGGTGTGCCTGGCCTTTCTGGGTCTAAGAGCGCCAGGCTTGCGCAGGACTCTCTCAGGAGGGCTGTGGGTCCTGCGCATGTCTCAGGCTCTGAGAAGGGGCGCAGTCCGAGAGCACCAGCCTGGCCCTTCGCGCACCTCTCTCACAGGAGAGTTTGGGGCGCATGTCTTAGGCTCTGAAACAATGGCGCGGGTCAAAGAGTGCCAGCTGGGCTTTTATGTACATCTCTCAGGGTAGGATATATGTGCGTGCATCTCAGTCTCTGTAGCAGTGCTTGAGCATTATGTCCTATGATGTGACTCCTGGCCCCTCACAGGAGCCAGACCCCAGGCAATCAGGCGTGCTGGCGGCTCAGGGGCCAAGACCTGGTTTCTCAACTGCACTCCATCTGGCTCAGTGCCAGGGGAGGCTGTCCTGGGACCTGGGACTTAAGCCCCTGTCCCTCGCTGCCCCAATTCCTACAGTCCTCCCCCCCCCATGATACTTTGCGCTTTTGGAGTACTTTCAAAGAGTCTCCAAGTTAATGCTGGTCCCCAGATGCAGGGCACTCTCGCTCATATTGGGGGTATTACTTTCAAACCAGATTATTTGCCCATAGAGTTGAGGGTCCATATCTGGGCTCTCTACTCTGTTCCACTGGTCTATGTGTCTTTTTTTATGCCAGTACAATGCTATCTTGATGATCTCAGCTTTGTACTAAATCTCTAATTTCCCACTCTGTATTTTTATTTTTAGTGTATAAGAAAGCCACTGATTTCTGTACATTGACTTTGTATCCTGCCACGTTGCTGAATTTCTGTATGAGTTCTAGTAGTTTGGGGGTGGAGTCTTTTGGGTTTTCCCTATAAAGAATCATGTCATCTGCGAAGAGTGTTTGACTTCTTCATTGCTAATTTGGATACCTTTTATTTCTCTTTGTTGTCTGATTGCTGTTGCTAGGACTTCTAATACTTAGTTGAACAAGTGTGGTGAGAGTAGGCATACTTGTCATGTTCCTGATCTCAACAGGAAGGCAGCAAGCGTTTGTTTTATTTCTTTTTTTATTAATTAGTTTATTTTCAACATAACAGTATATATTATTTTTTCACCACACCCAGTGCTCCATGCAATCTGTGCCCTCTATAATACCCACTACCTGGTACCCCAACCTCCCACACCCTCGCAACTTCAAACCCCTCAGACTGTTTTTCAGAGTCCATACTCTCTCATAGTTCACTTACCTTTCCAATTTACCCCAACTACCTTCTCCTATCTAACTCCCCATGCCTTCCATACTATTTGCTATGCTCCACAAATAAGTGAAATCACATGATCATTGACTCTCTGCTTGACTCATTTCATTTAGCATAATCTCTTCCAGTCCCGTCCATGTTGCTCCAAAAATTGGGTATTCATCCTTTCTGATGGAGGCATAATGCTCCATAGTGTATATGGACCACATCTTCCTAATCCCTTCATCCGTTGAAGGGCATCTTGGTTCTTTCCACAGTTTGGCGACCGTGGCCATTGCTACCATAAACATTGGGGTACAGATGGCCCTTCTTTTCACTCCACCTGTATCATTCGGGTCAATACCCAGGAGTGCAATTGCAGGGACATAGGGAAGTTCTGTTTTTAATTTCTAGAGGATTCTCCAACACTGTCCTCCAGGGAGGCTGCACCAACTTGCATTCCCACCAACAGTGGAAGAGGGTTCCCATTTCTCCACATCCTCTCCAACACATGTTGTTTCCTGTCTTGCTAATTTTGGCCATTCTAACTGGTGTAAGTTGATATCTCAATGTGGTTTTAATTTGAATCTCCCTGATGGCTAGTGATGATGAACATTTATCCTTTTTGTGAGTTATTTGCTTGGTTTCTGGATGAGCATAATGCTGGCCTCATAAAAAGTATATGGAAGTTTTCCTTCTGCTTCAATTTTTGGAAAGAGCTTCAGGAGAAGAGGTGTTACTTCTTCTCTGAAGGTTTGGTAGAATTGCCCAGAAAATTCATCAGATCCTGGGCTTTTTTGTTGGGGTGGGAGATTTTTTTTTCCTTTTTAATTTTTTTTTTATTTTTTATAAACATATATTTTTATCCCTGAGGGTACAGGTATGTGAATCACCAGGTTTATACACTTCACAGAACTCCCCATAGCACATAACCTCCCCAATGTCCATAACCCAACCCCCCTTCACCCAACCCCCCTCCCCAGAGCAACCCTCAGTTTGTTTCATGAGATTAAGAGTCACTTATGGTTTGTCTCCCTCCCAATCCCATCTTGTTTCATTTATTCTTCTCCTACCCCTTAACCTCTCCCGCCCATTGCATCTCCACCTCCTCATATCAGGAAGATCATATGGTAGTTTTCTTTCTCTTCTTGACTCATTTTGCTAAGCATGATACCCTCTAGTCACATTTACAATTGCATCCAAAATCATAAGATACCTAGGAATAAACCTAACCAAAGAGGCAAAGAATCTATATTCAGAAAACTATAAAGTACTCATGGAAGAAATTGAGGAAGACACAAAGAAATGGAAAAATGTTCCATCCTCCTGGATTGGAAGAATAAATATTGTGAAAATATCTGTGCTACCTAAAGCAATCTACACATTTAATGCAATTCCTATCAAAGTACCATCCATCTTTTTCAAAGAAATGGAACAAATAATCCTAAAATTTACATGGAACCAGAAAAGACCTCGAATAGCCAAAGGAATATTGAAAAAGAAAGCCAAAGTTGGTGGCATCACAATTCCGGACTTCAAGCTCAATTACAAAGCTGTCATCATCAAGACAGCATGGTACTGGCACAAAAACAGACACACAGATCAATGGAACAGAACAGTGAACCCAAAACTAGACCCTCAACTCTATGGTCAACTAATCTTCGACAAAGCAGGAAAGAATGTCCAATGGAAAAAAGTCTCTTCAATAAATGGTGTTGGGAAAATTGGACAGCCACATGCAGAAAAATGAAATTGGACCATTTCCTTACACCACACACAAAAATAGACTGAAAATGGATGAAGGACCTCGATGTGAGAAAGGAATACATCAAAATCCTTGAGGAGAACACAGGCAACAACCTCTTCGACCTCAGCGGCAGCAACATCTTCCTAGGAACATCGCCAAAGGCAAGGGAAGCAAGGGCAAAAATGAACTATTGGGATTTCATCAAGATCAAAAGATTTTGCACAGCAAAGGAAACAGTTAACAAAACCAAAAGACAACTGACAGAATGGGAGAAGATATTTGCAAATGACATATCGGATAAAGGGCTAGTTTCCAAATCTGTAAAGAGCTTAGCACACTCAACACCCAAAGAACAAATAATCCAATCAACAAATGGGCAGAGAACATGAACAGACATTTCTGCAAAGAAGACATCCAGATGGCCAACAGACACATGAAAAAGTGCTCCATATCACTCGGCATCAGGGATATAAAAATTAAAGCCATGAACTATTGGGATTTCATCAAGATCAAAAGCTTTTGCACAGCAAAGGAAACAGTTAACAAAATCAAAAGACAACTGACAGAATGGGAGAAGATATTTGCAAACGACATATCAGATAAAGGACTAGTGTCCAGAATCTATAAAGAACTTAGCAAACTCAACACCCAAAGAACAAATAATCCAATCAAGAAATGGGCAGAGGACATGAACAGACATTTCTGCAAAGAAGACATCCAGATGGCCAACAGACACATGAAAAAGTGCTCCATATCACTCGGCATCAGGGAAATACAAATCAAAACCACAATGAGATATCACCTCACACCAGTCAGAATGGCTAAAATCAACAAGTCAGGAAATGACAGATGCTGGCGAGGATGTGGAGAAAGGGGAACCCTCCTACACAGTTGGTGGGAATGCAAGCTGGTGCAGCCACTCTGGAAAACAGCATGGAGGTTCCTCAGAATGTTGAAAATAGAACTGCCCTATGACCCAGCAATTGCACTATTGGGTATTTACCCTAAAGATACAAACGTAGTGATCCAAAGGGGCACATGCACCCGAATGTTTATAGCAGCAATGTCCACAATAGCCAAACTATGGAAAGAACCTAGATGTCCATCAACAGATGAATGGATCAAGAAGATGTGGTATATATACACAATGGAATACTATGCAGCCATCAAAAGAAATGAAATCTTGCCATTTGCGACAACATGGATGGAACTAGAGCGTATCATGCTTAGCGAAATAAGTCAAGCAGAGAAAGACAACTATCATATGATCTCCCTGATATGAGGAAGTGGTGATGCAACATGGAGGCTTAAGTGGGTAGGAGAAGAATAAATGAAACAAGATGGGATTGGGAGGGAGACAAACCATAAGTGACTCTTAATCTCACAAAACAAACTGAGGGTTGCTGGGGGGAGGGGGTTTGGGAGAAGGGGGTGGGATTATGGACATTGGGGAGGGTATGTGCTTTGGTGAGTGCTGTGAAGTGTGTAAACCTGGTGATTCACAGACCTGTACCCCTGGGGATAAAAATATATGTTTATAAAAAATAAAAAATTTAAAAAAAAAAAATTAAAGCCACAATGTGATATCACCTCACACTAGTCAGAATGGCTAAAATTAACAAGTCAGGAATTGACAGATGCTGGCGAGGATGCTTAGAAATGGGAACCCTCCTACACTGTTGGTGGGAATGCAAGCGGGTGAAACCACTCTGGAAAACAGCATGGAAGTTCCTCAAAATGTTGAAAATAGAACTACCCTATGACCCAGCAATTGCACTACTGGGTATTCGCCCAAAAGATACAAATGTAGTGATCTGAAGGGGCCCATGCACCAGAATGTTTTTAGCAGCACTGTCCACAATAGCCAAACTATGGAAAGAACCTAGATGTCCATCAACAGAGGACGTGGATGGAACTTTTGTGAGGTTTTTGGTCATGACTTCAATACCGTTACTGGTTAACGGTCTATGCAAGTTGTGACTGTCTTCCTGGTTCAATTTTGGGATTGTATAGTTTTCTGGGAATACATCCATTTCACCTAGGGGGCCTAGCTTATTGGCATACAACTGTTCATTTTTTAAATCTCTTTTCAGTGTAACCCTATTCATTGTTTTAGAACCACATCCAGTGCTCCATGCAATCCATGCCCTCTATAATACTCACCATTTGGTTCCCACAACCCACCAACCCTCTGCCCCTTAAATCCCTCTAATTCATTTTCAGAGTCCATAGTCTCTCATGGTTCACCCCTCCCTCCAATTTCCCTCCACTCCCTTCTCCTATCCATCTCCCCTTGTCCTCCATGCTATTTGTTGTGCTCCACACATAGGTGAAACCATATGATAATTGACACTCTCTGCTTGACTTATTTCACTCAGTAGAATCTCTTCTAGTACCATCCATGTTGCTACAAAAGTAGGGTATTCATTCCTTCTGATGGAGGCATAATATTCCATAGTGTATATGGCCCACATATTCCTTATCCTTTTGTCCATTGAAGAGCATCTTGGTTCTATCCACAGTTTGGCGACCATGGCTATTGCTGTTCTAAATATTGGGGTACAGATGGCCCTTCTTTTCACTACATCTGTATCTTTGTGGTAAATACCAAGTAGTGCAATTGCAAGGTCATAGGGAAACTCTGTTTTTAATTTCTTGAGGAATCTCCATTCTTTTCTCCAAAGTGCCTGTACAAACTTGTATTCCGGACAGCAGTGTAAGAGGTTTCCCCTTTCCCCACATGCTCCCCAACACATGTTTCCTGTCTTGCTAATTTTGGCCATTCTAACTGGTGTAAGGTGCTATCAATGTGGTTTAAATTTGCATTTCCCTGTTGGCTAGTGATGATGAACATTTTTTCATGTGTCTGATAGCCATTTCTATGTCTTCATTGGAGAGGTGTCTGTTCCTATCTTCTGTCCAATTTTTTATATGATTGTCTGTTTTGTGTGTGTGTTGAGTTTGAGGAGTTCTTTATAGATCCTAGATATCAACCTTTTGTCTGTACTGTCATTTGCAAATACCTTCTTGCAATCTGTGGGTTGCCTCTTTGTTTCATTGACAGTTTCCTTTGCTGTGCAGAAGTATTTGATCCTGATGAAGTCCCAAAAGTTCATCTTCACTTCTGTTTTCTTTGTCTTTGAGACATAACTTGAAAGAAGTTGTTATGGCCAGTGTTGAAGAGGTTAATGTCTATGAACTCCTTTAGGATTCTGATGGATTCCTGTCTCACATTGAAGTCTTTTATCCATTCTGAGTTTATCTTTGTGTATGGTGTAAGAGGATGGTCGACTTTCATTCTTTTACATATAGCTGCCCAGTTTTCCAAGCACCATTTATTGAAGAGACTGTCATTTTTCCACTGTATATTTTTTTCCTGATTTCTTGAAGACTATTTGACCATAGTGCTGATGATCCCTATCTGAACTCTCTGCACCGTTCTAGTGGTCTATGTGTCTGTTTTTATGCCAGTCCCATGCTGCCTTGGTGATCACATCATCATAGTAACCCTTGAAATCAGGCAACATTATGCTCCCAGTTTTATTTTTCTTTTGGCATTTCTTAGCAATATGGGGTCTTTTCTGATTCCACACAAATTTTAGGCATGTGTTTGCTCCAGGTCTTTGAATGATACCGGTGGAATTTTCATCCAAATGGCATTAAAAGGATCGATTGCACTAGGCAGTATAGATATTTTTTCCCACAAGATAGTTTTTTATAAATTTTATTATTTTATTTTCAGCATAACCATATTCATTGTTTTTGTACCACACCCAGCGCTCCATGCAATCCATGCCCTTTATTATACCCACCACCTGGTACCCCAACCTCCCAACCCCCTCCCCTTCAAAACCCTCAGTTTTTTAATTAATTTATTTATTTTCAGCATAACAGTATTTATTACGTTTTTCACCACACCCATTGCTCCATGCTATCCGTGCCCTCTATAATACCCACCACCTGGTACCCCAACGTCCCACCCCCTGCCACTCCAAACCCCTCAGATTTTTTTTCAGGGTCCATAGTCTCTCATGGTTCACCTCCCCTTCCAATTTCCCTCAACTCCCTTTTTCTATCTCCCCATGTCCTCCATGCTATTTGTAATGCTCCACAAATAAGTGAAACCATATGATAAATGACTCTCTCTGCTTCACTTATTTCACTCAGCATTATCTCTTCCAGTCCCATCCATGTTGCTACCAAAGTTGGGTATTCGTCTTTTCTGATGGAGGCATAATACTCCATAGTGTATATGGACCACATCTTCCTTATCCATTCGTCCATTGAAGGGCATCTTGGTTCTATCCACAGATTGGTGACCGTGGCCATTGCTGCTATAATCATTGGGGTACACATGGCCCTTCTTTTCAACACATCTGTATCTTTGGGGTAAATACCCAGGAGTGTAATTGCAGGGTCATAGGGAAGTTCTATTTTTTTTTATTATTTCTTGAGAAATCTCCACACTGTTCTCCAAAGAGGCTGCACCAACTTGCATTCCAACCAACAGTGGAAGAGGGTTCACCTTCCTTCACATCCCCTCCAACACATATTATTTCCTGTCTTGCTAATTTTGGCCATTCTAACTGGTGTCAGGTGATATCTCAATGTGGTATTAATTTGCTAGTGATGATGAACATTTTTCATGTGTCTGATAGCCATTTGTACATCTTCATTGGAGAAGTGTCTTGTCATATCTTCTGCCCATTTTTTGATATGATTGTCTGTTTTGTGTGTGTTGAGTTTGAGGAGTTCTTTATAGATCCTTGATATCAACCTTTTGTCTGTACTGTCATGTGCAAATATCTTCTCCCATTCCGTGGGTTGCCTCTTTGTTTTCTTGACTGTTTCCTTTGCTGTGCAGAAGCTTTTGATTTTGATGAAGCCCCAAAAGTTCATTTTCACTTTTGTTTCCCTTGCCTTTGGAGATACATCTTGAAAGAATTTGCTGTGGCTGATCTCAAAGAGATTTCTGCCTATGTTCTTCTCTAGGATTCTGATGGATTCCTGCCTCACATTGAGGTCTTTTATCCATTTTGAGTTTATCTTTGTGTACGGTGTAAGAGAATGGTCGAGTTTCATTTTTCTACATATAGCTGCCTATTGTTCCTAGCACCATTTATTTAAGAGACTGACTTTTTCCCACTGTATATTTTTTTCCTGTTTTGTCGAAGATTATTTGACCATATAGTTGAGGGTCCATATCTGGGCTCTCTACTCTGTTCCACTGGTCTGTGTGTCTGTTTTTATGCGAGTTCCATGCTGTCTTGGTGATCACAGCTTTGTAGTAAAGCTTGAAATCAGGTATTGTCATGCCCCCCATTTTATTTTTGTTTTTCAAAATTTCCTTAGTGATTCGGGATCTCTTCTGATTCCATACAAATTTTTGGATTATTTGCTCCAGCTCTTTGAAAAATACTGGTGGGGGGCGCCTGGGTGGCTCAGTAGGTTAAAGCCTCTGCTTTCGGCTCAGGTCATGATCCCAGGGTCCTGGGATCGAGCCCAGCATCGGGCTCCCTGCTCCACAGAGGAGCCTGCTTTCCTTCCTCTCTCTCTGCCTGCCTCTCTGCCTACTTGTGATCTTTGTCTGTCAAATAAAAATTAAAAAAAAAAAGAAAAAGAAAAATACTGGTGGAATTTTGATTGGAATAGCATTAAAAGTATAGATTGCTCCAGGCATTATCGACATTGTAACAATGTTTATTATTCCGATCCAAGAGCATGGAATGGTCTATCATCTTTTAGGGTCTTCTTCAATTTCTTTCATGAGAATTCTGTAGTTCTGTGAGTACAGAACATTTATCTCTTTGTTTAGGATTATTCCCAGGTATCTTATGGTTCTTAGTGCTATAGCAAATGGAATGATTCTCTGATTCCCCTTTCTGTATTTTCATTATTAGTGCATAAAAAAGCCACTGATTTCTGTGGATACAGGATACATTGACTTTGTATCCTGCCACGTTGCTGAATTGCTGTATGAGTTCTAGTAGTTTGGGGGTGGAGTCTTTTGGGTTTTCCATATAAAGAATCATGTCATCTGCAAAGAGAGAGAGTTTGACTTCTTCAGTGCCAATTTGGATACCTTTTATTTTTCTCTGTTGTCTGATTGCTGTTGCTAGAACTTCTAATGCTATGTTGAACAAGACTGGTGAGAGTGGGCATCCTTGTCGTGATCCTGATCTCAACGGGAAGGCTGCAAGCTTTTTCCCATTGAGGATGATATTTGCTGTGGGTCTTTCATAGATAGATATGATGAAGTTCAGGAATGTTCCCACTATCCCTATACTTTGCAGTGTTTTAATCACGAATGGATGCTGGATTTTGTCAAATGCTTTATCTGCATTGATTGAGAGGACCATGTGGTTCTTCTCTCTTCTCATATTAATTTTTTCAATGACATTGATTGATTTGTGAATGTTGAACCATCCTTGTAGCCCAGGGATGAATCCCACCTGGTCATGGTAGATAATCTTTTTAATGTGCTGTTTGACCCTGTTTGCAAGGATCTTGTTGAGAATCTTAGCATCCATATTCATCAGTGATATTGGTCTGAAATTATCCATTTTGGTAGGGTCTCTGCCTGGTTTGAGGATCAAGGTAATTCTGGCTTCATAGAAAGAGTCTGGAAGTTTTCCTTCTGCTTCAATTTTTTGAAACAGCTTCAGGAGAATAGATGTTATTTCTTCTTTGAAAGTTTGGTAGAATTCCCCAAGCAATCTGTCAGGTCTTGGGCTCTTGTTTCTTGGGAGGTTTTTGATCACTGCTTATATCTCGTTACTAGATATCGGTCGATTCAGGTTGTCGATCTCTTCCTGGTTCAATTTTCGAAGTTTATAGTTTTCCAAGAATGCATCCATTTCATCAAGGTGGCTAAGCTTATTGGCATATAACTATTGATAATAACTTCTGATGATTGTTTCTACTTCCTCGTTGTTAGTTGTGATGTCTCCGTTTTCATTTATAATTTTGTGAATTTGGGCTTTCTCTCTTTTCTTTTGGATTAGTGTGGCCAGTGCCTTATTGATCTTATTGATTCTTTCAAAAAAACCAACTTCTAGTTGCATTGATACGTTCTACTGTATCTTTGGTTTCTACCTCATTGATCTCAGCTCTAATCTTGATGATTTCTCTTCTTATGTGTGGAGTTGGTTTGATTTTTTTATTGATTCTCCAGTTCTTTAAGGTGTAGAGACATCTGGTGTATTCTGGATTTTTCAAAATTTTGAGGGAGGCTTGGATGTCTATGTATTTCCCCCTTAGAACCGCCTTTGCTGTATCCCATAGGGTTTGGATCGAAGTGTCTTCATTCTCATTGGTTTCCATTTGTTTCAGTTCTTCATTGATCTACTGGTTGATCCAAGCATTCTTAAGCAAGGTGGTCTTTAGCTTCCAGGTGCTTGAGTTCCTTCTGTACTTTTCCTTGTGATTAAGCTCCAGTTTCAAAGCATTATGATCTGAGAATATGCAGGAAAAAATCTCAGTCTTTTGATATCAGTTTAGTCCTGATTTATGACCCAGCATGTGGTCTATTCTTGAGAAGGTTCCCTGTGCTCTTGAGAAGAATGAGTATTCTTTTGTTTTAGGGTGGAATGTTCTGAATATATCTACGGGTTCCATCTGTTCCAATCTGTCATTCAATGCTCTTGTTTCTTTATTGATTTTCTGCTTCAATGATCTGTCTATTTCTGAGAGAGGCATGTTAAGTTCTCCTATGATTAGTGTATTCATATCAATATGACTCTTTATCTTGATTAACAGTTTTCTTATGTAATTGGATGTTCCCATATTGGAGGCATAGATATTTACAATTATTAGATCATCTTGCTGGATTGTCCCTTTAAGAATTATGTAGTGTCCTTCTGTATCTCTAACTACAGCCTTTAGTTTAAAATCTAATTTATCTGATATGAGAATCGCTACCCTGGCCTTTTTTTTTTTTTTTTTTTGAGGCCCATTTGCATGAAAGATACTTCTCCGTCCCTTCACTTTCAGTCTGGGTGTATCTTTAGGTTCAAAATGCGTCTCTTGTAGAGAACATATGGATGGGTTCTGTCGTTTTATCCAATCTGCAACCCTGTGCTATTTTATGGGCGCATTTAGGCCATTCGCATTGAGATTGATTATTGATAGATACGTTTTTATTGACATCGAGTTAACTTTGAAGTCTTTCTTTCTGTAGATTGTCTCTATATTTCTCTTCCATGCTATTCTTTGGATTTTTACTCTTTTATAGAACCCCCCTTAATATTTCCTACAGTGTCGGCTTGGTGGTAGCATAGTCTTTTAAGTCTTGCCGGTCTTGGAAACTCTTTATATCTCCATCCATTCTGAATGTCATTCTTGATGGATAAAGTATTCTTGGCTGCATGTTCTTCTCATTTAGTGCCCTGAATATATCTTTCCAGCCTTTTCTGGCTTGCCAGGCTTCTCTGGACAGGTCTGATGTTATATTGATGGCTTTCCTATGTAAGTAAGGAGCTTCTTTGCCCTAGCAGCTTTCAGGAGATTATACCTACAATTATAATTCCTCAATTTGACTATCAGATGTCGTGTTTTTTTTTTTTTTTTTGGAATGTATAATCTTGGGTGGAGACCATTTAGCCTCCAGAACATGAACTCTGGTTCCATTCGCGAGATTGGGAAAATTTTCTTGAAGGACTTGTTCCACTATATCTTCTAGATCTTTCTTTTTACTCCCCTTCAGGGATTCCAGTAATTCTGAGGTTGGAACGTTTCATGGCATCATTTATTTCCCGGATTCTGTTTTCGTGATTTCTAAGCTGTTTGTTCCAGGCTTCCTCCTGATCCTTTCTCTCTATCTGTTTGTCCCCCAGATCACTAATTCTATCTTCTGTCTCAGTTACCCTAGCTTTGAGAGAGTTTAGATTAGATTGGAACTCATTGAGAGCATTGTGGACCTCCTCCCTGGTAGCTTTAAGCTCCGCTCTAACATTGTGAACATCATGTCTCATCGCTTTCAGCTTGGCCCTAATCAATTATGTTTGGTCATCCATGCCTTTCTCCAAACTAGCTATTGCCTGGATTATTGTTAACCTGAATTCTCTTTCCAACATATTGTCTATGTTGATAGCAATTAGCTCTAGTGCAGAAGGTCCATCCCCTGTATTTTTCTTCTGTTGGGCATTCCTCCTCCTAGTCATTTTGGTGAGAGATGACTGAACAGATGTAGCTGGATGTATCAACCGTGGTGCAGTCAAGGTGAACCCTGGAACATTTCTGAACAATCAGGATTCCCCACCCAAATGAGAGACAAAAGAAAAGAAAAAGGAAAAAAAAGAGATAGAGAGAGAGACAGGAAAGAGAGGGAAGATTAAAGAGAAAGTTCAGCCCAAATGGGCCCCAAGGTAAGATTTATGAAGTAGACAAACAAAAAGACTGATAAAAGTATATGACAAGAGAAAAAAAAATATATATATATATACACAAAAAAAGGAAGAACCTGATCAAAAAGAACCCCACGTGTAAGATTTATATACTATCAGGACAAACACAAAAACACAGAAACACTGGTGGAAGATAAAGATTGGAGAATGGTTATAAATTCTCAGTGTGTGCGAGGAAGTTTGTTTTAATTCTTCCTGGATGTATCTTGATATCTTTGTTAAAGGACTCAACTTTCCTAAGATAAAGGGGTATTAAAAATTAGTTACCTATAGGGGTAGTATTGATTGGGGAAAGGAGACTACTTTGAAGTTTAACTCTATATGAATAATAGAAGATAAAAATAAAAAGGAAAAAACTAAACTAAACTAAAGTATTAAAAAATGTAGGAATAAAAAAATAGAAATGCAAAAGGAAAACATAGGTGTACGTATCAAAAAGTTCAGGTTAGAAAGTTATTATGGAATTTGATGTACTGGACAGCTCGCTGTGATGTTACCAGGTTAATAAAATTACATATATATATACCAGAATAGTAGGAATAAATGAAAAAGAAAACTTTTCCTATGAAGTAGTGGTTGTACTCTTGTATTCCTTTTTTATTTTTTTTCTCTCTCTTTTTTTTTTCTTTTTGGTTTGCTTTTTCTGGGGGAGCGGCCTGCCACGTGGGTTTTCAGTCAGTGATGTTCCCTGAGTTAAGTTGCGAGCCGCCCTCAAGGTGGTGGGCCCTGAGGAAACTTTTTTTTTTTTTTTTTAGACTTTTGTTCTCTGGAGGTTTTTATGTTTATTCACTTTTTTTCTCACTTTGACTGCTTTTGATGGGTTTTGTAGTTTTAGAGGAAAATAAACCACACCCTGATCTCCCTCTCAGAGAGAAGCCTCAGTCTGGCTGCAGAGTCTAAATAAGTTCCCCATGGGCCACTGGCAGAGCAGGTTTCAAGTCGTTGTCCCTGGGGTACCCAAAGCCAAGGAAGTGACGGCTGTCTGGGCAGGTCCAGACCGCCAGAGAGGTTCCAAGCAGCAATCACACACTGAGATATTCCTGCTGGCCCGGGCTGGGAGTGCCTGGTCTTTCTGGGTCTAAGAGTGCCCAGCTTGCATGCACCAATTTCAGGGGAGGCTGAGGTTCACGCGCAGGTCTCAGGCTCTGAGAACAAGGTGCAGATCCGAGAGCACCAGGTTGGGCCTTCACGCACCTCTCTCAGGGGAGAGTTTGGTGCAGGCTCTGAAACAATGGCGCGTATGAAAGGGCATTGGCTGGGCCTTTATACCTCTCTCAGGGGAGTATGTCAGGCTCTATAGCAGGGCTCACGCATTCTGCCATCCAGCGTGGCTCCCATCCCCTCACGGGAGCCAGAACCCATGCATTCTCAGGTGCGCCGGCAGCTTAGGGACCAAGACCTGGTTTCTTGGCTGCACTCTCTCTGGCTCAGCACCAGGGGAGGATCTCCTGGGACCAGGGACTTAAGCCCCTATCGCTAGCCATCCCAATTCCCACAATTCACCCCCCCCTCCGGAGATTCTTAGCTCTTTTGGAGTGCTTTCCACTAGTCTCCAAGTTAATGCTGGTCCCCAGATGCAGGGCACTCTGGCTCCTATTGGGGTATTACTTTCCAACTGGTTGCCTCTGGTGGCTCCCTCCACCTTTTGTTTATCTTCTGATATCAGTCCCCCATTCCCACTCCGCGTTACCTGCCCACTGGTGTCTTCTGCCCCTGTAGAGATCCAGACGTGTATAATACTGATCTCAGGCTAATTTCATGGGTGATTGGAGTTCTTTGGTAGGTAATCATCTCACTTTGGGGTACAGGTTGAAAAGCCATCTCCTCCTACTTCACCGCCATCTTGTCGACCTCTCTCTGCTTCAATTTTTTCAAACAGTTTCAGGAGAATAGGTGTTATTTCTTCTTTGAATGTTTCATAGAATTCCCAAATGAATCCATCAGGGCCTGGGTTCTTGTTTTTTGGGAGGTTTTTGATCACCGCTTCAACCTCATGACTAGATATTGGTCTTCAGATTGTCAGTTTCTTCCTGGTTCAATTTTGGGAGTTTATAGTTTTCCAGGAATGCATCCATTTCATCTAGGTTGCTTAGCTTATTGGCATATAACTGTTGATAACTTCTGATAGTTGTTTCTATTTCCTTGGTGTTCGTTGTGATCTCTCCCTTTTCATTCATAATTTTATGAATTTGAGCTTTCTCTCTTCTTTTGGATTAGTGTGGCCAATGGTTTATCGATCTTATTGATTCTTTCAAAAAACCAGCTTCTAGTTTCACCGATATGTTCTACTGTATCTCTGGTTTCTACCTCATTGATCTCAGCTCTAATCTTGATTATTTCCCTTCTTGTGTGTGGAGTTGGTTTGTTTTGTTGTTGATTCTCCAGTTCTTTAAGGTGTAAAGACAGCTGCTGTGTTCTGGATTTTTCAGTTTTGTTTTTTTTTTTTGTTGTTGTTGTTGTTGTTTTGTTTGTTTGTGTGTTTGTTTGTTTTTTTGAGGGATGCTTGGATGGCTATGTATTACCCCCTTAGGACCGCCTTTGCTGTATCCCATAGGGTTTGGATCGAAGTGTCTTCATTCTCATTGGTTTCCATGCATTATTTCAGTTCTTCTTTGATCTCCTGGTTGATCCAAGCATTCTTAAGCAAGGTGGTCTTTAGCTTCCAGGTGTTTGAGTTCCTTCTGAACTTTTCCTTGTGATTGAGCTCCAGTTTCAAAGCATTATGATCTGAGGATGTGCAGGGAATAATCTCAGTCTTTTGGTATCAGTTGAGTCCTGTTTTGTGACTCAGTATGTGGTCTATTCTTGAGAAGGCTCCATGTGGACTTGAGAAGAATGAGTATTTTTTTTTTTAGGGTGGAATGTTCTTTATATATCTATAAGTTCCATCTGGTCCAGTGTGTCATTCAATGCTCTTGTTTCTTTACTGATTTTCTGCTTCAATGATCTGTCTATTTCTGAGAGAAGCATGTTAAGATCTCCAATGATGAGTGTATTCATATCAATATGACTCTTTATCTTGATTAACAGTTTTCTTATGTAATTGGCTGCTCCCATATTGGGAGCATAGATATTTACAATTGTTAGATCATCTTGATGGATAGTCCCTTTAAGGATTATGGAGTGTCCTTCTGTATCTCTGACTACAGCCTTTAGTTTAAAATCTAATTTATCTGATATGAGAATTGCTACCCCGGCCTTCTTTTGAGGCCCATTGGCATGAAAGATGCTTCTCCATCCTTCACTTTCAGTCTGGGTGTATCTTTAGGTTCAAAATGGGTCTCATGTAGACAACATATGGATGGGTCCTGTCATTTAATCCAGTCTGCAACCCTGTACCATTTTATGTGCACATTTAGGCCATTCACAATTAGGATGATTATTGATATATACGTTTTTATTGACATCGTGTTACCTTTGAAGTCTTTCTTTCTGTAGATGGTCTCTATATTTCTGTTCATACTACTCTGGGGTTTTTTCCTCTTTTAAAGAACCCCCTAAATATTTCCTGCAGTGTCGGCTTGGTGGTTGCATAGTCTTTTAAGTCTTGCCGGTCTTGGAAACTCTTTATCTCTCCATCCATTTTGAATGTCAGTCTTGCTGGGTAAAGTAATCTTGGCTGCATGTTCAATGCCCTGAATATATCTTGCCAGCCCTCTCTGGCTTGCCAAATGTCTGTTTAGAGGTCTGACATTATTCTGATGGGCTTTTCTCTGTACGTAAGGATCTTCTTTGTCCTAGCTACTTTCAAGAGGTTCTGCCCTCAATTATATTTCTTCATTCTTACTACTAGGTGTCTCGAGGACTTTTGAGAATCTGTAATCTTGTGGGGAAACCGTTCGACCTCTAGTACAGGAAAGCTGGTTCCATTCACGAGATTCGGAAAATTTTCATGAAGAACTTGTTCCACTATATCTTCTAGACTTCTTTCTTTCTCCTCTCCTTCAGGGATTCTAGTAATTCTGACGTTGGAACATTTCATGGCATCATTTATTTCCGTGATTCTGTTTTCATGGCTCTAAGCTGTTTGTTGAAGGCTTCCTCCTGATACTTTTTCTCTATCTGTTCATTCTCCAGATCACTAATTCTATCTTCTGTCTCAGTTACTTTAGGTTTGAGAGAATTTAGATTAGAGTGGAACTCATTGAGAGCATTGTGAAGCTCATCCCTGGTAGTTTTCAGCTCTTCCCTAATATTGAAAACGTGATCTCTGGTCGTTTTAAGTTCGGTTCTAATCAATTCCTTCTGGTCACTCATGGCTTTCTCCAACCTAGCTATTGCTTGGATAATTGTTAGCCTGAATTCTCTTATTGACACATTGTCTATGTTGATAGCCATTAGCTTCTGTTGGGCATTCATCCTCCTAGTCATTTTGGTGAGAGATGGCTGAATGGGTGTAGCTGGATGTATCGACAGTGGTGCAGTCAAGGTGCACCCTGGAACGCTTCTGATCAATCAGAGTTACCCACCCAAATGAGAGGAAAAAGAAAAGGAAAAGAAAAAAAGAGAGAGGGAGAGAGACAAGAATGAAAGGTGAGATAAAAGAGAAGGTTCAGCCCAAATGGGTTCCAAGGTAAGATTTATGAAGTTTACAAACAAAAACAGACAAACAAAAAGACTGATAAAAGTATATGAGAAAAGAAAAAAATATATATATATATATTTGCATATATATATGCAAATAAAGGAATAACCTCATCAGAAAGAACCCCGAGTGTAAGATTTATATACTATCAGGACAAACACAAAAACACAGATATAGGGGCGCCTGGGTGGCTCAGTGGGTTAAGCCGTTGCCTTCGGCTCAGGTCATAATCTCTGGGTCCTGGGATCGACTCCCACATCAGGCTCTCTGCTCAGCAGGGAGACTGCTTCCTCCTCTATCTCTCTCTGCCTGCCTCTCTGCATACTTGTGATCTCTCTTTGTCAAATATATAAATTAAAAAAAAAACAGAAATACTGGTGGAAGATAGATTGTAGAGTGGTTGTAAATTCTCAGTGTGGGTGAGGAAGGTTTTTTTTTTTGTTGTTGTTGTTGTTGTTGTTGTTTTCCGGATGTATCTTGATATATTTGTTAAAGACTCCACTTTCCTAAGATAAAGGGGGATTAGGAATTGTTTTACCTATAGGGGTGGCATTGATTGGGGAAAGAGGATTACCTTGAAGTTTAATTCTATATGAATATTAGAAAATAAAAATTAAAAAAAGGAATAAACTAGACTAAACTAAACTAAAATTAAAAAAATAAATTTAAAAAACAGAAATGCAAAAGGAAAACACAGGTGTATGTATCAAAAAAATCAGGTTAGAAGGGTATTATGGAATTTGATGTACTGGACATCTCACTGTGACGATAAATAGGTTAAAAATTTTCTATATAATAATAAAAAATTATCTTTAAAAAAATGAGCCAGGATAGTGGGAACAAATTAATAATAAAAATTTTCCTATGAAGTAGTTGTGATTGTTCTCTTCTTGTCTTTTTTTTTTTCCTTTCCCAATTGGTTTCCTGGGGGAGGGGCCTGCCACTTGGGTTTTCAGTCAATGATGTTCTCTGAGTTAAGTCCTTCCACCCCCCTCAAGGGGGTGGGCTCTTAGGAAACTGTTTTTTTCAGGCGTTTGTTCTCTGGAGGTTTTTATATTTGTTCACTTTTGTTTTTCTCTCTTTTCTTGAGGGCTTTTGATGGTTTTTGTAGGTTTAGAGGAAAGCAAACTGTACCCTGACCTCCGTCTCAGAAAGAAGCTTCAATCTGGCTGCAGAGCCCAAATAAATCCCCGCTTCAACACTGGCAGAGCAGGTTCCCAGTCGCGGTCCCTGGGGACTCAAGATTTTTTGCTTGTACCCAAAACTACAGCAGTGGCGGCTGTCTGGGCAGCTCCAAACTGCCAGAGAAGTTCCAAGCAGCAATCGCACACTGAGATTTTCCCACTGGCACAAGCTGGGAGTGCCTGGTCTTTCCAGGTCCGAGAGTACAAGGCTGGTGCCTGTGCCATCTATCTCTGGGGAGGGCGCAGGGCATGACTCGGACTCTGATGGCATGGCAGGGCACTTGCATGGGGACTGCAAAAAGGCTGTGCTTCTGTTGGCTGGCGAGGCTCCCAGCCCCTCATGGGAGCTGGGCGCCACACGCTCTCAGGTGAGCTTGCTGGTGGTTCAGGGACCAAGACCTGGTTTCTCTGCCGCACTCTTTCTGGCTCTGCACCATGGGTCGCTCTCCTGGGTCTGGGGACTTAAGCCCCTGACCCTAACATCCCGACATTTGCAATTTCTCCCCAGTGATCCATTGCTCTTCTTGAGTGCTTTCTACCATACTTCTGAGATAATGCTGGTCCCCAGAAGCAGGGCACTCTCGTATTGGGATATTACTTTCCAGTGGGTCACCTCTGGTAACACCCTCCCCCTTTTGTTTATCTTCTGATATCATTCCGACTTTCCCACTCCACTTTACCTGCCCACTGGCATCTTCTGCTCTGGCAGAGATCCAGACGTGTATAATTCGGGTCTCAGGCTGATTTTGTCGGTGAGTGGAGTTCAATAGAAGTAATCAGCTCACTTTAGGGTCCAGGTTGAAAGGGAGCCTCCTCCTACTTCTCCGCCATCTTGTCTCCAGTATAAACATTTTAACAATGTTTTTTTAAATTAAATTAATTTATTTATTTTCAGAAAAACAGTATTCATTATTTTTTTCACCAACCCAGTGCTCCATGCAATCTGTGCCCTCTATATTACCCACCACCTGGTACCCCAAGCTCCCACCCACCCCGCCACTTCAAACCCCTCAGTTGTTTTTCAGAGTCCATAGTCTCTCATGATTCACCTCCCCTTCCAATTCCCCCCAACTCCCTTCTCCTCTCTAAGACCCCTTGTCCTCCATGATATTTGTTATGCTCCACAAATAAGTGAAACCATATGATAATTGACTCTCTCTGCCTTTCTTCATTCAGCATAATCTCTTCCAGTCCCGTCCATGCTGCTACAAAAGTTGGGTATTCATCCTTTCTGATGGAGGCATAATACTCCATAGTGTATATGGACCACATCTTCCTTATCCATTCGTCCGTTGAAGGGCATCTTCGTTCTTTCATAGTTTGGCGACCGTGGCCATTGCTGCTATAAACATTAGGGTACAGATGGCCCTTCTTTTCACGACATCTGTATCTTTGGGGTAAATACCCAGGAGTGCAATTGCAGGGTCATAGCAACGTTCTGTTTTTAATTTCTTGAGGAATCTCCACACTGTTCTCCAAAGAGGCTGCACCAACTTGCAATCCCACTAACAGTGTAAAAGGGTTCCCCTTTCTCCACATCCTCTCCAACACATGTTGTTTCTTGATTTGTTAATTTTGGCCGTTCTAACTGGTGTAAGGTGATATCTCAATGTGGTTTTAATTTGAATCACCCTGAGGGCTAGTGAAGATGTACATTTTTTCATGTGTCTGATTGCCATTTGTATGTCTTCATTGGAGAATTATCTGTTCATATCTTCTGCCCATTTTTTGATATGTTTGCCTATGTCCTATGTGTTGAGTTTGAGGAGTTCATTATAGATCCTGGATATCAACCTTTTGTCTGTACTGTCATTTGCAAATATCTTATCACATTCCGTGTGTTGCATCTTTGTTTTTTTGACTGTTTTTTGGTGTGCAGAAGCTTTTGATTTTGATGAAGTCCCAAAAGTTTATTTTGGCTTTTGTTTCCTTTGCCTTTGGAGACATATCTTTAAAAAAGTTGCTGTGGCTGATATAGAAGAGATTACTGCCTATGTTCTCCTCTAGGGTTCTGATGGATTCCTGTCTTACGTTGAGGTCTTTTATCCATTTTAACAATGTTTATTCTTCTGATCCATGAGCATAGAATGGCCTTCTGTCTTTTTTGTTTTCTTCAATTTTTTTTTCATGAGTGTTCTGTAGTTCCTCGAGAAAAATCCTTTACTTCTTTGGTATGGTTCATTCCCAGGTATCTTATGGTTTCAGTGCCGTAGTAAATGGAATTGATTCTCTAATGTCCCTTTCTGTATTTTCATTGATAATGTAGAAGAAGGTCACTGATTTCTGTACAATGATTTTGTATCCTTCCACATTATTGAGTTGCTGTATGAGTTCTGGTAGTTTGGAGGTGGGGTGTTTTGGGTTTTCCATATAAAGTATGTCATCTGTGAGGAGAGAGTGTTTGACTTCTTCATTACCAATTTGGATACCTTTTATTTCTCTTTGTTGTCTGATTGCTGTTGCTAGGATTTCAAATAGTTTGTAGAACAAGAGTGGTGAGAGTGGGCATCTTTGTCATTTTCCTGATCTCAAAGGGAAGCCTGTCAGCTTTTACTCATCAAGGATGATATTCACTGTGGGTTTTTCATAGAATCATTTTATGAAGTTGACTAATGTTCCCTCTACCGCTATACTTTGAAGCATTTTAATCAGGACCGGATGCTGGATTTTGTCTAATGCTTTTTCTTCATCAATGGAGAGGACCATGTGGTTCTCCTCTCTATGCTTCATAATTTGTTCTATGACATTGATTGATTTGTGACTGCTGAACCATCCTTGCAACCCAGGGATAGATCCCACCTGGTCATGGTGGATCATCTTTTGAATGTACTGTTGGATCCTGTGAGCTAGGATCTTGTTGAGAATCTTAGTATCCATATTCATCAGTGATATTGGTCTGAAATTCTCCTTTTGGTGAGGTCCTTTGCCTGGTTTGTGGAGCAGAGTAATGCTGCCTTCATAAAAAGGGTCTGGAAGTTTTCTTTCTGCTTAATTTTTGGAATGAGCTTCAGGAGAAGACATGTTATTTCTTCTATGAAAGTCTGGTAGATTTCTCCTGTGAGTCCATCAAGTCCTGGGCTCTTGTTTATTGGGAGGTTTTTGATCACTGATTCTATCTGGTTACTGGGTAAAAGTCTATTCATGTTGTGAATTTCTTCCTGGTTCAATTTTGGGATTATACTTTTCTAAAAATGCATCCATTTCACAAAGGTTGCTTAGCACATTGGCATACAACTGTTTAATTTTTTAAATTATTTTCAGTGTAACCGTATTCAATGTTTTAGCACAACTCTCAGTGTTCCATGCACTCCATACCGTCTCTAATAAGCACCACTTGGATCCCCCAAACTCCCACCCCCACCCATGCAAAGACCTCAGATTCTTTTAGAGTCCATAGTCTCTCATGGTTCACCTCTGCTTCCAATTTCCCTCAAGTCCCTTCTCCTCTCCATCTCCCCTTGTCCTCCATGGTATTGTTTATGCTCCACACTTAAGTAAAACAATATGATAACTGACTCTGTCTGCTTATCTTATTCCACTAAGCATAATCTCTTCCAGTCCCATCCATGTTGCTGCAAAATTTGGGTATTCAACCTTTCTGATGGAGGCATAATACTCCATTGTGTATATGGATTACATCTTCCTTATCCATTCGTCTTTTGAAGTGCATCTTCATTTTTTCCACAGTTTGTTGACCATGGCCATTGCTGCTATAAACATTGGGGTACAGGTGACCCTTCGTTTCACTCCATCTGTATCTTTGGGGTAAATACCCAGTAGTGCAATTGCAGGGTCATAGGATAGCTCTGTTTTTAATTTCTTGAGGAATCTCCACACTGTTCTCCAAAGTGGCTGCACCAACTTGCGTTCCCACCAATAGTGTAAGAGGGTTTCCCTTTCTCCACATCCTCTCCAACACATGTTGTTTCCTGTCTTGCTTATTTTGGCTGTTCTAACTGGTGTAAGGTGGTATCTCAATCCGGTTTTAATGTGCATCAGCCTGATGGCTAGTGATGATGAACCTTTTTTTCATGTGTCTGATAGCCATTTGTATGTCTTCATTGGAGAAGTGTCTCTTCATATCTTCTGCCCATTTTTAAAATATGATTGTCTGTTTTGTGTGTGTTGAGTTTGAGGAGTTCTTTATAGGTCCTGGATATCAACCATTTGTCTGTCCTGTCATTTGCAAGTATCTTCTCGCAATCCTTGGGTTGCTCTTTGTTTTGTTGACTATTTCCTTTGCTATGCAGAAGGTTTAGATTTTGATGAAGTCCCAGAAGTTTATTTTGGCTTTTATTTCCTTTCCCTTTGGAGACATATCTTGAAAGAAGTTGCTGTGGTTGACATCGAAGAGATTACTGCCTATATTCTCCTCTATGATTCTGATGGATTTTGTCTCACATTGAGGTCTTTTATCCATTTTGAGTTTATCTTTGTGTGCGGTGTAAGAGAATGGTCCAGTTTAATTCTTCTACGTATAGTTGCCCAGTTTTTTCTGCACCATTTATTGAAGAGACTGTCTTTTTTCTACTGTATATTTTTTTCTGTTTTGTCTAAGATTATTTGACCATAGAGTTGAGGGTCCATATCAGGGCTCTCTACTCTGTTCCAATGGTCTATATGTCTATTTTTTTGCCAGTACCATGCTGTCTTGGTTATCATAGCTTTGTAGTAAAGCTTAAAATCAGGAAATGTGATTCCCCCATTTGCTTTTTTTTTTTCTTTTCCAATTGATTTATTTTCAGGAAAACAGTACTCATTATTTTTTCACCACACCCAGTGCTCCATGCAATTTGTGCCCTCTATAATGCCCACGACCTGGTACCCAACCTCCCACACCCCCGCCACTTCAAAACCCTAAGATTGTTTTTCAGAGTCCATAGTCTCTCATGGTTCACATCCCCTTCCAATTTCCCCAAACTCCCTTTTCCTCTATAACTCCCCTTGTCCTCCATGCTATTTGTTATGCTCCACACATAACTGGAGCCTTATGATAATTGATTCTCTCTGCTGGACTTATTTCACTTATTTCACTCAACAGAATCTCTTCCAGTCCCATTCATGTAGCTACATATGTTAGGTATTCATCCTTTCTGATGGAGGCCTAATACTCCATAGTGTATATGGACCACATATTCCTTATCCAATCGTCCATTGAAGGGCATCTTGGTTCTATCCACTGTTTGGCGACCATGGACATTGCTTCTATAAATTTGGGGGTAGAGATGGCCCTTCTTTTCACTCCATCTGTTTCTTTGGGGGTAAATACCCAGTAGTGCAATTGCAGGGTCTTAGGGAAGTTCTATTTTTAATTTCTTGAGTAATCTCCACACTGTTCTCCAGAGTGGCTGCACCAACTTGCTTTTTCACCATCAGTGTAAGAGGGTTCCCTTTTCTCCACATCCTCTCCAACACATCTTGATTCCTATCTTTCTAAGGCCATTCTAACTGGTGTAAGGTGATATCTCAATGTGATTTTAATTTGCATCTCCCTGATGGCTAGTGATGACAAACATTTTTTAATGTGTCTGATAGCCATTTGTATGTCTTCATTGGAGAAATGTCTCTTTGTAACTTCTGCCCATTTTTTAATAGGATTATCTTTGTTGTGTGTGTTGAGTTTCAGGAATTCTTTATAGATCCTGGATATCAAGGTTTTGTCAGTACTGTCATTTGCAAATATCTACTCGAATTCCGTGGGTTGCCTCATTGTTTTGTTGACTGTTTCCTTTGCTGTGCAGAAGCTTTTGATCTTTATGAAGTCCCAAACGTTCATCTTCACTTTTTTTGCCTTTGCCTTTGGAGACATATTTTGAAAGAAGTTGCTATGGCCAATGTTGAAGAGGTTTCTGCCTATGTTCTCCTCCAAGATTCTGATGGATTCCTGCCTCAGGTTGAGGTATTTTATACATTTCGAGTTTCTCTTTGTGTATGGTGTCAGAGAATGGTCGAGTTTCATTCATCTACACAAAGCTGTCCCAATTTTCTCAGGAGCATTTATTGAAAAGGCATTGTTTTTCCTTTGTATATTTTTTCCTGCTTTCTTGAAAATTATTTGACTATAGATTGATGGTCCATATCTGAGCTCTCTACTCTGTTACACTGGTCTAATGGCCTGTTTTTATGCCAGTCCCCTGCTGTCTTGGTGATCACAGCTTTGTAGTAACCCTTGAAACCAGGCAACAGGGTGCACCCAGTTTTGTTCTTTTCTTTTTGGCATTTCCTTAGCAATACGGGATCTCCTCTGATTCCACACCAATTTTAGGCTTGTGTTTGCTCCAGCTCTTTGAAAAATACCGGAGGAATTTTGATCAGAATGGCATTAAAAGGATAGATTTCTCTAGGCTGTATAGACTTTTTAAGACTGTTTATTCTTCTGATCCATGAGCATGGAATGGTCTCCCATCTTTATGGTTTTCTTCCATTTATTTCATGAGTGTTCTTTAGTTCCCTGAGTATAGATTGCTTATCACTTTGGTTTGGTTTACTCCCAGGTATCTTATGGTTTTGGAGCTGTAGTAAATGGAATTGATTCTCTAATTTCCCTTTCTGTATTTTCATTGTTAAAGGATAAGAAAACCACTGATTTTTGTACAAAGATTTTGTATCCTCCCGCATTATTGAAGTGCTGTATGAGTTCTAGTAATTTTGGGGTGTAGTCTTTTGGGTTTTCCATATAAAGTATGTCATCTGTGAAGAGAGAGTTTCACTTCTTCATTGCCAATTTGGATACATTTTATTTCTCCTTGTTGTCTGATTGCTGTTGCTAGGACTTCAAATACTATGTTGAATAAGAGTGGAGAGAGTGGGCATCCCTGTCATGATCCTTATCTCTAAGGGAAGGCTGTCAGCTTTTACCCATTGAGGATGGTATTCACTGTGGTGTTTTCATAGATACACTTAAGGAAGCTGATGAAGGTTTGCTCTATCCCTACTTTGAAGTGTTTTATTCAGGAACAAAAGCCGGATTTTCTCAAATGTGTTCTTTTCACCAATTGAGATAACCGTGTGGTTTTTCTGTCATCGCTTATTAATTTGATTATGACATTGATTGATTTGCGAATGTTGAACCATCCTTGCAACCCAGGGATAGATCCCACCTGGTCATGGTGGATCATCTTTTGAATATACTGTTGGATCCTATGAGCTTGCATGTTGTTGAGAATCTTAGTATCCATATTCATCAGTGATATTGGTCTGAAATTCTCCTTTTTGGTGAGGTCTTTTCCTGGTTTGGGGATCAGGGTAATGCTGGCTACATAAGAAGAGTCTGGAAGTTTTCTTCTGCTTCAATTTTTGGAAAGATCTTCACGTGAATAGGTGTTATTTCTACTCTGAAAGTTTGGTAGAGATGTCCAGGGAAGCTGTCTGTTCCTGAGCTCTTGTTTTTTGGGAGGTTTTTGATCACTACTTCAATCTCGTTACTGGATAATGGTCTATTCAGGTTCTACATTGCTTACTGGTTCAATTTTGGAATTTTATACTTTCCTAGGAATGCAGCCATTTCACCTAGGTTGCTTAGCTTATTAGCATACAACTGTTCTTTTTTTTTTTCTTTTTAATTTCTTTTAAGTTTAACACTATTCTTTGTTTTTCCACCACGGTCAGTGATCTATCTAATCCCTGCCCTCTCTCTTATACATCCCAATCGCTTCTGCCAACCTCTCACCCCCCGCTCTTTCAAAGTCCTCATATTGTTTTTCAGAGTCCATAGTCTGATAGTATCATAGTCTTATAGAGGGCACGGATTGCATGAAGCACTGGGCGTGGTGAAAAAATAATGAATACTTTTTTTCTGAGAAAATAAATTAACTAATTAAAAAAAAAAAGATATGTCTCCAAAGGCAAAGGAAACAAAGCGAAAATGATCTTTGGAAATTTATCAAAATCAAAAGCTTCTGCACAGCAAAGGAAACATTCAAGAAAACAATGGTAAACGATGGAATGGGAGAAAATATTTTCAAACCATTTTTAACTGGATTATTTGTATTTTGGGGTGTTAAATTGTAGCCATTCCACATATTTTGGACACTATCCCCATACTGCATAGTGCTTTTTTTAATGAATATATTCTCCCTTTCAGTATGTTGTCTTTTAAAAAATTAAATATATTTATTTTCAGCATAACAGTATTCAATATTTTTTTACCACACCCAGTGCTCCATGCAGTCCGTGCCCTCTACAGTACCTACCACCTGGTACCAAACCTCCCACACCCTTATTAATTTTTCCTTGCTCTTCTGCTGTGTGGAAACTTTATTATGTTACAGTCCCAGTTGTTTATTTTTGACTTTATTTCCTTGCCTCAGGAGACAGTCTAGAAAATGTTTGCTTTGCTCCATGTCAGGAAGTTACGGTCTGTGCCCTCTTGGATTTTTATGGTTTCAGGTCTCCCACTGAGGTCTTGAAACTGTTTGGAACTTCTATGTCTGTTTGGCATAATGAAGCAGAGTAATTGCATTCTTCTGTGCATAGCTGTCCAGTTTTCCCAGCAATATAGAGACTGTTCTTTTCCTTTCTATATTCTTGCCTGCTTTGTGGAAGACTAATAGGCCACAGAATTGCGGGTTTATATCTGAGCTTCTATCCTGTTCCCTAGGTCACTGTGTGTATTTTTGTGCCAGTGCCATAGTTAGGATGACCACAGCTATGTAGTATAACCTGAAATCTGGAATTGTGATTCCTCCAGCATTGTTTTTCTTCTCAACATTGCATTGGCTGTTCAGTATCTTTGGTGGCTCCATACAAATTTTTAGGAGTGTTTGCTTGACTTCTTTTTGTTTAACTTAATTCAATGAGCCAACTTATAGGACACCATTAGTGTTATTGGACACTATAACACTTATAGGACAACTTATAGGACACCAACTTATAGGACACCTGTAGTGTTCAATAATAGATCAAATGTGTATACTGCCCAGTACTAATTGCATCATGGGTCCTCTTTAAGGCCTACCACCCAGTTGCCCCATCCCCCACGCCACTGCCCTCCAGCAATCCTGAGTTCGTTTCTGTAATGAAGTGTCTCTCGTGGTTTTTCTCCCTATCTGACGACTTCACATTCAGTTCCCCCATTCCCCTATGATCCTCTGTGGTGTTTCTTCCATTTTACATAGGTGGACCAATGTGATGCTTGCTTTTCTCTGATAGCCTTATTTCACTCAGCGTAATACCCACCAGTTCCTTCCAGGTGGATGCAATGGTTAGCCTTCATCCTCTATGTTGGATGAATAATATTCTGTTGTAGATATGAACCACATCTTCTTTATCCATTCATCTGTCCATGGACATCAGCGCTCTGTCCATAGTTTGCCTAGAGTGGATAATGCTATAATGAACACTGGGTGGGGGGGCGGGATGTCACTATTTTTCACTCAATCTGTATTTTCTTTCGATTTTATTTATTGACTTGACGGAGATAGAGAGAAATCACAAGCAGGCAGATAGGCAGGCGGGGGTGGGGAGGGGGAAGCAGACTCCCTTCTGAGCAGACAGCCTTATGTGGAGCTTGATCCCAGGACCCTGAGATCCTGGAGGCTTGAACCACTGAGCCACCCAGATGCCCCACAATCTGTATCTTTGGGTTAAATACCAAGCAGTGCAATTGCTGTGTTGTCTATTTTTAAGTTTGGGATGAAACTCGATAACATGTGGCAGAGTGGTTGTACGAGGGTGCATTGCCACCAGCAGTGTAAGAGTGTTCCCCTCTCACCATGTCCTCGCCAGCATTTTTTTTCCCTGCTTTGATCATTTTAGCCATGCCAGCTGCTGTAAGGTGGTATCTCACTGTGGTTTTAATTTGTATTTTCCTGATGACTATTGCTGTAGAACACTTTTTTGTGTGTCTCTTGGTCACTTGTATGTCCTCTTAGTAGAAAGGTATGTTCGTGTTTTTGCCTATGTCTTCAGCTAGATTAGGGGTAGTCCCAGGATCATGGAAGGTGTGATCTGCTTAGGAATGGAGACCTTCAGAGACATCTGAATTGAAGGCCAGAGTTAAGGAGAGTATCAGGCCCTGGCTCTGTGTTCAGTCTGGTATGAAAATATAAATAAGCAGGGAGTGGTTCAATATGTCATTCAGATTTCTCCTGCTCTAAGTCCTTTCTGCAGCTCCAAAGGGCATGATTTCTGACTTTGTTGTAGGATGAGACTGTACTTCGCTCAGGTGTCCCCATTCCCTGGGGATTTGGAGCCAGGCCTCTGGGTATGGTCCTTTAGGAACCAAACCTAGGGTTAGGATTGGGGCCTAGGATCATGGCAGGTTCAACCTTCCAGCTGTGTGGAAAGACTCCCAGAGGGCTGAGTTGAGGGTGTGGTTTGTATCCAACAGGCTATGGAATGTGGGGGTGGCCTCAGGTGGCCATGAATATTTCTCCTGCTCTGAATCATTTTCGGGGTTCCAAATGCCATGGTTTCCTTCTGGGAGGCAGGCGGATTCCTCTGAAATTGTTCAGGTTTCCCCAATCCCTGGGACTGTGGCGCCAGCCAGGTCTCTGAGGAAATACCCCTGGTACACCACCCGAGGGTCAGGGTTAGGTTCAGGATTTAGGGTCATGGGTTAGGGTTAGGGTTGGGGGTTTTCTAGGGTTAATATGTTTGACTTTAACACAAGATGCCCATGCTTAAATAAGACATTTTCTGAGAGTATTTTACATTGAGTAAATTTAGCATGTAGCCCAAATAGTTATGGAGAAGAACGGAATGTTCCAAAGCAACATTTAAGACAATATTTCCTGACATTCATGTTTTATCATCAAAATAATTAAAAATTGAATTGCTCTGTGACTCTTCTCACAGATGAATTTGCTGGCCATGTCTTTCCGGTCTTGGCCAAAAGCATCTTCTCATTGGGCTTCCTTAATGGGCGCCTCTGAATGGAATGGTTCTCTTAGCCCTTAGCCTGCATTCCTTCCTATTGTTGGTTTATTGATTATATCCTACACTCATTGGAAGCTCCCAGGTGGGACTAGAGCTATACATTTGCACTAAGTAGATACTCCATACATACTTACTAATTCAACAAGTATGGTTTTCTTTTTAATCAAAAATATCCATGTTTTATCAATGATTTTTTTAAACCATTTCAGAATATATTTGGAGAGAGCTATTGCTCCATGACTATACATCTGTCAAGGCTGTGGCTTCATTATGTTCTGCGTCATGCTTCCATGAGCTAACCAGAATGCTCATGACCCATGTATGAAGCTCAACTTCAAACCGTAGGGGTGATTTCTGTGAAACCACTGGGAGGTGTTTGGGGGGCTTACACTGCTGAACACCACATATCATGCAGGGCCAGATGGGACGTGAGCAACCTTTCTTTCCCCAGCTTTTACATCTTCCTCCACCTTCTGTCACCATGTTGCTTTCCCACCAACTGTATCTTTGCAGACAAACTCTGAGATGGCCTATGGCTTGGGACTCCATTGACAACGCAGAGTCTCATTAGAACCAGTGTCAGAGGTTTCTGTGGCACTGACATGACCCTTGTTCCCAGAATAGGTCCCATGAAGAGTCCCATGAGAATCAGTGAGTCCAGCAGAAATATATAGGTGATTGCATCTCTAGCTGAAACCGCTCTGGGGGAACCTGCTGGAGGCCATCTCCAGGCTCAATCTGGCTATTTCATTGATTTCCCTTATGACCTAGGAGAGTCATTTTATCGGAGTTTGAGGATCATCATTTCTTTTTCTTTTAAGATATTTTTACTAATTAGAGATTGAAACAGAGTGATCACAGGCAGATAGAATGGCAGGCAGAGGCAGAGGGAGAGTCAGGCTCCTTGTCGAGCAAGTAGCCCAATGTGGGACTCGATCCCTGATGCTGGGAAGGCAGCGACTTAAACAAATGAACCACCTAGGCATCCTGAGACTCATCATTTCTAAAATGAGGAAATGTATTTAGATGAATTGATTCATGCAAGACAATTGGATGAACTCCTAGGAAGTTCTGGGCAGTCCTCAATGTGGGTTGTCTCTCAGGAGTTCCGACTCCCATCGTCCCCACTCCTATTAATTTCCCCCTTTTGACACAATGGCTACTCCTTGTAAATTTCCCAGGGTGACACTGGACTAGCAAGTGTCTTCAGGGTGTGCCCCCATACCATCCGAAGTGGTTGAGAGGCCATGAGCCATTGTGATCCAAAACCCAGGTTTTGGCCCTGCTGCCTTACTTGCACAAAAACAGCAGAGCCTGCGTCAGGCCTTCACTGAGCCATCTGGGTTGGCTTAGTGAGGACCTTGCCCTGGACACTAGCCCCATGACACTGGGAGGGCACTCAGAATCCACAGTTCAGTCATGCAAAGCAACAAGTGATTCTACATCAGGATAAATGATGCAAGGTTTAGTTTTAGAGCAACTATGATAAAATTAGATTTAAATGACAGAACAGAAAGTAGTTCAACTGTACTCTGTATTATGGCCGTGATGGGAAAAGTGAACGATGGAGTCAAAAAGGGGAATGGGAGTTCCAAGAAGCAGGCTGGGGTCATCCAGGGATAGGGGGTGTCTCGCGGAGGAAGGGACCAGGAGGCTTGTCATGGGTTCCAACAGTGCAGCATCAGGGTGTGCGCCGGGCCTGACCCACGATCCCCAGGGGCACTGGGGGCAGTCTAGCTCCAGAAGACCTACAGAAATGCAAACTGTCCTGTGCAGAGCCTTTCTGGTCTGTCTTCTTGGTTCCTGGGTGTGGCTCTTTCTCTGCTTCTGGAGGCTGTTGATTGTCCTTAGATACCTAAGGGGCTTTTAAAAAAATATAGTCACCAAAGCACTGAGCACATTCCCTGTCCCCAGAAATAGGTCACTAAACATAAATATTGTTTCATCTTAGCTGAGGATCAGGAGCTGGTGCTATATAGGTCCTCAGGACGTAGCATCTGTTGCCCACTGGCCATCACCGCATGACACCCACACCAAGCTCAGCCCATCCTCTGCTCTGCTCAAGGGCAGCAGACAGATGGACCAGGTGCAGGTGGGATTCCCTCCAGGCAGGCATGGCTTGCTTTCGGACAGGTAGAGAAGTGGGCCAGTTCACATGCACAAGATGTGTATTCTTTTGTTTCCTTGGTGTTTGCCTCCCCTGTCCATCATGTTGGTCATGAAGATTTAGCTCCTGGGAGAACTTGGGTTTTCAGATTTCTGTTGACATGTCGAAGTGTAGACCTGAGTTTCCTTTGTTTCCTGTGCTTGTGTTGGAGATGAAGGCGGGAAAAGTCATCATACTCTGAAAGTAGAGTATGAAATATCCAGTGTGCTCTGACTCCCACCCCTCAGGCTTGAAATCCACAGTCAACTACATACTTCATGTTCTACACAATCAGCTTTAGGGTCTCCCAGACACATGTGACATGAAATCATACTGAAAGATGATTCCCGAACTTTTGCCTTGCAGTTTAGGGAGAGATTAGGGACACTGCCCCTCGCCTGCACTGTTTTTTCTGGTCTAGCAAATGCCCAGTCACACTGCCACATGTAGCCACCCAAGGGCACAGCTGCCACATCCTCCCGGAGCACTCCCAGTTCTCCTGACCTCCATTCTGGCCAACCCAGCACACCCACAGTCCTCCTGAGTGTCCCATGTCATGGTACATGTCACACAAGGCTGTCAGTTTTTGTCTCTCGGTCTGTTCTTCATGCTTGGAATAGATTTCTCTCCCAGGTGCCTGGCTGGATAGCAGGCCCATTAATTATTTCAGAATCTTTTGTCCTGGAACAGCAGGCGTCCTTTAAATCCGGACGGGCAGGGGGAATCTCTGTCCCTCTGTGTGACCCCAGCCTCAGAGGGATCTAGTGTCCAGGACAAGGGATTTGGGAGTCCTCCCAGATGAAGTTTGTTCTGTGAAGGTGGCTTCCTTCCAGGATCATTATGGAACCACATGGCATGGACATTCTGGGAGACAAAAAGCATGCTTCTGTATTGTATTCTCTTTGTACGCTGTAGCTACCAGAGAGGATACTTGTGGTAAAGGATACTGGGGATGAAAGTCTGAAAACCCAAGCTAGGGTTAGGGTTAGGGTTAGGGTTAGGGCGTAAGGCATGGCATGCCCAACCTATAGAGCTTGAAATGATCTCCCCAGTACCTGAAGTTAGGGGGGAGTTTCACGTGGTCACTCAAGCTGTAGATTATGTCCACAGAAGCCGCTGAATGTGGGGGTAGCCTCATTGGTCCATGGTTTTTTTTTTTCCCCACTGTAGGGTTTTAGCACATGTAAAAATAGCAAGGTTTTATTCTGGGGGTCAGGAGGACTCCTAGTTTATGGCTCAGGGGCCCTCCATATGGAGGCATTCAAGAGCAGGGCTCTGGGTATGGATGCCTGAAAACCAAATCTTGGGTTAAGATTAGGGCCTAGGTACATGCAAACCTGATCTGCAAGCTCTGCAGTGAGCTCTCCAAGGGACTGAATTGAAAAGGGGGCTCAGACTGAGGGTCACAATATGGGTTTATGTCCAGGTCAGACTCTGAAGTGCGTGGCCTCAGGGACCATAAAGGTTTCTCCTACTCTGAGGGTTTTACACAGCTCCAAATTACAAGATTTCCTCCTGGGGGACATGGGTCAGGACGAGTTGTGTTTTGTGGCTCAGAGGTCCTCCACATGGAGGGATTCTAGACCAGGTCTCCGGGGACAGATGTCTGAAAATCCAAGCTAGGATTAGGATTAGGGCCGAGGCACATGCCAAATCCAAACTGCTGGCTCTGGGGCTAGCTACCTGGGGGGATGACTATTGGTTGGGGCTGTACCAGAATGTATTAGGTCCAATGCTGGCTTCCATAAATGGGGGTGGCCTCGGCAGCCACGCAGGTTTCTTTTAATCTGTGCACTTGTGCAGCTCTATAGAACACAGTTTTCTCTGGAGGGCAGGCAGAGTCCCTTGGTGTGGCTCTGGAGTCCCCAATCTGGAGGGCTTGTGGGGCATGACTCTGGGGACGGAAGTTGGAAAATGCAAGCTAGGGTTTCGGTTGGGGCCTAAGGCATGGCAGACCTGATCTTAAAATTCTGAGGAGAGCTCCTTGGGATCTGAATATAGAGGACTAGTCAGGCGGTCGATCAGGCTGAAATTTGTATCCATGAGGGTTTCAGAATGTGGGGCTTGCCTCATGGAGCCATAGATGTTTATCCCGCTCTGGCGGTTTTAAGCAGGGACAAAGAGCAAGGTATCCTTCTAGAGGACAGTAGGAGTCCCATTTTATGGCTCAGGGGTTCTCCATATGGAAGGATTGGAGACTAGGCCTATGGGTATGGATGCCTGAAAGCCAATTTAGACCTAGGATTAAGGCCTATCGGCATGCCAGGACCAATCTGCTGGCTCTGTTGCAAGCTACCCAGGGGGCTGAATTGAAAATGGGGCCCAGGCTCAGGGTCACAATATGGATTTGTGTCCAATGTGGCCTCTGAACTAGGGGACAACCTCAGGGGCCATGCATATTTCTCCTAATCTGGGCTTTTTTTGCAGCTCCATAGGACATAGTTTCCTTTTGGATGGCAGGCAGAATCTAGTGGTGCGGCTCCAGAGTCCCCATTCTTAAGGCCTTGTGGGCCAAGAGTTTGGAGACAGAAGTCTGAAAACCCAAACTAACGTTTGAGTTAGGGCGTAGGGCATGACTCTCTGATCTGCAGATGCTGAGGCAAACTCCCGGGGTTCTGATATAGGGGCAAGTGTGAGCCTGGAGTTTGTGTCTATGAGGTCTGCTGAATGTTGGGGTGGCCTCATGGGGCCATATAGTTTTCTCCTTCTCTGGGGTTTATGTTCACCTGCAAAAAGCAAGGTCCCTTCTGGTGTACAGGAGTCCTGTTTTATGGTTCAGGTGTGTGCCATATGGAGGGATATGAGGTGGGCTCTGGGTATGGATGCCTGCATCCCCAATCTAGGTTTAGGATTAAGGTCTAGGGGCATTGCAGGTCCTATCTGCTGGCTCTGGGACCAGCTACCTGGGTGACTGACTGGAGGTCAGGGCTCAAGGTAAATGTCAGAATGTGTTTTACTGTCGAGGGATGGCCTCCTTAAATGGGGTTAGAATCAGGAGCGTTCAGGTTTCTCCTAAACTGGGATTCTGTGCAGTTCCATATGCCATGGTTTCCTTCTGGAGGGCAGGAAGAGTCCTGTGGTGTGGCTCCAGAGATCCCAAACTAGAGTGCTTGTGGTTCAGGACTCTGGGGACGGAAGTTTGAAACCCAAGCTAAGATTATGATTAGGGCCTAGGACATTGCAGTCCCAATCTGCAGAAGCTGAGGCGAGGTCCCAGAATCTCAAATAGGGCAAGTGTCAAGCAGTTGCTCAGGCTGAAATTTGTTTCTATGAGGGCTGAAAAATGTGAGGGTGGTCTCATAGGGCCATGGAGGTTTCTCCTGCTCTAGAGGGTTTTGTGCAGCTGCAAAGAGGAAGCACTCCTTCTGAGGTACAGGCAAAGTCCTCTTTTATGGCTCAGGGGTTCCCACTATGGAGGGATTTGAGAGCAGGGCTCTGGATATAGATGCTGGAAAATCCAACCTAGGGTTAGGATTAAGGCATAGGGACATGGCAGGCCTGATCTGTTGGTTCTGTAGCAAGCTAACCAGGGTTCGGGGCCCTGAGTTGAGAATGAAGCTCAGGCTGAGGGTCACAATGCGGGTATGTGCCCAGTACGGCCTCTGAATGTGAAGGTCACCTCAGGGTCATGCAGGATTCCTCTATTCTGAGGGATTTACATGGCCCCTAATAGCAAGGTTTCCTTTTGTGGGGGCAGGAGGAGTTCTGTTTTGTGGCCCATGGGCCGCCTGTATGGAGGGAATCAAGACCAGGCCTCTAGGGACAGATGCCTGATAACAAAAGATAGGGTTAGGATTAGGCCCCAGGGGCATGACAGGTAGGATCTGCTGACTCTGGGGCCAGCTACCTGGGTGGCTGACTGGAGTTCAGGTCTCAAGCTGAGTGTAAGAATGTGCATTACTATCCAGGGATGGCCTCCATAGATGAGGGTGGTCTCAGAGTTTGTGCAGTTTTTTCCTAATCTGTGGGCTTTTTCAGCTTCTTCGGGCTTTGTTTCCCTCAAGAGGGAAGGCAGAAGTTCTTTGGTGTTGCTACACAATCCCCAATGTCGAGGGTTTGTCAGTCAGGACTCTGGTGATGGAAGACTGAAAACTCAAGGTAGGGTGAGAGTTAGGGCCTAGGGCATGGCAGGCCTGATCTGTACATGCTGACATGAGCTCCCCAGGACCTGGAGTTGGGGCAAGTGTCAGGTGGTTGCTCAGGGTAGCGTTTGTGAACATGAGGGCCACCGAATGTGGGGCTGGCCTCATGGACCCATGAAGGTTTCTCCCCCTCTGGGCATTTTGTGCAGCTCCAAATACCGAGGTTTCCTTCTGGGGGACAGGAGCAGTCCTGTTTTATGGCTCAAGGGATATACAATTTGGAGGGATTCGAGACCAGCTCTCTGGGTATGGATGCCTGAAAACCCAACGGAGGGTTAGCTTTAGGGTCTAGGGACATGTAAGGCCCAATCTGCTGGCTCTGGTGAGAGCTACCAAGGAAAGCAGCTCAGATGAGGGTCACAGTGTGGTTTTGTGTCCAGGATGGTATCCAAAAGTGGGGGAGCCCTCAGGAGCCATGCAGCTTTCTTTTCCTCTGAGGGTTTTACACAGCTCCAAATAGCAAGGTTTCTTTCTGGATGGCAGGAGGAGTTTTGTGTTGTGACTCAGGGGTCCTCCATATGGATGGATTCGAGACCAGCCATCTGAGTATGAATGCTTGAAAACCCAATAGCTTTAGGGTTTAGGAGCATGGCAGATCTGATTGGCTGGTTATGGGGCCAGCTACCAGGGACACTGAGTGGAGGTCAGTGCTCAAGCTGAGTGTCAGAATGCGTATAATGGTCCAGGGATGGTCTCTGTAAATGGGGTGGCCTCGGGAGCCGTGCGGTTTTCTTTTAATATGGGGGGTTTGTGCAACTCCATAGGGCATGGTTTCCTTCTGGATGGCAGGCAGAGTCCTGTTTTGTGGCTCCAGACTCCCCGGTCTGGAGGCCATGTGGGCCAGGACTCTGGGGACGGAAGATTGAAAACCAAAGCCAGGGTGAAGGTCAGGTCCTAGGGCATGGAAGGCTCGGTCTGCAGAAGCTGAGGCAAACTGCACAGGATGTGCAGTTAGGATGCATGGACGGCAGTCACTTAGGCTGCTGTTTGGGTCCATGAGGGACGCCGAAAGTGAGGGCTGCCTCATGAAGCCAAGGATGTTTCTCCCACTCTGGGGGTTCTGTGCAGCTCCAAATAGCAAGGTTTCCTCCTGGGGGACAGAGGAGTCCTGTTTTATAGCTCGGGGGTCCCACAATTCAGGGATTTGAGACCATGGCGCTAGGTATGGATGCCTGAAAACCCAACCGAGGTTTAGATTTAGGGCCTAGAGGCATGGCAGACCTGATCTGCTTGCTCTGGGGTGAGCTACCCATGGGAATGAGTTGAATACTGGGCTTAGGTTGAGAGTCACAATGTGGATTTGTGCCCAGGGCAGCCTCTGAATGTGGGGGTGACCTCAGGGGACATGTAGGTTTCTCCTACACTGAGGGTTTTACACAGCTCTAAATGTTAAGGTTTCCTTTGGGGGGGGGCAGGGCGAGCTCTGATTTGTGGCTCAGGCATTCCCATATGGAGGGATTGGAGACTAGGGCTCTAGGGACAGATGCCCGAAAACACGTGCTAGGGTTAGGGTTTGGGCATTGGGCATGGCAGGCGTGATCTTCAGATGCTGAGGTGAGCCCCCTGGGATGTGAAGTTAGGGAGAATGTCAGGTGTTTGCTCAGGCTATAGTTTGTGTTCATGAAAGGCACTGAATGTGGGGTTGTGTTAATGGGGTCTTGGAGAAATCTCCCACTCTGGGTTTTTTGTTTTGTTTTGTTTTGTTTTGTTTTGTTTTTTGTTTTTGTTTTCGTTTTGTAGCTCCAAATAGCAAAGTTTCATTCTGGGAGACAGGATATGTCCTGAATTCTGGCTCAATTATCCCCCATGTGGATATACTGAGAACAGGGCTCTGGGTATGGATAACTGAATTCCCAACTTAGGGTTAAGTAAGGCCTATGGTCATGGCAGCCTTGATCTACTGGTTCTAGGGTGAGCTACAGAAAGGGTTGATTTGATGGGCGCATCCCAGGCTGTGCCAGACTGTATTAGTGACAGTGGTGGCCTACAAATGTGGGGTGGAATTGGAGGTAGTGCATGTTTCTCCTAATCTGGGGGCAGTGCATCTTCATATGGCAGGGTTTCCTTCTGGAGGGCAGGCAAAGTCTTGTGGTGTGGCTCAGAGTCCCCAGTCTGGAGGGCTTGTGGATCAGGACTCTGGGGAAGAAGTCTGAAAATCCAAGCGAGGGATAGGGTTAAGGCTTAGGGATGGCAGGCCTGATATGTAGATGCTGAGGTTAGCTCCCTGGGATCTGAAATTAGGTCACATGTCAGGTGGTCACTCAGGCTTGAGTTTATGTCCATATGGAACTGGCCAAATGGGGCCATGGAAATTTCTCCCGTTCTATGGGTTTTGTGTAGTTCCAAATAGCACGGTTTCATTCTGGAGGAAAGAAGGAGTAGTGTTTATGTCTCAGCGGTCCCCTGTATGGAAGTATTTGAGAGACGAGCACTGGGTATGAATGCCTAAAAATCCCATGGACGCCTGAAAACCCTGGAGTTAGAATTGCAGCCTAGAGGTATGGCAGACCTGATCTGCTGTCTCTGAGGTGAGATACCCAAGAGGATAATTTGAGGAGCACAGGCTGTGCCAGACTGCACGTTAGTGTCCAGGTTGGCTTAAAATCGAGGGTTGGAATTGAGAGCCTTGCAGCTTTCTCCTAAACAGGAGTTTCTGTGCAATTCCATAGGACATGGTATCCTTCTGCAGGGCAGGCAGAGTCCTGTGGTGTTTCTCCAGGGTCCCAAATCTGGAGAGCTTTTGGGCAAAACTCTTGGGATAAAAGTCTGAATACCCAACCTAGGTTTAGGGTTAGGGACTAGGGCATGGCAGGCCTGACATGCAGATGCTTAGAAGCGCTCCCGGGATTTCAACTTAAGGCGAGTGTCAGGTGGTCACTCAGGCGGGAGTTGATGTCCATGAGGGACACCAAATACTGGGGCTGGCCTCATGGGGCCATGGATGTTCCTCCTGCTCCAAGGAGTTTGCACAGCTCCAAATAGCAAGATTTCCTTCTGGGGGACAGGAGGAGCCGTGTTTTCAGCATCAGGGGTACACCATGTTGAGGGATTCGAGTGCAGGGTTCCAGGTATGGATGCCGGAAAACCCAGCCTATTGCTGGCTTAGAGCCTAGGGCATTGGCAGGCCAGATATGTTGGCTTTCAGGCGAACTCCTCAGAGGGATGAGTTGACAACCAGGCTTAGGCTGAGGGTCACAATGAGGGTTTGTGTCCAGAACCGGCTCTGAAAGTGGGGGTGGCCTCAGGAGCTATGTTAGTTTCCCTTCTCTGAGGGTTCTGCACAACTCCAAATAGGAAGGTTTCCTTCTGGGGAACAGGAGGAGTTCTGTTTTATGGCTAAGGGTGTCCCACATGTGGACGTATTTGAGACCAGGCCTTGGGGACAGATGCCTGAAAACAGAAGCTAGGGTAAGGATAGGACTAGTGGCATGAAAGGTCTAATCTTCTGGCTCTGGGACAAGCTACTTGGGTGGCTGACTGGAGGACGAGGCTCAAACTCTGTGTCTGAATGTGAATCACTATCCAGGGATGACCTCCATAAATGGGGGTGGCCTTGGGGACCATGCAGGTTTCTCCTAAACTGGGAGTTTTGTGCAGATCCATAGGGCATGGTTAACTTATGGAAGGCATTGCTGAGTGCTGTGATGTGGCTCCAGAGTCCCCAGTCTGGAGGGCTTGGAGGCCGGGCATCTTGGGATGGAAGCCTGAAAACCCAAGCTAGGGTTAGGGTTGGGGCCTAGAGACATGGCATGACTGATCTCTCAGAACTGAGGAGGGCTCCCTGAAGGGCGGAGTTGAGGGCGGGAATCAGGCGGCAGATCAGAGTCTTGAGGTTTTGGGTCCATGGGGTTAGATGCTGGTATTGGCGTCTGGGGGTATGCATGTTTCTCCCGCTCTTAGGTTTCTGTACAGCTCTAAATGGCACCATTTCTCCCTAGGTGGTCAGCGGAGTGCCCGCATGAGTCTCAGGCATCTGCAATATGCAGGACTTTGGTGCTTACCCTCTGCACAACACGCCTAGGTTAAGGATTAGGGCCTGCAGCGTTACAGGCCCAATCTGCCAGCACTGAGTCTGGCTCCTCTCAGGGCTGAGTGGAGGCCATTTCTCCAGCCCTGTGGCGGAATCTGGCTTTATGGCTGGGGACTGCTGATGGTTGGGGGACATGGAGATTGCTCCTGCTCTGAGAGTTATGCACATCTCCTATGGGAACTGTTTACTCCTGGGAAGCAGCCAGAGTCCTGGTGTGTGGCTCAGGTGTCCCCAATCTGAAGGGCTTGGGGGCCAGTTCTGTGGGGACAGAATTCTGAAAAGTCAACATAGGGTTACGGCATGGGGCATGGCTGATCCAATCTGCTGGTGCTGAGGCAGGTTCCCTGACAGGCTGAGTTGAGGATGGGGGTCAAGCGGCATGTCAGACTCTGGATTTTTTTGTTGTGTGGGCCATCTGCGGTGAGGGTGGCCTCAGGAATCCATGCGGGTCTCTCACGGTCTGAGGGTTCAGGAAAGCTCCAAATGAAAGGGTTTCCCTTCGATGCCAGACAGAGTCCTTAGGTGTGGCTCATGGTTCCTAATCTGGAGTGCTTGTTGGCAAGGTCTCTGGGCACGGAAGCCTGAAAACACAAACTGGGGTTTGGCTTAGGACTTAGGAGTATCCAAGCCTCATCTTCCAGCCCTGAGGTGAGAACCCTGGGGTTTGAGTCGAGCCCAGGAATCCGGAAACACGTCAGGCTGTGAGTTTGTGACTGGGGGTTGGTGCTGTGGTTGGGGATGTCCTCAGGGAGGCATGCAGGTTGCTCCATGTGGGTTGTTCCTAGGGTACTGCATAGCTTAGAATGGCACGCTTTTCTTCTGGATTGCAGACAGACTCGTGGGGTGTGATCTAGAGTTCCTAAACTGGAGGGGCAGTGCCAATGTGGCTTTAGACCTGTGGAGGGTTTGGGAGCTGCATTAGTAGTTCCTGGAAGGCTCAGCAGTGCCAATAACGCCACTGGAGTGAGAGGTGAGCTGTGGTGCGAGAGAGCGTAGTAAGGGTGGCAATGCTGCTTGCCATCATTGGAGGCACTGGAGGCACTGGAGGCAGTGCCGAGCTGCTGTGAGAAACACACCAGAAGAAGAGTCTGTGCAGCTTGCTGGCTCTGAAGGCAGTGGTGAGGTGCTGGGTGAGAAACCCTGAAACTTGAGGCACTGCAGCTTGTTTTTATAGGATGTAGTGCTGAGCTGAAGACTCTCTGTTTCCCCAGTCTCAAGAGTGGTGGTAACAACCGCTGGATCCGGGCCCCCACTCAGCATTGTGAAACATTGCCCCAGGTTTGATGGTAATGTACTGTCAGGATAGTTCCGGAGGGTCCTCCTGGTGGGTGTCTGCAGCCAGGGAGAGCCAAACCCGTTTCATGGTGCCTTTGGAACCAAAGACTTGAGTGTCTACGTAGAAGAGTCTATTTGCTTCTCAAAAAGGACAAGGGCATTGGCCGGCTTGAGAAGGAAGTGAAAGAACACTTAAGAATCAAGCATGTGTCTCTCCTTCCTCCTCCCAGGAATCAGAGCAGGTGTGTAGGCTTTAGGTGGGAGGTGCCTACTTATCCGCACCTGACGACCCTTCTTCACTCTTGTTCCATGAGACGTGAAGTTTGGAAATCAACGTCTGAATCCATCATGCAGCTTGTCCCAGGACGTCAGCATTCAGAGAAAAGAGCAGGCCGGTGGGGCACAGTGGCACATCCATGCCACCATGAGAGGTTAAATTTCTCTTTCACCCCAAACATCCTGAATTTTCACTCCTCTCCAATGGAGCCAAAAAGTCACATGAGCGCAGCTGTCAGAAATGGAGAGTGGGTGCTAGGGTTCCTGAGTTTCCTTGCAGGGAGCACCTGGCAGGGGATCTCATTTTCTCTGTTGGCTTCTGGCTTACACGGTATTTGGAACATCTCTTTATAATCAAATCCCCTGGATTCAAAGGGGGAAGATGAGATGAAGTTGGTGTGTGTTTGAAACATAGACCTCATTCCTTCATCTAACTGTGTTGATTCCATGGGTCCTAGGCTGTGGTGGAATGGCCAGCATCTAGAGTTAGGTGAATGTGGTCAGAGAGAAGCTTGGATGATGGCTTCTCCTTTGTCCATCATGATGTATCCTAAGGGATTCATGTTTTTTATCCAAAGAGTTCCAAGGAGGGCAGAGGGAAAATTCAAAAGGATTCCAAGGAGCCTTGGATGATTGAAAAGAGAAGCTTGGCTGTCTAGTTTCACTCGGTGGACCATTTAGAGAGTTGGACATGGCATCCTTTCTCTGCAGTTTCATGGGTGGTGAAGTCAGGAGAGTCTTTGGTAATTCCCCTGGATAGAGGCATTCTGATGGCCTCACAGGGCATGGCATCAGGAACCCTGGGTTGAATTTCTGGGGTTGCTTGCTGGACGCTGGGTGAGTCATGTTATCCCCAAGGTTTTTTGTTTCCTCCTTAGGAAATTTCTGGCAGGGAATGTTCTGCTTCCAGCAAAACCCTCCTGTACTGTCAGTGGGCATGCGGGTTGTTGAAGCCATTCTAGAAAAGAGCATCATGGTTCCTTTGAAAGCTAAGAACTGAACAACCCTAGAATCCAGCAGTTGCCCTCCTAGGTATCTCCCTATAAGGGAGGGTACACACTGTGATGAGCTCTGGGTGTTCTGTGCAGGTGAGGAATCACAAAATCCTACCGCTGAAGCAAAGGAATGAACACTGCATGGAAACATATTGGAACTGAAATAAAGGAAGGAAAGAAGAAGACCATGTTCTACTTCATGAAGAGCGAGGTAAAAATGGAGTGATTTTTCTTCTCCTTTTCTGCCAATGATCATTTTCAAAAACACTGTGGTGGGATACACTAGTTTCTGATTGCATAAGGAGCCCTCAGAAAGCTGCCAGGAAAAATTTAGACCTCAGAACATGTCCATGTTCCATTGATTTGTTCCTTCCAGTTTGCAGGTACAATGGTAAGTGGAGAGAAATAGGGCAGAAGAGGAAAGGAGGTGCTTAACATTCAGGAGGCTTTCCCCTGTTTCTTTCTTTTTTAAAAGATTTTATTTTTATATATTTGGCAGAGATCACAAATAGGCAGAGAGAGAGGGGGAGGGAACGAGGCTCTAGACTGATCAGAGAACCCAAAGCAGGGCTCGATCCCAGGACCTTGGGATCATGACCTGAGCTTAAGTCAGAGGCTTTAACCCACTGAGTCACCCAGGCTCCCCATCCTTCCCCCTTTCTCAAGAAAGCCCTGGGCCAGTTTATGTTGAGAAGATGGAGAGGGGATCCCAGCTTTGCAGCAGGCAGGGTAGTTCCAGGTCTTCCTAGAGCTGATAGGGTTCACTGAGGAGAGCTGAGCTGTGGGTGTGACAGGTCCGAACTGCTGGTCCAGAGGCGGGATCTCTGAGGAGCTGCATTGAAGATGGGGTTCAGGTGGCGTTCGAGGCTAGGGGGGGCTGAAGATCATAGGGGATTACTCATGGGGACACACATGTTTCTCTCTTTCTGACAGTTCCTTGCAGGTCCAAACAGACTGGTTACCTTCTAGGTGGCAGGTGGACTCCTATGGTGTGACTCTAGGGTGCCCAACCCAGAGTGCTTGCTGAACAGACCCCTGTAGAAGGAAGCCTGAAAATGCAACTTAGGGTTAGGGTAATGGCCTTGGGGAATTGCAGCTCTGATCCACCAGCGCTGATTCAGATTCCCCTCAGGGTTGAGTTGAGGGAGCTCATCCTGCAGTGTGGCAGAATCGGGGTTTCTGGCCAGGGGAGCTACTGATGTTGAGAGTATTTGAGAAGGGTGTGCATGTTTCTTCCTCTCTGAGGGCACTTCAGAGCTCTAGATGGCACAGTCTCCCCCCGCATGGCAGTCGGATTCTTGGGTTTTCACAGCGGGGTCCTTAATCTGGGGAGTTTGGGGGACAGGCCTCTTGAATTGGAAGCATGAAAACAGAAACTAGAGCTATGGTAGGGCCTCAGGGCAAGGCAGGCTTGAACTGCTGGTGCTGAGGCAGGCTTTCCAGTGGGCTGACGTCAGGCTGGGCATCAGGCATATCAGATTCCAAGTTTGTGTCTAGGGAGGCTATAGAAACTGGGAGCATCCTCAGAGTTGCATGCAAGTTTCTCCCAGTCTGAGGGTTCTGCTAAGCTCCAAAGGGCACAGTTTCCTCATGAGTGTGGGGCGCAGCCCTTGGGTGTCACTGAGGCGTGCTTTATGCCACTGTGAGTCTCACAGGTGCCCATCATCAGGCTTAGGGAAAAGACCTCTGGACATGGAAGCCTGTACACCCACATAGGGTTAGTGTTAGGGCCTTTGGGCACGGCAGGCCCAATGTACTGGTGCTGATGCGGGCTCTCCACATGGCTGAGTCCAGGCCATACATCTGGAGGCACAGCAGAATCTGGTTTTATGGCCATAAGGCCTCTCATGTTCAGGTTTCTCCCTGTCTGAGAGTTTGGTGCAGCCCCAAACCACAAGAAGTCTGCCCACGTGGTCAGTGGAGTCACATGGTGTCACTCTGCTGTCCTTAATCTTGGGGATGTGGGAGCCAGTTCTCTTTGGATAGAAACCTAAAAACCCAAATTAGGGTTATGGTAAGGGCCTAGGGTCATGGCAGGTCTGAACTTTTCTTGCTGAGGTTGGGTCCCTGGTGTGCTGAGTTGAGAACAGGCACCAGGCAGGGTGTTCGATTCTGGGTTTGAGTCCAGGGGTTGAACAATGCTGGGTGTGGCCTTGGGGGGGCATGCAGGTTTCATAGCTCTGAAGAATGTGTGCACCTCCCAATGGCACTACTGTACCCTAGGAACCAGGGGAGTGCCAGAGTGAGTCTCAGGCATCCCCAATCTGGGGGGTGTGGGTGCCAGGCCTCAGGGTAGGGAAGCTTGTATACCCCACCTAGTGTTCGGGTTAGAACCTAGGGACATGGCAGGCCCAATTTGGCAACGCTGAAATTGGCTCCCATCGAGGCAGAGTTTAGGACATTCATCTGGCCACCTGAAGAATCAGGGTTTGTCTCTGGGGGGCCACTGATTGTAGGAGTGGCTTTAGGGGGACATGCAGGTTTCTGCCCCTCTGAAGGTTCAGCGCAGCTCCAAGTGGCATGAGTTCCATCCATGTGGAGGGCGGATTCCTGAGGTGTTGCTCAGGGGTCCTTAATTCAGGGGGCCTGGGGGTCAGGCCCCTTGGAATGGAAGCCCGAAAACCCAAAGAAAGGTTTGAGTTAGGGCCTTGGAACATTGCAGCCCATATATACTGAATCTGAGGGGGCCTGCCCACAGGGATGAATTGGGGACACACCTCATCCATCACAAGTATATGCCTTTATGGCCGAGGGGGGGCATGATGGTCAGGGAAGCTTTATGGGTGCAAGCAGGTTTCACCCCCTTGGAGGGCTTGACACAACTCCAATCAGCATGAATCCCTACCACGTGGCAGGTGGAGTGGTGGGGTGTCACTCAGACCTCCTTTATCTGAGGGGATTAGGGGCCAGGAGCCTTAGAATGGAAGCATGAATAATGAAACTACAGTTTATTTAGAGCCTAGGGGCATGGTATGTCAGATCTTCTGGGACCGAGGCAGTCACCCAGGGCTCAGTAGGGAGAGTCATTGGCCTTGCATCCGCTGGCTTGTGGAGGGCTTTCCCCGAGTTCTTGCCAAGCTCACTGAGGACAGGACTCTAGAAAAGGCCGTGTTCAGGCAGACATGAGCTGCACAAAGTGAGGTCTCCAGGGAATTTCCTGCCAATTCTCATGAGCATTCTACCTAAACCCATATGGTGAGAATAGGCTGGCATTAATGGGTTATTTGGACCACCCGTCTCTGGTGGACTATAGTTGTTTCTTGCACAGTGCATGCGTAGCCATCAGGAAAACATGCAGAGACTATGCTGCTGATGGTGTGGAAAGGCCTTGTTGAGGGGAGGGCAGGCATGGGTCTCTACATACAATGGTTGACTCAGGCTCCAAAAGCCACGGTTTGCAAATAGGTGGCAAGAGGACTAATGGGGTGGGTTTCAGATTTCCTGCAGTGGAGGGTTCGAGAGACAGGACCCTGCGAAGGTAAGACTGAAAACTAGGTGAGGGTTGGGACCAAGGAATAGGGGCATGGCAGACCCCAACTCCCAGCTCCAGGGAGGGAATCCACGGTTGCCAAGGAGCAGGAGGCATTGGCCTCATCTCCCACTGATTCATGGAGGGCTTTTTGGCAGGGTCCGAGTCATGACAACATGGGATCCTGGGCGAGGCCCAACAGGCGGCCCTGCAGACATGTGTCACCCGAATCGAGAATGCAGGGTGTTTTCCGGCCAAATATCAAGAACGTTTTGCCCAAATCTGGATCAATTTGGGCAGAACACTCATCAGAATTGCCCGGGGTTGGGCAGCCCTGAGGACCGCCCTGTCCCCATGACCGTGGGCCCTTCCTCAGGCGGGGCATGTCGCAGTCATCCAGTAAAGGCAGTGAGATGATGAGGGCCACTCAGGGGCCCTAGTGCAGGCGACATTTCCCGGAGCAGAATGAGGAAGAGGTTGTGGCATCCACCTCTGACTTTTCCAACCACTGGGGCACCGATGCTTGGGAGTGGCCTCAGTGGGGGCATGAAGATTTCTCTGCCCCCAAGGCATTTCCAACGTTCTAAAAGGCACTATTTCCACCTGGGTGGCAGGTGGATATGTGGCATGGGACTCAGGGTTTTCCAATTGGAGGGCCCGAGGGAGAGGATCCTGGAAACAGAAGGCCAAGAAAGGAGGCAAGGGTTAATTCCTGGGCCACGGGGCTGTACCAGTTGAATTGGACAGTGCAATGGAGGGAACCCCCAGAGGTTAAGGAGCAGGAGGTGTCAGACTCAACTGAACCGGACTCACGGAGGGCTTTCTGGCCGGGTTCAGACGTAACATTCGGGATCCCAGGTCAGGCCCAGGCGACAGCCCTGCAGACGTGTGGTGCCCAAAGCTTGTTTGCCGGGCATTTTCCAGCTAGTTCTCTTGAGCATTCTGCTCTAATTGGGATCGAATTGGGCAGAATATTCGTGAGAATTGGCCGGCGATAGGCAACCCTGCACATTGCCCCGTTCCCCATGGCTGAGGGCCCTTTCTCGCTCAGGGCATGTCACAGCCACCCAGAAAACACGCCGAGACATAGCGACCCACCTGGGGACCGCGGCAGAGGGGAGTGTTACAGGAGTAAAGTTGAGGGAGTGTTTGTGGCGGGGCGTCTGCCCCCGACTCTTTGGGTGACTTGGGAGCCCAAGGATGGGTCTGGCGTCAGTGGAGGCAGGAATGTATGTCTCACTCAGAGGCTTGTCTGCAGCTCTGAAAGGCACCTTGACATAGGATCTTAGGATTCTCGTGGTGCAGGACTCAGGCTTTCCCAGTTGGGGCACCGAGGGACAGGACCCAGGAAACAGAAGGTTGAGCAAGCAGGCGAGGGCTTGTGCTTGGGCATCAGGGCTGTCCCAGACCCATGGGCCAGCGCAAGGGAGGGTACACCTGGAGGCTGAGGAGCAGGAGGCATCTGCTTGGCCTGTGCCAGACTCAGAAGACGTTTCAGCAGAGTTCGACGTGACGACTGGGGATGACGGCCGATACCTACAGGGCTGCCCTGCAGACTTTCGGCGCCAAAAGTGACTTAGCCAGGCCTTTTCCATCCAATACACACGAGCGTTCTGACCAAACCAATCCCGGTTGGTCAGAACGCTCATGAGGATTGGCTGGTGTTTGATTGCCCTCTGGACCACCCTTCTCCCCGTTGCTGAGGGCCCTTTCTCGCTGGGGGCATGTCACAGCTACCAGGAAAATGCGCCGAGACAAGGCCCACCTGGGGCCACCCGGAAATCGCAGAGAAATGACGTGGCCCACCCGGAGGCACCGGCGCACTGGAGCGTTCCGGGAGCTGAGTTGAAGGACCGATGGCGCCGGGCATTGGCCTCCGTCTTTCGGGAAGATGGGGCGCCCAAGTATTGGGATGAACTCATTTTGGGCATGAAGGTTTATCTCAGTCCAAGGGTTGCCCGTAGCGCTGGGAGTTGCTATTGGCGCCTCGTTGTTGGGAGATGTGTGGCTGCAGGACGCAAGGTTCCCGATATGGAGGCCACGAGGAACAGGACCACGGACGCAGAAGGATGAGGAAGCGAGCGAGCCTTTGAGCTTGGGCTTCGTGTCGGCTCAGACCCATGGTATAGGGCCAGGGATGGGGCCCCCACAGGCCGAGGAACCGCAGGCTTTGTCCTCGCCACAGTCCGTCTCAAAGAGTGCCTCTTTTCGGGCTTCAGGTACGGGCACTCCCAATGCCCGGCCAGGCTCCGGGGTTCGGCCCTGAAGACGTGCCGCGTCCGAGGTGTCTTCGCCGGGCGTTTTCCGGCCAATTCTCACGAGCGTTCTGCCCAAACCGGGATCGGTTTGGGCAGAACGCTCGTGAGAATTGGCCGGCGTTGGGCAGCCCTTCGGACCGCCCTGCTGTCCAGGGCCTAGGGTCCTTTCTCACCCAGGGCATGTTTCGGCCACCCGGAAATTGCATGGAAAAGACACAGCCCACCCGGGTGCGCCGGCGCAGTGAAGCGTTCCCGGAGCAGAGTTGAAGGACTGATGGCGTCCGGGCGTTCGCCCCCGACTTTCGGGAAGATGGCACGCCCAAGAAAGGGGATGACCTCATGTTCGCCACGAAATTTTATCTCACTCCGAGGGTTTTGCGATGCGCCGCGAGTCTCAGTTGTCGCCTTCGTGTTTGGGAGATGCGTGGCTGCAGGACTCAGGTTTCCCGATATGGAGGCCACGAGGATCTGGACCCTGGAAGCAGAAGGCTGGAGAAGCGAGCGAGCATTGGAACCCAGGCTTCGTGATGGGTGGGGACCCATGGTATAGCGCCAGGGACGGGACCCCCACAGGCCGAGGTTCTGCAGGCGTTGTCCTCGCTGCAGTCCATTTCAAGGAGTGCCTCTTGGCAGGGTACGGGAGCGGGCACTCACAATGCCCACCCAAGCCGAGGGGGGCGGCACTGCACATGCGCGGACCCGAGGTGACTTCGCCGGGCGTTTTCCGGCCAACTCTCACGAGCATTCTGCACCATCCGGGATCAGTTAGGGCAGAACGCTCGTGAGAATTGGCCGGCGTTGGACCGCCAAGTGGACCACCCTGCTCTCCAGGGCCCAGGGCCATTTCTCGCCCAGGGTATGTGTCGGCCACCCGGAAATCGCAGGGAAATGACGTGGCCCACCCGGAGGCACCGGCGCACTGGAGCGTTCCGGGAGCTGAGTTGAAGGACCGATGGCGCCGGGCATTTGCCTCCGTCTTTCGGGAAGATGGGGCGCCCAAGTATTGGGATGAACTCATTTTGGGCATGAAGGTTTATCTCACTCCGAGGTTTGTCCGTAGCGCTGGGAGTTGCTATTGGCGCCTCGTTGTTGGGAGATGTGTGGCTGCGGGACTCAAGGTTCCCGATATGGAGGCCACGAGGAACAGGACCTCGGACGCAGACGGATGAGGAAGCGAGCGAGCCTTTGAGCTTGGGCTTCGTGTCGGCCCAGACCCATGGTATAGGGCCAGGGATGGGGCCCCCACAGGCCGAGGAACCGCAGGCTTTGTCCTCGCCACAGTCCGTCTCAAAGAGTGCCTCTTTTCGGTGTTCCGGTACGGGCACTCCCAATGCCCGGCCAGGCCACGGGGTTCGGCCCTGAAGACGTGCCGCGTCCGAGGTGTCTTCGCCGGGCGTTTTCCGGCCAATTCTCACGAGCGTTCTGCCCAAACCGGGATCGGTTTGGGCAGAACGCTCGTGAGAATTGGCCGGCGTTGGGCAGTCCTGCGGACTTCCCTGCTCTCCAGGGCCCAGGGTCCTTTCTCGCCCAGGGCATGTTGCGGCCGCCTGGAAATCGCACGGTAAAGACGCGGCCGACCCGGGGGCGCCAACGCAGTGGAGTATTCCGGTGGCAGAGTTGAAGGACGGATGGCGACCGGGCATGCGCCTTCGTCTTTCGGGAGGATGGGGCGCCCAAGGATGGGGTTGACCTCATTTTGGCATGAAGGTTTATCTCACTCCGAGGGTTTTCCGAAGCGCCGGGAGTCGCGGTTGGCGCCTTCGTGGTTGGGAGATGCGTGGCTGCGGGACTCAGGTTTCCCGATATGGAGGCCACGAGGATAAGGACCCCGGAGGCAGAAGGCTGGGGAATCGAGCGAGCGTTCGAGCCCGGGCTTCGTGATGGGCCCGGACCCATGGGATAGCACCAGGGACGGGACCCCCGCTGGCCAAGGATCCGCAGGCGTTCACCTCGCACCAGTCCATCTCAGGGCATGCCTCTTGGATGTGTTCGGGAGCGGGCACTCACAATGCGCGGCCAGGCCCCGGGGTGTAGCCCTGAAGACGTGCGGCACCCGAGGTGAGTTCGCCGGGCGTTTTCCGGCCAATTCTCACGAGCGTTCTGCCCAAACCGGGATCGGTTTGGGCAGAACGCTCGTGAGAATTGGCCGGCGTTGGGCAGCCCTTCGGACCGCCCTGCTGTCCAGGGCCTAGGGTCCTTTCTCACCCAGGGCATGTTTCGGCCACCCGGAAATTGCATGGAAAAGACGCAGCCCACCCGGGGGCGCCGGCGCAGTGAAGCGTTCCCGGAGCAGAGTTGAAGGACTGATGGCGTCCGGGCGTTCGCCCCCGACTTTCGGGAAGATGGCACGCCCAAGAAAGGGGATGACCTCATGTACGCCACGAAATTTTATCTCACTCCGAGGGTTTTGCGATGCGCCGCGAGTCTCAGTTGTCGCCTTCGTGTTTGGGAGATGCGTGGCTGCAGGACTCAGGTTTCCCGATATGGAGGCCACGAGGATCTGGACCCTGGAAGCAGAAGGCTGGGGAAGCGAGCGAGCATTGGAACCCAGGCTTCGTGATGGGTGGGGACCCATGGTATAGCGCCAGGGACGGGACCCCCGCAGGCCGAGGTTCTGCAGGCGTTGTCCTCGCTGCAGTCCATTTCACGGAGTGCCTCTTGGCAGGGTACGGGAGCGGGCACTCACAATGCCCACCCAAGCCCAGGGGGGCGGCCCTGCACATGCGCGGACCCGAGGTGACTTCGCCGGGCGTTTTCCGGCCAACTCTCACGAGCATTCTGCACCATCCGGGATCAGTTAGGGCAGAACGCTCGTGAGAATTGGCCGGCGTTGGACCGCCAAGTGGACCACCCTGCTCTCCAGGGCCCAGGGCCATTTCTCGCCCAGGGTATGTGTCGGCCACCCGGAAATCGCAGGGAAATGACGTGGCCCACCCGGAGGCACCGGCGCACTGGAGCGTTCCGGGAGCTGAGTTGAAGGACCGATGGCGCCGGGCATTTGCCTCCGTCTTTCGGGAAGATGGGGCGCCCAAGTATTGGGATGAACTCATTTTGGGCACGAAGGTGTATCTCACTCCGAGGGTTGTCCGTAGCGCTGGGAGTTGCTTTTGGCGCCTCGTTGTTGGGAGATGTGTGGCTGCGGGACTCAAGGTTCCCGATATGGAGGCCACGAGGAACAGGACCTCGGACGCAGACGGATGAGGAAGCGAGCGAGCCTTTGAGCTTGGGCTTCGTGTCGGCCCAGACCCATGGTATAGGGCCAGGGATGGGGCCCCCACAGGCCGAGGAACCGCAGGCTTTGTCCTCGCCACAGTCCGTCTCAAAGAGTGCCTCTTTTCGGGGTTCCGGTACGGGCACTCCCAATGCCCGGCCAGGCCCCGGGGTTCGGCCCTGAAGACGTGCCGCGTCCGAGGTGTCTTCGCCGGGCGTTTTCCGGCCAATTCTCACGAGCGTTCTGCCCAAACCGGGATCGGTTTGGGCAGAACGCTCGTGAGAATTGGCCGGCGTTGGGCAGTCCTGCGGACTTCCCTGCTCTCCAGGGCCCAGGGTCCTTTCTCGCCCAGGGCATGTTGCGGCCGCCTGGAAATCGCACGGAAAAGACGCGGCCCACCCGGGGGCGCCAACGCAGTGGAGCATTCCGGGGGCAGAGTTGAAGGACGGATGGCGGCGGGGCATGCGCCTTCGTCTTTCGGGAGGATGGGGCGCCCAAGGATGGGGTTGACCTCATTTTGGCATGAAGGTTTATCTCACTCCGAGGGTTTTCCGAAGCGCCGGGAGTCGCGGTTGGCGCCTTCGTGGTTGGGAGATGCGTGGCTGCGGGACTCAGGTTTCCCGATATGGAGGCCACGAGGATAAGGACCCCGGAGGCAGAAGGCTGGGGAATCGAGCGAGCGTTCGAGCCCGGGCTTCGTGATGGGCCCGGACCCATGGGATAGCGCCAGGGACGGGACCCCCGCTGGCCGAGGATCCGCAGGCGTTCACCTCGCACCAGTCCATCACAGGGCATGCCTCTTGGATGTGTTCGGGAGCGGGCACTCACAATGCGCGGCCAGGCCCCAGGGTGTAGCCCTGAAGACGTGCGGCACCCGAGGTGAGTTCGCCGGGCGTTTTCCGGCCAATTCTCACGAGCGTTCTGCCAAACCGGGATCGGTTTGGGCAGAACGCTCGTGAGAATTGGCCGGCGTTGGGCAGCCCTTCGGACCGCCCTGCTGTCCAGGGCCTAGGGTCCTTTCTCACCCAGGGCATGTTTCGGCCACCCGGAAATTGCATGGAAAAGACGCAGCCCACCCGGGGGCGCCGGCGCAGTGAAGGGTTCCCGGAGCAGAGTTGAAGGACTGATGGCGTCCGGGCGTTCGCCCCCGACTTTCGGGAAGATGGCACGCCCAAGAAAGGGGATGACCTCATGTTCGCCACGAAATTTTAACTCACCTCGAGGGTTTTGCGATGCGCCGCGAGTCTCAGTTGTCGCCTTCGTGTTTGGGAGATGCGTGGCTGCAGGACTCAGGTTTCCCGATATGGAGGCCACGAGGATCTGGACCCTGGAAGCAGAAGGCTGGGGAAGCGAGCGAGCATTGGAACCCAGGCTTCGTGATGGGTGGGGACCCATGGTATAGCGCCAGGGACGGGACCCCCGCAGGCCGAGGTTCTGCAGGCGTTGTCCTCGCTGCAGTCCATTTCACGGAGTGCCTCTTGGCAGGGTACGGGAGCGGGCACTCACAATGCCCACCCAAGCCCAGGGGGGCGGCCCTGCACATGCGCGGACCCGAGGTGACTTCGCCGGGCGTTTTCCGGCCAACTCTCACGAGCATTCTGCACCATCCGGGATCAGTTAGGGCAGAACGCTCGTGAGAATTGGCCGGCATTGGACCGCCAAGTGGACCACCCTGCTCTCCAGGGCCCAGGGCCATTTCTCGCCCAGGGTATGTGTCGGCCACCCGGAAATCGCAGGGAAATGACGTGGCCCACCCGGAGGCACCGGCGCACTGGAGCGTTCCGGGAGCTGAGTTGAAGGACCGATGGCGCCGGGCATTTGCCTCCGTCTTTCGGGAAGATGGGGCGCCCAAGTATTGGGATGAACTCATTTTGGGCACGAAGGTGTATCTCACTCCGAGGGTTGTCCGTAGCGCTGGGAGTTGCTATTGGCGCCTCGTTGTTGGGAGATGTGTGGCTGCGGGACTCAAGGTTCCCGATATGGAGGCCACGAGGAACAGGACCTCGGACGCAGACGGATGAGGAAGCGAGCGAGCCTTTGAGCTTGGGCTTCGTGTCGGCCCAGACCCATGGTATAGGGCCAGGGATGGGGCCCCCACAGGCCGAGGAACCGCAGTTTTTGTCCTCGCCACAGTCCGTCTCAAAGAGTGCCTCTTTTCGGGGTTCCGGTACGGGCACTCCCAATGCCCGGCCAGGCCCCGGGGTTCGGCCCTGAAGACGTGCCGCGTCCGAGGTGTCTTCGCCGGGCGTTTTCCGGCCAATTCTCACGAGCGTTCTGCCCAAACCGGGATCGGTTTGGGCAGAACGATCGTGAGAATTGGCCGGCGTTGGGCAGTCCTGCGGACTTCCCTGCTCTCCAGGGCCCAGGGTCCTTTCTCGCCCAGGGCATGTTGCGGCCGCCTGGAAATCGCACGGAAAAGACGCGGCCCACCCGGGGGCGCCAACGCAGTGGAGCATTCCGGGGGCAGAGTTGAAGGACGGATGGCGGCCGGGCATGCGCCTTCGTCTTTCGGGAGGATGGTGCGCCCAAGGATGGGGTTCACCTCATTTTGGCATGAAGGTTTATCTCACTCCGAGGGTTTTCCGAAGCGCCGGGAGTCGCGGTTGGCGCCTTCGTGGTTGGGAGATGCGTAGCTGCGGGACTCAGGTTTCCCGATATGGAGGCCACGAGGATAAGGACCCCGGACGCAGAAGGCTGGGGAATCGAGCGAGCGTTCGAGCCCGGGCTTCGTGATGGGCCCGGACCCATGGGATAGCGCCAGGGACGGAACCCCCGCTGGCCGAGGATCCGCAGGCGTTCACCTCGCACCAGTCCATCTCAGGGCATGCCTCTTGGATGTGTTCGGGAGCGGGCACTCACAATGCGCGGCCAGGCCCCGGGGTGTAGCCCTGAAGACGTGCGGCACCCGAGGTGAGTTCGCCGGGCGTTTTCCAGCCAATTCTCACGAGCGTTCTGCCCAAACCGGGATCGGTTTGGGCAGAACGCTCGTGAGAATTGGCCGGCGTTGGGCAGCCCTTCGGACCGCCCTGCTGTCCAGGGCCTAGGGTCCTTTCTCACCCAGGGCATGTTTCGGCCACCCGGAAATTGCATGGAAAAGACGCAGCCCACCCGGGGGCGCCGGTGCAGTGAAGCGTTCCCGGAGCAGAGTTGAAGGACTGATGGCGTCCGGGCGTTCGCCCCCGACTTTCGGGAAGATGGCACGCCCAAGAAAGGGGATGACCTCATGTTCGCCACGAAATTTTAACTCACCTCGAGGGTTTTGCGATGCGCCGCGAGTCTCAGTTGTCGCCTTCGTGTTTGGGAGATGCGTGGCTGCAGGACTCAGGTTTCCCGATATGGAGGCCACGAGGATCTGGACCCTGGAAGCAGAAGGCTGGGGAAGCGAGCGAGCATTGGAACCCAGGCTTCGTGATGGGTGGGGACCCATGGTATAGCGCCAGGGACGGGACCCCCGCAGGCCGAGGTTCTGCAGGCGTTGTCCTCGCTGCAGTCCATTTCACGGAGTGCCTCTTGGCAGGGTACGGGAGCGGGCACTCACAATGCCCACCCAAGCCCAGGGGGGCGGCCCTGCACATGCGCGGACCCGAGGTGACTTCGCCGGGCGTTTTCCGGCCAACTCTCACGAGCATTCTGCACCATCCGGGATCAGTTAGGGCAGAACGCTCGTGAGAATTGGCCGGCGTTGGACCGCCAAGTGGACCACCCTGCTCTCCAGGGCCCAGGGCCATTTCTCGCCCAGGGTATGTGTCGGCCACCCGGAAATCGCAGGGAAATGACGTGGCCCACCCGGAGGCACCGGCGCACTGGAGCGTTCCGGGAGCTGAGTTGAAGGACCGATGGCGCCGGGCATTTGCCTCCGTCTTTCGGGAAGATGGGGCGCCCAAGTATTGGGATGAACTCATTTTGGGCACGAAGGTGTATCTCACTCCGAGGGTTGTCCGTAGCGCTGGGAGTTGCTATTGGCGCCTCGTTGTTGGGAGATGTGTGGCTGCGGGACTCAAGGTTCCCGATATGGAGGCCACGAGGAACAGGACCTCAGACGCAGACGGATGAGGAAGCGAGCGAGCCTTTGAGCTTGGGCTTCGTGTCGGCCCAGACCCATGGTATAGGGCCAGGGATGGGGCCCCCACAGGCCGAGGAACCGCAGGCTTTGTCCTCGCCACAGTCCGTCTCAAAGAGTGCCTCTTTTCGGGGTTCCGGTACGGGCACTCCCAATGCCCGGCCAGGCCCCGGGGTTCGGCCCTGAAGACGTGCCGCGTCCGAGGTGTCTTCGCCGGGCGATTTCCGGCCAATTCTCATGAGCGTTCTGCCCAAACCGGGATCGGTTTGGGCAGAACGCTCGTGAGAATTGGCCGGCGTTGGGCAGTCCTGCGGACTTCCCTGCTCTCCAGGGCCCAGGGTCCTTTCTCGCCCAGGGCATGTTGCGGCCGCCTGGAAATCGCACGGAAAAGACGCGGCCCACCCGGGGGCGCCAACGCAGTGGAGCATTCCGGGGGCAGAGTTGAAGGACGGATGGCGGCCGGGCATGCGCCTTCGTCTTTCGGGAGGATGGGGCGCCCAAGGATGGGGTTGACCTCATATTGGCATGAAGGTTTATCTCACTCCGAGGGTTTTCCGAAGCGCCGGGAGTCGCGGATGGCGCCTTCGTGGTTGGGAGATGCGTGGCTGCGGGACTCAGGTTTCCCGATATGGAGGCCACGAGGATAAGGACCCCGGAGGCAGAAGGCTGGGGAATCGAGCGAGCGTTCGAGCCCGGGCTTCGTGATGGGCCCGGACCCATGGGATAGCGCCAGGGACGGGACCCCCGCTGGCCGAGGATCCGCAGGCGTTCACCTCGCACCAGTCCTTCTCAGGGCATGCCTCTTGGATGTGTTCGGGAGCGGGCACACACAATGCACGGCCAGGTCCCGGGGTGTAGCCCTGAAGACGTGCGACACCCGAGGTGAGTTCGCCGGGCGTTTTCCGGCCAATTCTCACGAGCGTTCTGCCCAAACCGGGATCGGATGGGCAGAACGCTCGTGAGAATTGGCCGGCGTTGGGCAGCCCTTCGGACCGCCCTGCTGTCCAGGGCCTAGGGTCCTTTCTCACCCAGGGCATGTTTCGGCCACCCGGAAATTGCATGGAAAAGACGCAGCCCACCCGGGGGCGCCGGCGCAGTGAAGCGTTCCCGGAGCAGAGTTGAAGGACTGATGGCTTCCGGGCGTTCGCCCCCGACTTTCGGGAAGATGGCACGCCCAAGAAAGGGGATGACCTCATGTTCGCCACGAATTTTTATCTCACTCCGAGGGTTTTGCGATGCGCCGCGAGTCTCAGTTGTCGCCTTCGTGTTTGGGAGATGCGTGGCTGCAGGACTCAGGTTTCCCGATATGGAGGCCACGAGTATCTGGACCCTGGAAGCAGAAGGCTGGGGAAGCGAGCGAGCATTGGAACCCAGGCTTCGTGATGGGTGGGGACCCATGGTATAGCGCCAGGGACGGGACCCCCGCAGGCCGAGGTTCTGCAGGCGTTGTCCTCGCTGCAGTCCATTTCACGGAGTGCCTCTTGGCAGGGTACGGGAGCGGGCACTCACAATGCCCACCCAAGCCCAGGGGGGCGGCCCTGCACATGCGCGGACCCGAGGTGACTTCGCCGGGCGTTTTCCGGCCAACTCTCACGAGCATTCTGCACCATCCGGGATCAGTTAGGGCAGAACGCTCGTGAGAATTGGCCGGCGTTGGACCGCCAAGTGGACCACCCTGCTCTCCAGGGCCCAGGGCCATTTCTCGCCCAGGGTATGTGTCGGCCACCCGGAAATCGCAGGGAAATGACGTGGCCCACCCGGAGGCACCGGCGCACTGGAGCGTTCCGGGAGCTGAGTTGAAGGACCGATGGCGCCGGGCATTTGCCTCCGTCTTTCGGGAAGATGGGGCGCCCAAGTATTGGGATGAACTCATTTTGGGCACGAAGGTGTATCTCACTCCGAGGGTTGTCCGTAGCGCTGGGAGTTGCTATTGGCGCCTCGTTGTTGGGAGATGTGTGGCTGCGGGACTCAAGGTTCCCGATATGGAGGCCACGAGGAACAGGACCTCGGACGCAGACGGATGAGGAAGCGAGCGAGCCTTTGAGCTTGGGCTTCGTGTCGGCCCAGACCCATGGTATAGGGCCAGGGATGGGGCCCCCACAGGCCGAGGAACCGCAGGCTTTGTCCTCACCACAGTCCGTCTCAAAGAGTGCCTCTTTTCGGGGTTCCGGTACGGGCACTCCCAAGGCCCGGCCAGGCCCCGGGGTTCGGCCCTGAAGACGTGCCGCGTCCGAGGTGTCTTCGCCGGGCGTTTTCCGGCCAATTCTCACGAGCGTTCTGCCCAAACCGGGATCGGTTTGGGCAGAACGCTCGTGAGAATTGGCCGGCGTTGGGCAGTCCTGCGGACTTCCCTGCTCTCCAGGGCCTAGGGTCCTTTCTCGCCCAGGGCATGTTGCGGCCGCCTGGAAATCGCACGGAAAAGACGCGGCCCACCCGGGGGCGCCAACGCAGTGGAGCATTCCGGGGGCAGAGTTGAAGGACGGATGGCGGCCGGGCATGCGCCTTCGTCTTTCGGGAGGATGGGGCGCCCAAGGATGGGGTTGACCTCATTTTGGCATGAAGGTTTATCTCACTCCGAGGGTTTTCCGAAGCGCCGGGAGTCGCGGTTGGCGCCTTCGTGGTTGGGAGATGCGTGGCTGCGGGACTCAGGTTTCCCGATATGGAGGCCACGAGGATAAGGACCCCGGACGCAGAAGGCTGGGGAATCGAGCGAGCGTTCGAGCCCGGGCTTCGTGATGGGCCCGGACCCATGGGATAGCGCCAGGGACGGAACCCCCGCTGGCCGAGGATCCGCAGGCGTTCACCTCGCACCAGTCCATCTCAGGGCATGCCTATTGGATGTGTTCGGGAGCGGGCACTCACAATGCGCGGCCAGGCCCCGGGGTGTAGCCATGAAGACGTGCGGCACCCGAGGTGAGTTCGCCGGGCGTTTTCCGGCCAATTCTCACGAGCGTTCTGCCCAAACCGGGATCGGTTTGGGCAGAACGCTCGTGAGAATTGACCGGCGTTGGGCAGCCCTTCGGACCGCCCTGATGTCCAGGGCCTAGGGTCCTTTCTCACCCAGGGCATGTTTCGGCCACCCGGAAATTGCATGGAAAAGATGCAGCCCACCCGGGGGCGCCGGTGCAGTGAAGCGTTCCCGGAGCAGAGTTGAAGGACTGATGGCGTCCGGGCGTTCGCCCCCGACTTTCGGGAAGATGGCACGCCCACGAAAGGGGATGACCTCATGTTCGCCACGAAATTTTACCTCACCTCGAGGGTTTTGCGATGCGCCGCGAGTCTCAGTTGTCGCCTTCGTGTTTGGGAGATGCGTGGCTGCAGGACTCAGGTTTCCCGATATGGAGGCCACGAGGATCTGGACCCTGGAAGCAGAAGGCTGGGGAAGCGAGCGAGCATTGGAACCCAGGCTTCGTGATGGGTGGGGACCCATGGTATAGCGCCAGGGACGGGACCCCCGCAGGCCGAGGTTCTGCAGGCGTTGTCCTCGCTGCAGTCCATTTCACGGAGTGCCTCTTGGCAGGGTACGGGAGCGGGCACTCACAATGCCCACCCAAGCCCAGGGGGGCGGCCCTGCACATGCGCGGACCCGAGGTGACTTCGCCGGGCGTTTTCCGGCCAACTCTCACGAGCATTCTGCACCATCCGGGATCAGTTAGGGCAGAACGCTCGTGAGAATTGGCCGGCGTTGGACCGCCAAGTGGACCACCCTGCTCTCCAGGGCCCAGGGCCATTTCTCGCCCAGGGTATGTGTCGGCCACCCGGAAATCGCAGGGAAATGACGTGGCCCACCCGGAGGCACCGGCGCACTGGAGCGTTCCGGGAGCTGAGTTGAAGGACCGATGGCGCCGGGCATTTGCCTCCCTCTTTCGGGAAGATGGGGCGCCCAAGTATTGGGATGAACTCATTTTGGGCACGAAGGTGTATCTCACTCCGAGGGTTGTCCGTAGCGCTGGGAGTTGCTATTGGCGCCTCGTTGTTGGGAGATGTGTGGCTGCGGGACTCAAGGTTCCCGATATGGAGGCCACGAGGAACAGGACCTCGGACGCAGACGGATGAGGAAGCGAGCGAGCCTTTGAGCTTGGGCTTCGTGTCGGCCCAGACCCATGGTATAGGGCCAGGGATGGGGCCCCCACAGGCCGAGGAACCGCAGGCTTTGTCCTCGCCACAGTCCGTCTCAAAGAGTGCCTCTTTTCGGGGTTCCGGTACGGGCACTCCCAATGCCCGGCCAGGCCCCGGGGTTCGGCCCTGAAGACGTGCCGCGTCCGAGGTGTCTTCGCCGGGCGTTTTCCGGCCAATTCTCACGAGCGTTCTGCCCAAATCGGGATCGGTTTGGGCAGAACGCTCGTGAGAATTGGCCGGCGTTGGGCAGTCCTGCGGACTTCCCTGCTCTCCAGGGCCCAGGGTCCTTTCTCGCCCAGGGCATGTTGCGGCCGCCTGGAAATCGCACGGAAAAGACGCGGCCCACCCGGGGGCGCCAACGCAGTGGAGCATTCCGGGGGCAGAGTTGAAGGACGGATGGCGGCCGGGCATGCACCTTCGTCTTTCGAGAGGATGGGGCGCCCAAGGATGGGGTTGACCTCATTTTGGCATGAAGGTTTATCTCACTCCGAGGGTTTTCCGAAGCGCCGGGAGTCGCGGTTGGCGCCTTCGTGGTTGGGAGATGCGTGGCTGCGGGACTCAGGTTTCCCGATATGGAGGCCACGAGGATAAGGACCCCGGAGGCAGAAGGCTGGGGAATCGAGCGAGCGTTCGAACCCGGGCTTCGTGATGGGCCCGGACCCATGGGATAGCGCCAGGGACGGGACCCCCGCTGGCCGAGGATCCGCAGGTGTTCACCTCGCACCAGTCCATCTCAGGGCATGCCTCTTGGATGTGTTCGGGAGCGGGCACTCACAATGCGCGGCCAGGGCCCGGGGTGTAGCCCTGAAGACGTGCGGCACCCGAGGTGAGTTCGCCGGGCGTTTTCCGGCCAATTCTCACGAGCGTTCTGCCCAAACCGATCCCGGTTTGGGCAGAACGCTCGTGAGAATTGGCCGGTGTTGGGCAGCCCTTCGGACCGCCCTGCTGTCCAGGGCCTAGGGTCCTTTCTCACCCAGGGCATGTTTCGGCCACCCGTAAATTGCATGGAAAAGACGCAGCCCACCCGGGGGCGCCGGTGCAGTGAAGCGTTCCCGGAGCAGAGTTGAAGGACTGATGGCGTCCGGGCGTTCGCCCCCGACTTTCGGGAAGATGGCACGCCCAAGAAAGGGGATGACCTCATGTTCGCCACGAATTTTTATCTCACTCCGAGGGTTTTGCGATGCGCCGCGAGTCTCAGTTGTCGCCTTCGTGTTTGGGAGATGCGTGGCTGCAGGACTCAGGTTTCCCGATATGGAGGCCACGAGGATCTGGACCCTGGAAGCAGAAGGCTGGGGAAGCGAGCGAGCATTGGAACCCAGGCTTCGTGATGGGTGGGGACCCATGGTATAGCGCCAGGGACGGGACCCCCGCAGGCCGAGGTTCTGCAGGCGTTGTCCTCGCTGCAGTCCATTTCACGGAGTGCCTCTTGGCAGGGTACGGGAGCGGGCACTCACAATGCCCACCCAAGCCCAGGGGGGCGGCCCTGCACATGCGCGGACCCGAGGTGACTTCGCCGGGCGTTTTCCGGCCAACTCTCACGAGCATTCTGCACCATCCGGGATCGGTTTGGGCAGAACGCTCGTGAGAATTGGCCGGCGTTGGGCAGCCCTTCGGATCGCCCTGCTGTCCAGGGCCTAGGGTCCTTTCTCACCCAGGGCATGTTTCGGCCACCCGGAAATTGCATGGAAAAGACGCAGCCCACCCGGGGGCGCCTGCGCAGTGAAGGGTTCCCGGAGCAGAGTTGAAGGACTGATGGCGTCTGGGCGTTCGCCCCCGACTTTCGGGAAGATGGCACGCCCAAGAAAGGGGTTGACCTCATGTTCGCCACGAAATTTTATCTCACTCCGAGGGTTTTGCGATGCGCCGCGAGTCTCAGTTGTCGCCTTCGTGTTTGGGAGATGCGTGGCTGCAGGACTCAGGTTTCCCGATATGGAGGCCACGAGGATCTGGACCCTGGAAGCAGAAGGCTGGGGAAGCGAGCGAGCATTGGAACCCAGGCTTCGTGATGGGTGGGGACCCATGGTATAGCGCCAGGGACGGGACCCCCGCAGGCCGAGGTTCTGCAGGCGTTGTCCTCGCTGCAGTCCATTTCACGGAGTGCCTCTTGGCAGGGTACGGGAGCGGGCACTCACAATGCCCACCCAAGCCCAGGGGGGCGGCCCTGCACATGCGCGGACCCGAGGTGACTTCGCCGGGCGTTTTCCGGCCAACTCTCACGAGCATTCTGCACCATCCGGGATCAGTTAGGGCAGAACGCTCGTGAGAATTGGCCGGCGTTGGGCAGTCCTGCGGACTTCCCTGCTCTCCAGGGCCCAGGGTCCTTTCTCGCCCAGGGCATGTTGCGGCCGCCTGGAAATCGCACGGAAAAGACGCGGCCCACCCGGGGGCGCCAACGCAGTGGAGCATTCCGGGGGCAGAGTTGAAGGACGGATGGCGGCCGGGCATGCGCCTTCGTCTTTCGGGAGGATGGGGCGCCCAAGGATGGGGTTGACCTCATTTTGGCATGAAGGTTTATCTCACTCCGAGGGTTTTCCGAAGCGCCGGGAGTCGCGGTTGGCGCCTTCGTGGTTGGGAGATGCGTGGCTGCGGGACTCAGGTTTCCCGATATGGAGGCCACGAGGATAAGGACCCCGGAGGCAGAAGGCTGGGGAATCGAGCGAGCGTTCGAGCCCGGGCTTCGTGATGGGCCCGGACCCATGGGATAGCGCCAGGGACGGGACCCCCGCTGGCCGAGGATCCGCAGGCGTTCACCTCAAACCAGTCCATCTCAGGGCATGCCTCTTGGATGTGTTCGGGAGCGGGCACTCACAATGCGCGGCCAGGCCCCGGGGTGTAGCCCTGAAGACATGCGGCACCCGAGGTGAGTTCGCCGGGCGTTTTCCAGCCAATTCTCCCGAGCGTTCTGCCCAAACCGGGATCGGTTTGGGAAGAACGCTCGTGAGAATTGGCCGGCGTTGGGCAGCCCTTCGGACCGCCCTGCTGTCCAGGGCCTAGGGTCCTTTCTCACCCAGGGCATGTTTCGGCCACCCGGAAATTGCATGGAAAAGACGCAGCCCACCCGGGGGCGCCGGTGCAGTGAAGCGTTCCCGGAGCAGAGTTGAAGGACTGATGGCGTCCGGGCGTTCGCCCCCGACTTTCGGGAAGATGGCACGCCCAAGAAAGGGGAGGACCTCATGTTCGCCACGAATTTTTATCTCACTCCGAGGGTTTTGCGATGCGCCGCGAGTCTCAGTTGTCGCCTTCGTGTTTGGGAGATGCGTGGCTGCAGGACTCAGGTTTCCCGATATGGAGGCCACGAGGATCTGGACCCTGGAAGCAGAAGGCTGGGGAAGCGAGCGAGCATTGGAACCCAGGCTTCGTGATGGGTGGGGACCCATGGTATAGCGCCAGGGACGGGACCCCCGCAGGCCGAGGTTCTGCAGGCGTTGTCCTCGCTGCAGTCCATTTCACGGAGTGCCTCTTGGCAGGGTACGGGAGCGGGCACTCACAATGCCCACCCAAGCCCAGGGGGGCGGCCCTGCACATGCGCGGACCCGAGGTGACTTCGCCGGGAGTTTTCCGGCCAACTCTCACGAGCATTCTGCACCATCCGGGATCGGTTTGGGCAGAACGCTCGTGAGAATTGGCCGGCGTTGGGCAGCCCTTCGGATCGCCCTGCTGTCCAGGGCCTAGGGTCCTTTCTCACCCAGGGCATGTTTCGGCCACCCGGAAATTGCATGGAAAAGACGCAGCCCACCCGGGGGCGCCTGCGCAGTGAAGGGTTCCCGGAGCAGAGTTGAAGGACTGATGGCGTCTGGGCGTTCGCCCCCGACTTTCGGGAAGATGGCACGCCCAAGAAAGGGGTTGACCTCATGTTCGCCACGAAATTTTATCTCACTCCGAGGGTTTTGCGATGCGCCGCGAGTCTCAGTTGTCGCCTTCGTGTTTGGGAGATGCGTGGCTGCAGGACTCAGGTTTCCCGATATGGAAGCCACGAGGATCTGGACCCTGGAAGCAGAAGGCTGGGGAAGCGAGCGAGCATTGGAACCCAGGCTTCGTGATGGGTGGGGACCCATGGTATAGCGCCAGGGACGGGACCCCCGCAGGCCGAGGTTCTGCAGGCGTTGTCCTCGCTGCAGTCCATTTCACGGAGTGCCTCTTGGCAGGGTACGGGAGCGGGCACTCACAATGCCCACCCAAGCCCAGGGGGGCGGCCCTGCACATGCGCGGACCCGAGGTGACTTCGCCGGGCGTTTTCCGGCCAACTCTCACGAGCATTCTGCACCATCCGGGATCAGTTAGGGCAGAACGCTCGTGAGAATTGGCCGGCGTTGGGCAGTCCTGCGGACTTCCCTGCTCTCCAGGGCCCAGGGTCCTTTCTCGCCCAGGGCATGTTGCGGCCGCCTGGAAATCGCACGGAAAAGACGCGGCCCACCCGGGGGTGCCAACGCAGTGGAGCATTCCGGGGGCAGAGTTGAAGGACGGATGGCGGCCGGGCATGCGCCTTCGTCTTTCGGGAGGATGGGGCGCCCAAGGATGGGGTTGACCTCATTTTGGCATGAAGGTTTATCTCACTCCGAGGGTTTTCCGAAGCGCCGGGAGTCGCGGTTGGCGCCTTCGTGGTTGGGAGATGCGTGGCTGCGGGACTCAGGTTTCCCGATATGGAGGCCACGAGGATAAGGACCCCGGAGGCAGAAGGCTGGGGAATCGAGCGAGCGTTCGAGCCCGGGCTTCGTGATGGGCCCGGACCCATGGGATAGCGCCAGGGACGGGACCCCCGCTGGCCGAGGATCCGCAGGCGTTCACCTCAAACCAGTCCATCTCAGGGCATGCCTCTTGGATGTGTTCGGGAGCGGGCATTCACAATGCGCGGCCAGGCCCCGGGGTGTAGCCCTGAAGACGTGCGGCACCCGAGGTGAGTTCGCCGGGCGTTTTCCAGCCAATTCTCCCGAGCGTTCTGCCCAAACCGGGATCGGTTTGGGAAGAACGCTCGTGAGAATTGGCCGGCGTTGGGCAGCCCTTTGGACAGCCCTGCTGTCCAGGGCCTAGGGTCCTTTCTCACCCAGGGCATGTTTCGGCCACCCGGAAATTGCATGGAAAAGACGCAGCCCACCCGGGGGCGCCGGTGCAGTGAAGCGTTCCCGGAGCAGAGTTGAAGGACTGATGGCGTCCGGGCGTTCGCCCCCGACTTTCGGGAAGATGGCACGCCCAAGAAAGGGGAGGACCTCATGTTCGCCACGAATTTTTATCTCACTCCGAGGGTTTTGCGATGCGCCGCGAGTCTCAGTTGTCGCCTTCGTGTATGCGTGGCTGCAGGACTCAGGTTTCCCGATATGGAGGCCACGAGGATCTGGACCCTGGAAGCAGAAGGCTGGGGAAGCGAGCGAGCATTGGAACCCAGGCTTCGTGATGGGTGGGGACCCATGGTATAGCGCCAGGGACGGGACCCCCGGAGGCCGAGGTTCTGCAGGCGTTGTCCTCGCTGCAGTCCATTTCACGGAGTGCCTCTTGGCAGGGTACGGGAGCGGGCACTCACAATGCCCACCCAAGCCCAGGGGGGCGGCCCTGCACATGCGCGGACCCGAGGTGACTTCGCCGGGCGTTTTCCGGCCAACTCTCACGAGCATTCTGCACCATCCGGGATCAGTTAGGGCAGAACGCTCGTGAGAATTGGCCGGCGTTGGACCGCCAAGTGGACCACCCTGCTCTCCAGGGCCCAGGGCCATTTCTCGCCCAGGGTATGTGTCGGCCACCCGGAAATCGCAGGGAAATGACGTGGCCCACCCGGAGGCACCGGCGCACTGGAGCGTTCCGGGAGCTGAGTTGAAGGACCGATGGCGCCGGGCATTTGCCTCCGTCTTTCGGGAAGATGGGGCGCCCAAGTATTGGGATGAACTCATTTTGGGCACGAAGGTGTATCTCACTCCGAGGGTTGTCCGTAGCGCTGGGAGTTGCTATTGGCACCTCGTTGTTGGGAGATGTGTGGCTGCGGGACTCAAGGTTCCCGATATGGAGGCCACGAGGAACAGGACCTCGGACGCAGACGGATGAGGAAGCGAGCGAGCCTTTGAGCTTGGGCTTCGTGTCGGCCCAGACCCATGGTATAGGGCCAGGGATGGGGCCCCCACAGGCCGAGGAACCGCAGTTTTTGTCCTCGCCACAGTCCGTCTCAAAGAGTGCCTCTTTTCGGGGTTCCGGTACGGGCACTCCCAATGCCCGGCCAGGCCCCGGGGTTCGGCCCTGAAGACGTGCCGCGTCCGAGGTGTCTTCGCCAGGTGTTTTCCGGCCAATTCTCACGAGCGTTCTGCCCAAACCGGGATCGGTTTGGGCAGAACGCTCGTGAGAATTGGCCGGCGTTGGGCAGTCCTGCGGACTTCCCTGCTCTCCAGGGCCCAGGGTCCTTTCTCGCCCAGGGCATGTTGCGGCCGCCTGGAAATCGCACGGAAAAGACGCGGCCCACCCGGGTGCGCCAACGCAGTGGAGCATTCCGGGGGCAGAGTTGAAGGACGGATGGCGGCCGGGCATGCGCCTTCGTCTTTCGGGAGGATGGGGCGCCCAAGGATGGGGTTGACCTCATTTTGGCATGAAGGTTTATCTCACTCCGAGGGTTTTCCGAAGCGCCGGGAGTCGCGGTTGGCGCCTTCGTGGTTGGGAGATGCGTGGCTGCGGGACTCATGTTTCCCGATATGGAGGCCACGAGGTAAGGACCCCGGAGGCAGAAGGCTGGGGAATCGAGCGAGCGTTCGAACCCGGGCTTCGTGATGGGCCCGGACCCATGGGATAGCGCCAGGGACGGGACCCCCGCTGGCCGAGGATCCGCAGGCGTTCACCTCGCACCAGTCCATCTCAGGGCATGCCTCTTGGATGTGTTCGGGAGCGGACACTCACAATGCGCGGCCAGGTCCCGGGGTGTAGCCCTGAAGACGTGTGGCACCCGAGGTGAGTTCGCCGGGCGTTTTCCGGCCAATTCTCACGAGCGTTCTGCCCAAACCGGGATCGGTTTGGGCAGAACGCTCGTGAGAATTGGCCGGCGTTGGGCAGCCCTTCGGACCGCCCTGCTGTCCAGGGCCTAGGGTCCTTTCTCACCCAGGGCATGTTTCGGCCACCCGGAAATTGCATGGAAAAGACGCAGCCCACCCGGGGGCGCCGGTGCAGTGAAGCGTTCCCGGAGCAGAGTTGAAGGACTGATGGCGTCCGGGCGTTCGCCCCCGACTTTCGGGAAGATGGCACGCCCAAGAAAGGGGATGAACTCATGTTCGCCACGAATTTTTATCTCACTCCGAGGGTTTTGCGATGCGCCGCGAGTCTCAGTTGTCGCCTTCGTGTTTGGGAGATGCGTGGCTGCAGGACTCAGGTTTCCCGATATGGAGGCCACGAGGATCTGGACCCTGGAAGCAGAAGGCTGGGGAAGCGAGCGAGCATTGGAACCCAGGCTTCGTGATGGGTGGGGACCCATGGTATAACGCCAGGGACGGGACCCCCGCAGGCCGAGGTTCTGCAGGCGTTGTCCTCGCTGCAGTCCATTTCACGGAGTGCCTCTTGGCAGGGTACGGGAGCGGGCACTCACAATGCCCACCCAAGCCCAGGGGGGCGGCCCTGCACATGCGCGGACCCGAGGTGACTTCGCCGGGCGTTTTCCGGCCAACTCTCACGAGCATTCTGCACCATCCGGGATCAGTTAGGGCAGAACGCTCGTGAGAATTGGCCGGCGTTGGACCGCCAAGTGGACCACCCTGCTCTCCAGGGCCCAGGGCCATTTCTCGCCCAGGGTATGTGTCGGCCACCCGGAAATCGCAGGGAAATGACGTGGCCCACCCGGAGGCACCGGCGCACTGGAGCGTTCCGGGAGCTGAGTTGAAGGACCGATGGCGCCGGGCATTTGCCTCCGTCTTTCGGGAAGATGGGGCGCCCAAGTATTGGGATGAACTCATTTTGGGCACGAAGGTGTATCTCACTCCGAGGGTTGTCCGTAGCGCTGGGAGTTGCTATTGGCGCCTCGTTGTTGGGAGATGTGTGGCTGCGGGACTCAAGGTTCCCGATATGGAGGCCACGAGGAACAGGACCTCGGACGCAGACGGATGAGGAAGCGAGCGAGCCTTTGAGCTTGGGCTTCGTGTCGGCCCAGACCCATGATATAGGGCCAGGGATGGGGCCCCCACAGGCCGAGGAACCGCAGGCTTTGTCCTCGCCACAGTCCGTCTCAAAGAGTGCCTCTTTTCGGGGTTCCGGTACGGGCACTCCCAATGCCCGGCCAGGCCCCGGGGTTCGGCCCTGAAGACGTGCCGCGTCCGAGGTGTCTTCGCCGGGCGTTTTCCGGCCAATTCTCACGAGCGTTCTGCCCAAATCGGGATCGGTTTGGGCAGAACGCTCGTGAGAATTGGCCGGCGTTGGGCAGTCCTGCGGACTTCCCTGCTCTCCAGGGCCCAGGGTCCTTTCTCGCCCAGGGCATGTTGCGGCCGCCTGGAAATCGCACGGAAAAGACGCGGCCCACCCGGGGGCGCCAACGCAGTGGAGCATTCCGGGGGCAGAGTTGAAGGACGGATGGCGGCCGGGCATGCGCCTTCGTCTTTCGGGAGGATGGGGCGCCCAAGGATGGGGTTGACCTCATTTTGGCATGAAGGTTTATCTCACTCCGAGGGTTTTCCGAAGCGCCGGGAGTCGCGGTTGGCGCCTTCGTGGTTGGGAGATGCGTGGCTGCGGGACTCAGGTTTCCCGATATGGAGGCCACGAGGATAAGGACCCCGGAGGCAGAAGGCTGGGGAATCGAGCGAGCGTTCGAGCCCGGGCTTCGTGATGGGCCCGGACCCATGGGATAGCGCCAGGGACGGGACCCCCGCTGGCCGAGGATCCGCAGGCGTTCACCTCGCACCAGTCCATCTCAGGGCATGCCTCTTGGATGTGTTCGGGAGCGGCCACTCACAATGCGCGGCCAGGCCCCGGGGTGTAGCCCTGAAGACGTGCGGCACCCGAGGTGAGTTCTCCGGGCGTTTTCCGGCCAATTCTCACGAGCGTTCTGCCCAAACCGGGATCGGTTTGGGCAGAACGCTCGTGACAATTGACCGGCGTTGGGCAGCCCTTCGGACCGCCCTGATGTCCAGGGCCTAGGGTCCTTTCTCACCTAGGGCATGTTTCGGCCACCCGGAAATTGCATGGAAAAGACGCAGCCCACCCGGGGGCGCCGGTGCAGTGAAGCATTCCCGGAGCAGAGTGAAGGACTGATGGCGTCCGGGCGTTCGCCCCCGACTTTCGGGAAGATGGCACGCCCAAGAAAGGGGATGACCTCATGTTCGCCACGAATTTTTATCTCACTCCGAGGGTTTTGCGATGCGCCGCGAGTCTCAGTTGTCGCCTTCGTGTTTGGGAGATGCGTGGCTGCAGGACTCAGGTTTCCCGATATGGAGGCCACGAGGATCTGGACCCTGGAAGCAGAAGGCTGGGGAAGCGAGCGAGCATTGGAACCCAGGCTTCGTGATGGGTGGGGACCCATGGTATAGCGCCAGGGACGGGACCCCCGCAGGCCGAGGTTCTGCAGGCGTTGTCCTCGCTGCAGTCCATTTCACGGAGTGCCTCTTGGCAGGGTACGGGAGCGGGCACTCACAATGCCCACCCAAGCCCAGGGGGGCGGCCCTGCACATGCGCGGACCCGAGGTGACTTCGCCGGGCGTTTTCCGGCCAACTCTCACGAGCATTCTGCACCATCCGGGATCGGTTTGGGCAGAACGCTCGTGAGAATTGGCCGGCGTTGGTCAGCCCTTCGGATCGCCCTGCTGTCCAGGGCCTAGGGTCCTTTCTCACCCAGGGCATGTTTCGGCCACCCGGAAATTGCATGGAAAAGACGCAGCCCACCCGGGGGCGCCTGCGCAGTGAAGGGTTCCCGGAGCAGAGTTGAAGGACTGATGGCGTCTGGGCGTTCGCCCCCGACTTTCGGGAAGATGGCACGCCCAAGAAAGGGGATGACCTCATGTTCGCCACGAAATTTTATCTCACTCCGAGGGTTTTGCGATGCGCCGCGAGTCTCAGTTGTCGCCTTCGTGTTTGGGAGATGCGTGGCTGCAGGACTCAGGTTTCCCGATATGGAGGCCACGAGGATCTGGACCCTGGAAGCAGAAGGCTGGGGAAGCGAGCGAGCATTGGAACCCAGGCTTCGTGATGGGTGGGGACCCATGGTATAGCGCCAGGGACGGGACCCCCGCAGGCCGAGGTTCTGCAGGCGTTGTCCTCGCTGCAGTCCATTTCACGGAGTGCCTCTTGGCAGGGTACGGGAGCGGGCACTCACAATGCCCACCCAAGCCCAGGGGGGCGGCCCTGCACATGCGCGGACCCGAGGTGACTTCGCCGGGCGTTTTCCGGCCAACTCTCACGAGCATTCTGCACCATCCGGGATCAGTTAGGGCAGAACGCTCGTGAGAATTGGCCGGCGTTGGACCGCCAAGTGGACCACCCTGCTCTCCAGGGCCCAGGGCCATTTCTCGCCCAGGGTATGTGTCGGCCACCCGGAAATCGCAGGGAAATTACGTGGCCCACCCGGAGGCACCGGCGCACTGGAGCGTTCCGGGAGCTGAGTTGTAGGACCGATGGCGCCGGGCATTTGCCTCCGTCTTTCGGGAAGATGGGGCGCCCAAGTATTGGGATGAACTCATTTTGGGCACGAAGGTGTATCTCACTCCGAGGGTTGTCCGTAGCACTGGGAGTTGCTATTGGCGCCTCGTTGTTGGGAGATGTGTGGCTGCGGGACTCAAGGTTCCCGATATGGAGGCCACGAGGAACAGGACCTCGGACGCAGACGGATGAGGAAGCGAGCGAGCCTTTGAGCTTGGGCTTCGTGTCGGCCCAGACCCATGGTATAGGGCCAGGGATGGGGCCCCCACAGGCCGAGGAACCGCAGTTTTTGTCCTCGCCACAGTCCGTCTCAAAGAGTGCCTCTTTTCGGGGTTCCGGTACGGGCACTCCCAATGCCCGGCCAGGCCCCGGGGTTCGGCCCTGAAGACGTGCCGCGTCCGAGGTGTCTTCGCCAGGTGTTTTCCGGCCAATTCTCACGAGCGTTCTGCCCAAACCGGGATCGGTTTGGGCAGAACGCTCGTGAGAATTGGCCGGCGTTGGGCAGTCCTGCGGACTTCCCTGCTCTCCAGGGCCCAGGGTCCTTTCTCGCCCAGGGCATGTTGCGGCCGCCTGGAAATCGCACGGAAAAGACGCGGCCCACCCGGGTGCGCCAACGCAGTGGAGCATTCCGGGGGCAGAGTTGAAGGACGGATGGCGGCCGGGCATGCGCCTTCGTCTTTCGGGAGGATGGGGCGCCCAAGGATGGGGTTGACCTCATTTTGGCATGAAGGTTTATCTCACTCCGAGGGTTTTCCGAAGCGCCGGGAGTCGCGGTTGGCGCCTTCGTGGTTGGGAGATGCGTGGCTGCGGGACTCAGGTTTCCCGATATGGAGGCCACGAGGTAAGGACCCCGGAGGCAGAAGGCTGGGGAATCGAGCGAGCGTTCGAACCCGGGCTTCGTGTTGGGCCCAGACCCATGGGATAGCGCCAGGGACGGGACCCCCGCTGGCCGAGGATCCGCAGGCGTTCACCTCGCACCAGTCCATCTCATGGCATGCCTCTTGGATGTGTTCGGGAGCGGACACTCACAATGCGCGGCCAGGTCCCGGGGTGGAGCCCTGAAGACGTGCGGCACCCGAGGTGAGTTCGCCGGGCGTTTTCCGGCCAATTCTCACGAGCGTTCTGCCCAAACCGGGATCGGTTTGGGCAGAACGCTCGTGAGAATTGGCCGGCGTTGGGCAGCCCTTCGGACCGCCCTGCTGTCCAGGGCCTAGGGTCCTTTCTCACCCAGGGCATGTTTCGGCCACCCGGAAATTGCATGGAAAAGACGCAGCCCACCCGGGGGCGCCGGTGCAGTGAAGCGTTCCCGGAGCAGAGTTGAAGGACTGATGGCGTCCGGGCGTTCGCCCCCGACTTTCGGGAAGATGGCACGCCCAAGAAAGGGGATGACCTCATGTTCGCCACGAATTTTTATCTCACTCCGAGGGTTTTGCGATGCGCCGCGAGTCTCAGTTGTCGCCTTCGTGTTTGGGAGATGCGTGGCTGCAGGAATCAGGTTTCCCGATATGGAGGCCACGAGGATCTGGACCCTGGAAGCAGAAGGCTGGGGAAGCGAGCGAGCATTGGAACCCAGGCTTCGTGATGGGTGGGGACCCATGGTATAACGCCAGGGACGGGACCCCCGCAGGCCGAGGTTCTGCAGGCGTTGTCCTCGCTGCAGTCCATTTCACGGAGTGCCTCTTGGCAGGGTACGGGAGCGGGCACTCACAATGCCCACCCAAGCCCAGGGGGGTGGCCCTGCACATGCGCGGACCCGAGGTGACTTCGCCGGGCGTTTTCCGGCCAACTCTCACGAGCATTCTGCACCATCCGGGATCAGTTAGGGCAGAACGCTCGTGAGAATTGGCCGGCGTTGGACCGCCAAGTGGACCACCCTGCTCTCCAGGGCCCAGGGCCATTTCTCGCCCAGGGTATGTGTCGGCCACCCGGAAATCGCAGGGAAATGACGTGGCCCACCCGGAGGCACCGGCGCACTGGAGCGTTCCGGGAGCTGAGTTGAAGGACCGATGGCGCCGGGCATTTGCCTCCGTCTTTCGGGAAGATGGGGCGCCCAAGTATTGGGATGAACTCATTTTGGGCACGAAGGTGTATCTCACTCCGAGGGTTGTCCGTAGCACTGGGAGTTGCTATTGGCGCCTCGTTGTTGGGAGATGTGTGGCTGCGGGACTCAAGGTTCCCGATATGGAGGCCACGAGGAACAGGACCTCGGACGCAGACGGATGAGGAAGCGAGCGAGCCTTTGAGCTTGGGCTTCGTGTCGGCCCAGACCCATGGTATAGGGCCAGGGATGGGGCCCCCACAGGCCGAGGAACCGCAGTTTTTGTCCTCGCCACAGTCCGTCTCAAAGAGTGCCTCTTTTCGGGGTTCCGGTACGGGCACTCCCAATGCCCGGCCAGGCCCCGGGGTTCGGCCCTGAAGACGTGCCGCGTCCGAGGTGTCTTCGCCGGGCGTTTTCCGGCCAATTCTCACGAGCGTTCTGCCCAAACCGGGATCGGTTTGGGCAGAACGCTCGTGAGAATTGGCCGGCGTTGGGCAGTCCTGCGGACTTCCCTGCTCTCCAGGGCCCAGGGTCCTTTCTCGCCCAGGGCATGTTGCGGCCGCCTGGAAATCGCACGGAAAAGACGCGGCCCACCCGGGTGCGCCAACGCAGTGGAGCATTCCGGGGGCAGAGTTGAAGGACGGATGGCGGCCGGGCATGCGCCTTCGTCTTTCGGGAGGATGGTGCGCCCAAGGATGGGGTTGACCTCATTTTGGCATGAAGGTTTATCTCACTCCGAGGGTTTTCCGAAGCGCCGGGAGTCGCGGTTGGCGCCTTCGTGGTTGGGAGATGCGTAGCTGCGGGACTCAGGTTTCCCGATATGGAGGCCACGAGGATAAGGACCCCGGACGCAGAAGGCTGGGGAATCGAGCGAGCGTTCGAGCCCGGGCTTCGTGATGGGCCCGGACCCATGGGATAGCGCCAGGGACGGGACCCCCGCTGGCCGAGGATCCGCAGGCGTTCACCTCGCACCAGTCCATCTCAGGGCATGCCTCTTGGATGTGTTCGGGAGCGGGCACTCACAATGCGCGGCCAGGCCCCGGGGTGTAGCCCTGAAGACGTGCGGCACCCGAGGTGAGTTCACCGGGCGTTTTCCGGCCAATTCTCACGAGCGTTCTGCCCAAACCGGGATCGGTTTGGGCAGAACGCTCGTGACAATTGACCGGCGTTGGGCAGCCCTTCGGACCGCCCTGATGTCCAGGGCCTAGGGTCCTTTCTCACCCAGGGCATGTTTCGGCCACCCGGAAATTGCATGGAAAAGACGCAGCCCACCCGGGGGCGCCGGCGCAGTGAAGCGTTCCCGGAGCAGAGTTGAAGAACTGATGGCGTCCGGGCGTTCGCCCCCGACTTTCGGGAAGATGGCACGCCCAAGAAAGGGGATGATCTCATGTTCGCCACGAAATTTTAACTCACCTCGAGGGTTTTGCGATGCGCCGCAAGTCTCAGTTGTCGCCTTCGTGTTTGGGAGATGCGTGGCTGCAGGACTCAGGTTTCCCGATATGGAGGCCACGAGGATCTGGACCCTGGAAGCAGAAGGCTGGGGAAGCGAGCGAGCATTGGAACCCAGGCTTCGTGATGGGTGGGGACCCATGGTATAGCGCCAGGGACGGGACCCCCGCAGGCCGAGGTTCTGCAGGCGTTGTCCTCGCTGCAGTCCATTTCACGGAGTGCCTCTTGGCAGGGTACGGGAGCGGGCACTCACAATGCCCACCCAAGCCCAGGGGGGCGGCCCTGCACATGCGCGGACCCGAGGTGACTTCGCCGGGCGTTTTCCGGCCAACTCTCACGAGCATTCTGCACCATCTGGGATCAGTTAGGGCAGAACGCTCGTGAGAATTGGCCGGCGTTGGACAGCCAAGTGGACCACCCTGCTCTCCAGGGCCCAGGGCCATTTCTCGCCCAGGGTATGTGTCGGCCACCCGGAAATCGCAGGGAAATGACGTGGCCCACCCGGAGGCACCGGCGCACTGGAGCGTTCCGGGAGCTGAGTTGAAGGACCGATGGCGCCGGGCATTTGCCTCCGTCTTTCGGGAAGATGGGGCGCCCAAGTATTGGGATGAACTCATTTTGGGCACGAAGGTGTATCTCACTCCGAGGGTTGTCCGTAGCGCTGGGAGTTGCTATTGGCGCCTCGTTGTTGGGAGATGTGTGGCTGCGGGACTCAAGGTTCCCGATATGGAGGCCACGAGGAACAGGACCTCGGACGCAGACGGATGAGGAAGCGAGCGAGCCTTTGAGCTTGGGCTTCGTGTCGGCCCAGACCCATGGTATAGGGCCAGGGATGGGGCCCCCACAGGCCGAGGAACCGCAGGCTTTGTCCTCGCCACAGTCCGTCTCAAAGAGTGCCTCTTTTCGGGGTTCCGGTACGGGCACTCCCAATGCCCGGCCAGGCCCCGGGGTTCGGCCCTGAAGACGTGCCGCGTCCGAGGTGTCTTCGCCGGGCGTTTTCCGGCCAATTCTCACGAGCGTTCTGCCCAAATCGGGATCGGTTTGGGCAGAACGCTCGTGAGAATTGGCCGGCGTTGGGCAGTCCTGCGGACTTCCCTGCTCTCCAGGGCCCAGGGTCCTTTCTCGCCCAGGGCATGTTGCGGCCGCCTGGAAATCGCACGGAAAAGACGCGGCCCACCCGGGGGCGCCAACGCAGTGGAGCATTCCGGGGGCAGAGTTGAAGGACGGATGGCGGCCGGGCATGCGCCTTCGTCTTTCGGGAGGATGGGGCGCCCAAGGATGGGGTTGACCTCATTTTGGCATGAAGGTTTATCTCACTCCGAGGGTTTTCCGAAGCGCCGGGAGTCGCGGTTGGCGCCTTCGTGGTTGGGAGATGCGTGGCTGCGGGACTCAGGTTTCCCGATATGGAGGCCACGAGGATAAGGACCCCGGACGCAGAAGGCTGGGGAATCGAGCGAGCGTTCGAGCCCGGGCTTCGTGATGGGCCCGGACCCATGGGATAGCGCCAGGGACGGGACCCCCGCTGGCCGAGGATCCGCAGGCGTTCACCTCGCACCAGTCCATCTCAGGGCATGCCTCTTGGATGTGTTCGGGAGCGGGCACTCACAATGCGCGGCCAGGCCCCGGGGTGTAGCCCTGAAGACGTGCGGCACCCGAGGTGAGTTCGCCGGGCGTTTTCCGGCCAATTCTCACGAGCGTTCTGCCCAAACCGGGATCGGTTTGGGCAGAACGCTCGTGACAATTGACCGGCGTTGGGCAGCCCTTCGGACCGCCCTGATGTCCAGGGCCTAGGGTCCTTTCTCACCCAGGGCATGTTTCGGCCACCCGGAAATTGCATGGAAAAGACGCAGCCCACCCGGGGGCGCCGGTGCAGTGAAGCGTTCCCGGAGCAGAGTTGAAGGACTGATGGCGTCCGGGCGTTCGCCCCCGACTTTCGGGAAGATGGCACGCCCAAGAAAGGGGATGACCTCATGTTCGCCACGAAATTTTAACTCACCTCGAGGGTGTTGCGATGCGCCGCGAGTCTCAGTTGTCGCCTTCGTGTTTGGGAGATGCGTGGCTGCAGGACTCAGGTTTCCCGATATGGAGGCCACGAGGATCTGGACCCTGGAAGCAGAAGGCTGGGGAAGCGAGCGAGCATTGGAACCCAGGCTTCGTGATGGGTGGGGACCCATGGTATAGCGCCAGGGACGGGACCCCCGCAGGCCGAGGTTCTGCAGGCGTTGTCCTCGCTGCAGTCCATTTCACGGAGTGCCTCTTGGCAGGGTACGGGAGCGGGCACTCACAATGCCCACCCAAGCCCAGGGGGGCGGCCCTGCACATGCGCGGACCCGAGGTGACTTCGCCGGGCGTTTTCCGGCCAACTCTCACGAGCATTCTGCACCATCCGGGATCAGTTAGGGCAGAACGCTCGTGAGAATTGGCCGGCGTTGGACCGCCAAGTGGACCACCCTGCTCTCCAGGGCCCAGGGCCATTTCTCGCCCAGGGTATGTGTCGGCCACCCGGAAATCGCAGGGAAATTACGTGGCCCACCCGGAGGCACCGGCGCACTGGAGCGTTCCGGGAGCTGAGTTGAAGGACCGATGGCGCCGGGCATTTGCCTCCGTCTTTCGGGAAGATGGGGCGCCCAAGTATTGGGATGAACTCATTTTGGGCACGAAGGTGTATCTCACTCCGAGGGTTGTCCGTAGCGCTGGGAGTTGCTATTGGCGCCTCGTTGTTGGGAGATGTGTGGCTGCGGGACTCAAGGTTCCCGATATGGAGGCCACGAGGAACAGGACCTCGGACGCAGACGGATGAGGAAGCGAGCGAGCCTTTGAGCTTGGGCTTCGTGTCGGCCCTGACCCATGGTATAGGGCCAGGGATGGGGCCCCCACAGGCCGAGGAACCGCAGGCTTTGTCCTCGCCACAGTCCGTCTCAAAGAGTGCCTCTTTTCGGGGTTCCGGTACGGGCACTCCCAATGCCCGGCCAGGCCCCGGGGTTCGGCCCTGAAGACGTGCCGCGTCCGAGGTGTCTTCGCCGGGCGTTTTCCGGCCAATTCTCACGAGCGTTCTGCCCAAATCGGGATCGGTTTGGGCAGAACGCTCGTGAGAATTGGCCGGCGTTGGGCAGTCCTGCGGACTTCCCTGCTCTCCAGGGCCCAGGGTCCTTTCTCGCCCAGGGCATGTTGCGGCCGCCTGGAAATCGCACGGAAAAGACGCGGCCCACCCGGGGGCGCCAACGCAGTGGAGCATTCCGGGGGCAGAGTTGAAGGACGGATGGCGGCCGGGCATGCGCCTTCGTCTTTCGGGAGGATGGGGCGCCCAAGGATGGGGTTGACCTCATTTTGGCATGAAGGTTTATCTCACTCCGAGGGTTTTCCGAAGCGCCGGGAGTCGCGGTTGGCGCCTTCGTGGTTGGGAGATGCGTGGCTGCGGGACTCAGGTTTCCCGATATGGAGGCCACGAGGATAAGGACCCCGGACGCAGAAGGCTGGGGAATCGAGCGAGCGTTCGAGCCCGGGCTTCGTGATGGGCCCGGACCCATGGGATAGCGCCAGGGACGGGACCCCCGCTGGCCGAGGATCCGCAGGCGTTCACCTCGCACCAGTCCATCTCAGGGCATGCCTCTTGGATGTGTTCGGGAGCGGGCACTCACAATGCGCGGCCAGGCCCCGGGGTGTAGCCCTGAAGACGTGCGGCACCCGAGGTGAGTTCGCCGGGCGTTTTCCAGCCAATTCTCACGAGCGTTCTGCCCAAACCGGGATCGGTTTGGGCAGAACGCTCGTGACAATTGACCGGCGTTGGGCAGCCCTTCGGACCGCCCTGATGTCCAGGGCCTAGGTTCCTTTCTCACCTAGGGCATGTTTCGGCCACCCGGAAATTGCATGGAAAAGACGCAGCCCACCCGGGGGCGCCGGTGCAGTGAAGCGTTCCCGGAGCAGAGTTGAAGGACTGATGGCGTCCGGGCGTTCGCCCCCGACTTTCGGGAAGATGGCACGCCCAAGAAAGGGGATGACCTCATGTTCGCCACGAAATTTTAACTCACCTCGAGGGTTTTGCGATGCGCCGCGAGTCTCAGTTGTCGCCTTCGTGTTTGGGAGATGCGTGGCTGCAGGACTCAGGTTTCCCGATATGGAGGCCACGAGGATCTGGACCCTGGAAGCAGAAGGCTGGGGAAGCGAGCGAGCATTGGAACCCAGGCTTCGTGATGGGTGGGGACCCATGGTATAGCGCCAGGGACGGGACCCCCGCAGGCCGAGGTTCTGCAGGCGTTGTCCTCGCTGCAGTCCATTTCACGGAGTGCCTCTTGGCAGGGTACGGGAGCGGGCACTCACAATGCCCACCCAAGCCCAGGGGGGCGGCCCTGCACATGCGCGGACCCGAGGTGACTTCGCCGGGCGTTTTCCGGCCAACTCTCACGAGCATTCTGCACCATCCGGGATCAGTTAGGGCAGAACGCTCGTGAGAATTGGCCGGCGTTGGACAGCCAAGTGGACCACCCTGCTCTCCAGGGCCCAGGGCCATTTCTCGCCCAGGGTATGTGTCGGCCACCCGGAAATCGCAGGGAAATGACGTGGCCCACCCGGAGGCACCGGCGCACTGGAGCGTTCCGGGAGCTGAGTTGAAGGACCGATGGCGCCGGGCATTTGCCTCCGTCTTTCGGGAAGATGGGGCGCCCAAGTATTGGGATGAACTCATTTTGGGCACGAAGGTGTATCTCACTCCGAGGGTTGTCCGTAGCGCTGGGAGTTGCTATTGGCGCCTCGTTGTTGGGAGATGTGTGGCTGCGGGACTCAAGGTTCCCGATATGGAGGCCACGAGGAACAGGACCTCGGACGCAGACGGATGAGGAAGCGAGCGAGCCTTTGAGCTTGGGCTTCGTGTCGGCCCAGACCCATGGTATAGGGCCAGGGATGGGGCCCCCACAGGCCGAGGAACCGCAGGCTTTGTCCTCGCCACAGTCCGTCTCAAAGAGTGCCTCTTTTCGGGGTTCCGGTACGGGCACTCCCAATGCCCGGCCAGGCCCCGGGGTTCGGCCCTGAAGACGTGCCGCGTCCGAGGTGTCTTCGCCGGGCGTTTTCCGGCCAATTCTCACGAGCGTTCTGCCCAAATCGGGATCGGTTTGGGCAGAACGCTCGTGAGAATTGGCCGGCGTTGGGCAGTCCTGCGGACTTCCCTGCTCTCCAGGGCCCAGGGTCCTTTCTCGCCCAGGGCATGTTGCGGCCGCCTGGAAATCGCACGGAAAAGACGCGGCCCACCCGGGGGCGCCAACGCAGTGGAGCATTCCGGGGGCAGAGTTGAAGGACGGATGGCGGCCGGGCATGCGCCTTCGTCTTTCGGGAAGATGGGGCGCCCAAGGATGGGGTTGACCTCATTTTGGCATGAAGGTTTATCTCACTCCGAGGGTTTTCCGAAGCGCTTGGAGTCGCGGTCGGCGCCTTCGTGGTTGGGAGATGCGTGGCTGCGGGACTCAGGTTTCCCGATATGGAGGCCACGAGGATAAGGACCCCGGAGGCAGAAGGCTGGGGAATCGAGCGAGCGTTCGAGCCCGGGCTTCGTGATGGGCCCGGACCCATGGGATAGCGCCAGGGACGGGACCCCCGCTGGCCGAGGATCCGCAGGCGTTCACCTCGCACCAGTCCATCTCAGGGCATGCCTCTTGGATGTGTTCGGGAGCGGGCACTCACAATGCGCGGCCAGGCCCCGGGGTGTAGCCCTGAAGACGTGCGGCACCCGAGGTGAGTTCGCCGGGCGTTTTCCGGCCAATTCTCACGAGCGTTCTGCCCAAACCGGGATCGGTTTGGGCAGAACGCTCGTGAGAATTGGCCGGCGTTGGGCAGCCCTTCGGACCGCCCTGCTGTCCAGGGCCTAGGGTCCTTTCTCACCCAGGGCATGTTTCGGCCACCCGGAAATTGCATGGAAAAGACGAAGTCCACCCGGGGGCGCCGGTGCAGTGAAGCGTTCCCGGAGCAGAGTTGAAGGACTGATGGCGTCCGGGCGTTCGCCCCCGACTTTCGGGAAGATGGCACGCCCAAGAAAGGGGATGACCTCATGTTCGCCACGAATTTTTATCTCACTCCGAGGGTTTTGCGATGCGCCGCGAGTCTCAGTTGTCGCCTTCGTGTTTGGGAGATGCGTGGCTGCAGGACTCAGGTTTCCCGATATGGAGGCCACGAGGATCTGGACCCTGGAAGCAGAAGGCTGGGGAAGCGAGCGAGCATTGGAACCCAGGCTTCGTGATGGGTGGGGACCCATGGTATAGCGCCAGGGACGGGACCCCCGCAGGCCGAGGTTCTGCAGGCGTTGTCCTCGCTGCAGTCCATTTCACGGAGTGCCTCTTGGCAGGGTACGGGAGCGGGCACTCACAATGCCCACCCAAGCCCAGGGGGGTGGCCCTGCACATGCGCGGACCCGAGGTGACTTCGCCGGGCGTTTTCCGGCCAACTCTCACGAGCATTCTGCACCATCCGGGATCAGTTAGGGCAGAACGCTCGTGAGAATTGGCCGGCGTTGGACCGCCAAGTGGACCACCCTGCTCTCCAGGGCCCAGGGCCATTTCTCGCCCAGGGTATGTGTCGGCCACCCGGAAATCGCAGGGAAATGACGTGGCCCACCCGGAGGCACCGGCGCACTGGAGCGTTCCGGGAGCTGAGTTGAAGGACCGATGGCGCCGGGCATTTGCCTCCGTCTTTCGGGAAGATGGGGCGCCCAAGTATTGGGATGAACTCATTTTGGGCACGAAGGTGTATCTCACTCCGAGGGTTGTCCGTAGCACTGGGAGTTGCTATTGGCGCCTCGTTGTTGGGAGATGTGTGGCTGCGGGACTCAAGGTTCCCGATATGGAGGCCACGAGGAACAGGACCTCGGACGCAGACGGATGAGGAAGCGAGCGAGCCTTTGAGCTTGGGCTTCGTGTCGGCCCAGACCCATGGTATAGGGCCAGGGATGGGGCCCCCACAGGCCGAGGAACCGCAGTTTTTGTCCTCGCCACAGTCCGTCTCAAAGAGTGCCTCTTTTCGGGGTTCCGGTACGGGCACTCCCAATGCCCGGCCAGGCCCCGGGGTTCGGCCCTGAAGACGTGCTGCGTCCGAGGTGTCTTCGCCGGGCTTTTTCCAGCCAATTCTCACGAGCGTTCTGCCCAAACCGGTTTGGGCAGAACGCTCGTGAGAATTGGCCGGCGTTGGGCAGTCCTGCGGACTTCCCTGCTCTCCAGGGCCCAGGGTCCTTTCTCGCCCAGGGCATGTTGCGGCCGCCTGGAAATCGCACGGAAAAGACGCGGCCCACCCGGGGGCGCCAACGCAGTGGAGCATTCCGGGGGCAGAGTTGAAGGACGGATGATGGCCGGGCATGCGCCTTCGTCTTTCGGGAGGATGGGGCGCCCAAGGATGGGGTTGACCTCATTTTGGCATGAAGGTTTATCTCACTACGAGGGTTTTCCGAAGCTCCGGGAGTCGCGGTTGGCGCCTTCGTGGTTGGGAGATGCGTGGCTGCGGGACTCAGGTTTCCCGATATGGAGGCCACGAGGATAAGGACCCCGGAGGTAGAAGGCTGGGGAATCGAGCGAGCGTTCGAGCCCGGGCTTCGTGATGGGCCCGGACCCATGGGATAGCGCCAGGGACGGGACCCCCGCTGGCCGAGGATCCGCAGGCGTTCACCTCGCACCAGTCCATCTCAGGGCATGCCTCTTGGATGTGTTCGGGAGCGGGCACTCACAATGCGCGGCCAGGTCCCGGGGTGTAGCCCTGAAGACGTGCGGCACCCGAGGTGAGTGCGCCGGGCGTTTTCCGGCCAATTCTCACGAGCGTTCTGCCCAAACCGATCCCGGTTTGGGCAGAACGCTCGTGAGAATTGGCCGGCGTTGGGCAGCCCTTCGGACCGCCCTGCTGTCCAGGGCCTAGGGTCCTTTCTCACCCAGGGCATGTTTCGGGCACCTGGAAATTGCATGGAAAAGACGCAGCCCACCCGGGGGCGCCGGCGCAGTGAAGCGTTCCCGGAGCAGAGTTGAAGGACTGATGGCGTCCGGGCGTTCGCCCCCGACTTTCGGGAAGATGGCACGCCCAAGAAAGGGGATGACCTCATGTTCGCCACGAAATTTTATCTCACTCCGAGGGTTTTGCGATGCGCCGCGTGTCTCAGTTGTCGCCTTCGTGTTTGGGAGATGCGTGGCTGCAGGACTCAGGTTTCCCGATATGGAGGCCACGAGGATCTGGACCCTGGAAGCAGAAGGCTGGGGAAGCGAGCGAGCATTGGAACCCAGGCTTCGTGATGGGTGGGGACCCATGGTATAGCGCCAGGGACGGGACCCCCGCAGGCCGAGGTTCTGCAGGCGTTGTCCTCGCTGCAGTCCATTTCACGGAGTGCCTCTTGGCAGGGTACGGGAGCGGGAACTCACAATGCCCACCCAAGCCCAGGGGGGCGGCCCTGCACATGCGCGGACCCGAGGTGACTTCGCCGGGCGTTTTCCGGCCAACTCTCACGAGCATTCTGCACCATCCGGGATCAGTTAGGGCAGAACGCTCGTGAGAATTGGCCGGCGTTGGACCGCCAAGTGGACCACCCTGCTCTCCAGGGCCCAGGGCCATTTCTCGCCCAGGGTATGTGTCGGCCACCCGGAAATCGCAGGGAAATGACGTGGCCCACCCGGAGGCACCGTCGCACTGGAGCGTTCCGGGAGCTGAGTTGAAGGACCGATGGCGCTGGGCATTTGCCTCCGTCTTTCGGGAAGATGGGGCGCCCAAGTATTGGGAAGAACTCATTTTGGGCACGAAGGTTTATCTCACTCCGAGGGTTGTCCGTAGCGCTGGGAGTTGCTATTGGCGCCTCGTTGTTGGGAGATGTGTGGCTGCGGGACTCAAGGTTCCCGATATGGAGGCCACGAGGAACAGGACCTCGGGCGCAGACGGATGAGGAAGCGAGCGAGCCTTTGAGCTTGGGCTTCGTGTCGGCCGAGACCCATGGTATAGGGCCAGGGATGGGGCCCCCACAGGCCGAGGAACCGCAGGCTTTGTCCTCGCCACAGTCCGTCTCAAAGAGTGCCTCTTTTCGGGGTTCCGGTACGGGCACTCCCAATGCCCGGCCAGGCCCCGGGGTTCGGCCCTGAAGACGTGCCGCGTCCGAGGTGTCTTCGCCGGGCGTTTTCCGGCCAATTCTCACGAGCGTTCTGCCCAAACCGGGATCGGTTTGGGCAGAACGCTCGTGAGAATTGGCCGGCGTTGGGCAGTCCTGCGGACTTCCCTGCTCTCCAGGGACCAGGGTCCTTTCTCGCCCAGGGCATGTTGCGGCCGCCTGGAAATCGCACGGAAAAGACGCGGCCCACCCGGGTGCGCCAACGCAGTGGAGCATTCCGGGGGCAGAGTTGAAGGACGGATGGCGGCCGGGCATGCGCCTTCGTCTTTCGGGAGGATGGGGCGCCCAAGGATGGGGTTGACCTCATTTTGGCATGAAGGTTTATCTCACTCCGAGGGTTTTCCGAAGCGCCGGGAGTCGCGGTTGGCGCCTTCGTGGTTGGGAGATGCGTGGCTGCGGGACTCAGGTTTCCCGATATGGAGGCCACGAGGATAAGGACCCCGGAGGCAGAAGGCTGGGGAATCGAGCGAGCGTTCGAGCCCGGGCTTCGTGATGGGCCCGGACCCATGGGATAGCGCCAGGGACGGGACCCCCGCTGGCCGAGGATCCGCAGGCGTTCACCTCGCACCAGTCCATCTCAGGGCATGCCTCTTGGATGTGTTCGGGAGCGGGCACTCACAATGCGCGGCCAGGCCCCGGGGTGTAGCCCTGAAGACGTGCGGCACCCGAGGTGAGTTCGCCGGGCGTTTTCCGGCCAATTCTCACGAGCGTTCTGCCCAAACCGGGATCGGTTTGGGCAGAACGCTCGTGAGAATTGGCCGGCGTTGGGCAGCCCTTCGGACCGCCCTGCTGTCCAGGGCCTAGGGTCCTTTCTCACCCAGGGCATGTTTCGGCCACCCGGAAATTGCATGAAAAGACGCAGCCCACCCGGGGGCGCCGGCGCAGTGAAGCGTTCCCGGAGCAGAGTTGAAGGACTGATGGTGTCCGGGCGTTCGCCCCCGACTTTCGGGAAATGGCACGCCCAAGAAAGGGGATGACCTCATGTTCGCCACGAAATTTTATCTCACTCCGAGGGTTTTGCGATGCGCCGCGAGTCTCAGTTGTCGCCTTCGTGTTTGGGAGATGCGTGGCTGCAGGACTCAGGTTTCCCGATATGGAGGCCACGAGGATCTGGACCCTGGAAGCAGAAGGCTGGGGAAGCGAGCGAGCATTGGAACCCAGGCTTCGTGATGGGTGGGGACCCATGGTATAGCGCCAGGGACGGGACCCCCGCAGGCCGAGGTTCTGCAGGCGTTGTCCTCGCTGCAGTCCATTTCACGGAGTGCCTCTTGGCAGGGTACGGGAGCGGGCACTCACAATGCCCACCCAAGCCCAGGGGGGCAGCCCTGCACATGCGCGGACCCGAGGTGAATTAGCCGGGCGTTTTCCGGCCAACTCTCACGAGCATTCTGCACCATCCGGGATCAGTTAGGGCAGAACGCTCGTGAGAATTGGCCGGCGTTGGACCACCAAGTGGACCACCCTGCTCTCCAGGGCCCAGGGCCATTTCTCGCCCAGGGTATGTGTCGGCCACCCGGAAATCGCAGGGAAATGACGTGGCCCACCCGGAGGCACCGGCGCACTGGAGCGTTCCGGGAGCTGAGTTGAAGGACCGATGGCGCCGGGCATTTGCCTCCGTCTTTCGGGAAGATGGGGCGCCCAAGTATTGGGATGAACTCATTTTGGGCACGAAGGTGTATCTCACTCCGAGGGTTGTCCGTAGCGCTGGGAGTTGCTATTGGCGCCTCGTTGTTGGGAGATGTGTGGCTGCGGGACTCAAGGTTCCCGATATGGAGGCCACGAGGAACAGGACCTCGGACGCAGACGGATGAGGAAGCGAGCGAGCCTTTGAGCTTGGGCTTGGTGTCGGCCCAGACCCATGGTATAGGGCCAGGGATGGGGCCCCCACAGGCTGAGGAACCGCAGGCTTTGTCCTCGCCACAGTCCGTCTCAAAGAGTGCCTCTTTTCGGGGTTCCGGTATGGGCACTCCCAATGCCCGGCCAGGCCCCGGGGTTCGGCCCTGAAGACGTGCCGCGTCCGAGGTGTCTTCGCCGGGCGTTTTCCGGCCAATTCTCACGAGCGTTCTGCGCAAACCGGGATCGGTTTGGGCAGAACGCTCGTGAGAATTGGCTGGCGTTGGGCAGTCCTGCGGACTTCCCTGCTCTCCAGGGCCCAGGGTCCTTTCTCGCCCAGGGCATGTTGCGGCCGCCTGGAAATCGCACGGAAAAGACGCGGCCCACCCGGGGGCGCCAACGCAGTGGAGCATTCCGGGGGCAGAGTTGAAGGACGGATGGCGGCCGGGCATGCGCCTTCGTCTTTCGGGAGGATGGGGCGCCCAAGGATGGGGTTGACCTCATTTTGGCATGAAGGTTTATCTCACTCCGAGGGTTTTCCGAAGCGCCGGGAGTCGCGGTTGGCGCCTTCGTGGTTGGGAGATGCGTGGCTGCGGGACTCAGGTTTCCCGATATGGAGGCCACGAGGATAAGGACCCCGGAGGCAGAAGGCTGGGGAATCGAGCGAGCGTTCGAGCCCGGGCTTCGTGATGGGCCCGGACCCATGGGATAGCGCCAGGGACGGGACCCCCGCTGGCCGAGGATCCGCAGGCGTTCACCTCGCACCAGTCCATCTCAGGGCATGCCTCTTGGATGTGTTCGGGAGCGGGCACTCACAATGCGCGGCCAGGCCCCGGGGTGTAGCCCTGAAGACGTGCGGCACCCGAGGTGAGTTCGCCGGGCGTTTTCCGGCCAATTCTCACGAGCGTTCTGCCCAAACCGGGATCGGTTTGGGCAGAACGCTCGTGAGAATTGGCCGGCGTTGGGCAGCCCTTCGGACCGCCCTGCTGTCCAGGGCCTAGGGTCCTTTCTCACCCAGGGCATGTTTCGGCCACCCGGAAATTGCATGGAAAAGACGCAGCCCACCCGGGGGCGCCGGCGCAGTGAAGCGTTCCCGGAGCAGAGTTGAAGGACTGATGGTGTCCGGGCGTTCGCCCCCGACTTTCGGGAAATGGCACGCCCAAGAAAGGGGATGACCTCATGTTCGCCACGAAATTTTATCTCACTCCGAGGGTTTTGCGATGCGCCGCGAGTCTCAGTTGTCGCCTTCGTGTTTGGGAGATGCGTGGCTGCAGGACTCAGGTTTCCCGATATGGAGGCCACGAGGATCTGGACCCTGGAAGCAGAAGGCTGGGGAAGCGAGCGAGCATTGGAACCCAGGCTTCGTGATGGGTGGGGACCCATGGTATAGCGCCAGGGACGGGACCCCCGCAGGCCGAGGTTCTGCAGGCGTTGTCCTCGCTGCAGTCCATTTCACGGAGTGCCTCTTGGCAGGGTACGGGAGCGGGCACTCACAATGCCCACCCAAGCCCAGGGGGGCGGCCCTGCACATGCGCGGACCCGAGGTGACTTCGCCGGGCGTTTTCCGGCCAACTCTCACGAGCATTCTGCACCATCCGGGATCAGTTAGGGCAGAACGCTCGTGAGAATTGGCCGGCGTTGGACCGCCAAGTGGACCACCCTGCTCTCCAGGGCCCAGGGCCATTTCTCGCCCAGGGTATGTGTCGGCCACCCGGAAATCGCAGGGAAATGACGTGGCCCACCCGGAGGCACCGGCACACTGGAGCGTTCCTGGAGCTGAGTTGAAGGACCGATGGCGCCGGGCATTTGCCTCCGTCTTTCGGGAAGATGGGGCGCCCAAGTATTGGGATGAACTCATTTTGGGCACGAAGGTGTATCTCACTCCGAGGGTTGTCCGTAGCGCTGGGAGTTGCTATTGGCGCCTCGTTGTTGGGAGATGTGTGGCTGCGGGACTCAAGGTTCCCGATATGGAGGCCACGAGGAACAGGACCTCGGACGCAGACGGATGAGGAAGCGAGCGAGCCTTTGAGCTTGGGCTTCGTGTCGGCCCAGACCCATGGTATAGGGCCAGGGATGGGGCCCCCACAGGCCGAGGAACCGCAGGCTTTGTCCTCGCCACAGTCCGTCTCAAAGATTGCCTCTTTTCGGGGTTCCGGAACGGGCACTCCCAATGCCCGGCCAGGCCCCGGGGTTCGGCCCTGAAGACGTGCCGCGTCCGAGGTGTCTTCGCCGGGCGTTTTCCGGCCAATTCTCACGAGCGTTCTGCCCAAACCGGGATCGGTTTGGGCAGAACGCTCGTGAGAATTGGCCGGCGTTGGGCAGTCCTGCGGACTTCCCTGCTCTCCAGGGCCCAGGGTCCTTTCTCGCCCAGGGCATGTTGCGGCCGCCTGGAAATCGCACGGAAAAGACGCGGCCCACCCGGGGGCGCCAACGCAGTGGAGCATCCGGGGGCAGAGTTGAAGGACGGATGGCGGCCGGGCATGCGCCTTCGTCTTTCGGGAGGATGGGGCGCCCAAGGATGGGGTTGACCTCATTTTGGCATGAAGGTTTATCTCACTCCGAGGGTTTTCCGAAGCGCCGGGAGTCGCGGTTGGCGCCTTCGTGGTTGGGAGATGCGTGGCTGCGGGACTCAGGTTTCCCGATATGGAGGCCACGAGGATAAGGACCCCGGAGGCAGAAGGCTGGGGAATCGAGCGAGTGTTCGAGCCCGGGCTTTGTGATGGGCCCGGACCCATGGGATAGCGCCAGGGACGGGACCCCCGCTGGCCGAGGATCCGCAGGCGTTCAGCTCGCACCAGTCCATCTCAGGGCATGCCTCTTGGATGTGTTCGGGAGCGGGCACTCACAATGCGCGGCCAGGCCCCGGGGTGTAGCCCTGAAGACGTGCGGCACCCGAGGTGAGTTCGCCGGGCGTTTTCCGGCCAATTCTCACGAGCGTACTGCCCAAACCGGGATCGGTTTGGGCAGAACGCTCGTGAGAATTGGCCGGCGTTGGGCAGCCCTTCGGACCGCCCTGCTGTCCAGGGCCTAGGGTCCTTTCTCACCCAGGGCATGTTTCGGCCACCCGGAAATTGCATGGAAAAGACGCAGCCCACCCGGGGGCGCCGGCGCAGTGAAGCGTTCCCGGAGCAGAGTTGAAGGACTGATGGCGTCCGGGCGTTCGCCCCCGACTTTCGGGAAGATGGCACGCCCAAGAAAGGGGATGACCTCATGTTCGCCACGAAATTTTATCTCACTCCGAGGGTTTTGCGATGCGCCGCGAGTCTCAGTTGTCGCCTTCGTGTTTGGGAGATGCGTGGCTGCAGGACTCAGGTTTCCCGATATGGAGGCCACGAGGATCTGGACCCTGGAAGCAGAAGGCTGGGGAAGCGAGCGAGCATTGGAACCCAGGCTTCGTGATGGGTGGGGACCCATGGTATAGCGCCAGGGACGGGACCCCCGCAGGCCGAGGTTCTGCAGGTGTTGTCCTCGCTGCAGTCCATTTCACGGAGTGCCTCTTGGCAAGGTACGGGAGCGGGCACTCACAAGCCCACCCAAGCCCAGCGGGGCGGCCCTGCACATGCGCGGACCCGAGGTGACTTCGCCGGGCGTTTTCCGGCCAACTCTCACGAGCATTCTGCACCATCCGGGATCAGTTAGGGCAGAACGCTCGTGAGAATTGGCCGGCGTTGGACCGCCAAGTGGACCACCCTGCTCTCCAGGGCCCAGGGCCATTTCTCGCCCAGGGTATGTGTCGGCCACCCGGAAATCGCAGGGAAATGACGTGGCCCACCCGGAGGCACCGGCGCACTGGAGCATTCCGGGAGCTGAGTTGAAGGACCGATGGCGCCGGGCATTTGCCTCCGTCTTTCGGGAAGATGGGGCGCCCAAGTATTGGGATGAACTCATTTTGGACACGAAGGTGTATCTCACTCCGAGGGTTGTCCGTAGCGCTGGGAGTTGCTATTGGCGCCTCGTTGTTGGGAGATGTGTGGCTGCGGGACTCAAGGTTCCCGATATGGAGGCCACGAGGAACAGGACCTCGGACGCAGACGGATGAGGAAGCGAGCGAGCCTTTGAGCTTGGGCTTCGTGTCAGCCCAGACCCATGGTATAGGGCCAGGGATGGGGCCCCCACAGGCCGAGGAACCGCAGGCTTTGTCCTCGCCACAGTCCGTCTCAAAGAGTGCCTCTTTTCGGGGTTCCGGTACGGGTACTCCCAATGCCCGGCCAGGCCCCGGGGTTCGGCCCTGAAGACGTGCCGCGTCCGAGGTGTCTTTGCCGGGCGTTTTCCGGCCAATTCTCACGAGCGTTCTGCCCAAACCGGGATCGGTTTGGGCAGAACGCTCGTGAGAATTGGCCGGCGTTGGGCAGTCCTGCGGACTTCCCTGCTCTCCAGGGCCCAGGGTCCTTTCTCGCCCAGGGCATGTTGCGGCCGCCTGGAAATCGCACGGAAAAGACGCGGCCCACCCGGGGGCGCCAACGCAGTGGAGCATTCCGGGGGCAGAGTTGAAGGACGGATGGTGGCCGGGCATGCGCCTTCGTCTTTCGGGAGGATGGGGCGCCCAAGGATGGGGTTGACCTCATTTTGGCATGAAGGTTTATCTCACTCCGAGGGTTTTCCGAAGCGCCGGGAGTCGCGGTTGGCGCCTTCGTGGTTGGGAGATGCGTGGCTGCGGGACTCAGGTTTCCCGATATGGAGGCCACGAGGATAAGGACCCCGGAGGCAGAAGGCTGGGGAATCGAGCGAGCGTTCGAGCCCGGGCTTCGTGATGGGCCCGGACCCATGGGATAGCGCCAGGGACGGGACCCCCGCTGGCCGAGGATCCGCAGGCGTTCACCTCGCACCAGTCCATCTCAGGGCATGCCTCTTGGATGTGTTCGGGAGCGGGCACTCACAATGCGCGGCCAGGCCCCGGGGTGTAGCCCTGAAAACGTGCGGCACCCGAGGTGAGTTCGCCGGGCGTTTTCCGGCCAATTCTCACGAGCGTTCTGCCCAAACCGGGATCGGTTTGGGCAGAACGCTCGTGAGAATTGGCCGGCGTTGGGCAGCCCTTCGGACCGCCCTGCTGTCCAGGGCCTAGGGTCCTTTCTCACCCAGGGCATGTTTCGGCCACCCGGAAATTGCATGGAAAAGACGCAGCCCACCCGGGGGCGCCGGTGCAGTGAAGCGTTCCCGGAGCAGAGTTGAAGGACTGATGGCGTCCGGGCGTTCGCCCCCGACTTTCGGGAAGATGGCACGCCCAAGAAAGGGGATCACCTCATGTTCGCCACGAATTTTTATCTCACTCCGAGGGTTTTGCGATGCGCCGCGAGTCTCAGTTGTCGCCTTCGTGTTTGGGAGATGCGTGGCTGCAGGACTCAGGTTTCCCGATATGGAGGCCACGAGGATCTGGACCCTGGAAGCAGAAGGCTGGGGAAGCGAGCGAGCATTGGAACCCAGGCTTCGTGATGGGTGGGGACCCATGGTATAGCGCCAGGGACGGGACCCCCGCAGGCCGAGGTTCTGCAGGCGTTGTCCTCGCTGCAGTCCATTTCACGGAGTGCCTCTTGGCAGGGTACGGGAGCGGGCACTCACAATGCCCACCCAAGCCCAGGGGGGCGGCCCTGCACATGCGCGGACCCGAGGTGACTTCGCCGGGCGTTTTCCGGCCAACTCTCACGAGCATTCTGCACCATCCGGGATCAGTTAGGGCAGAACGCTCGTGAGAATTGGCCGGCGTTGGACCGCCAAGTGGACCACCCTGCTCTCCAGGGCCCAGGGCCATTTCTCGCCCAGGGTATGTGTCGGCCACCCGGAAATCGCAGGGAAATGACGTGGCCCACCCGGAGGCACCGGCGCACTGGAGCGTTCCGGGAGCTGAGTTGAAGGACCGATGGCGCCGGGCATTTGCCTCCGTCTTTCGGGAAGATGGGGCGCCCAAGTATTGGGATGAACTCATTTTGGGCACGAAGGTGTATCTCACTCCGAGGGTTGTCCGTAGCGCTAGGAGTTTCTATTGGCGCCTCGTTGTTGGGAGATGTGTGGCTGCGGAACTCAAGGTTCCCGATATGGAGGCCACGAGGAACAGGACCTCGGACGCAGACGGATGAGGAAGCGAGCGAGCCTTTGTGCTTGGGCTTCGTGTCGGCCCAGACCCATGGTATAGGGCCAGGGATGGGGCCCCCACAGGCCGAGGAACCGCAGGCTTTGTCCTCGCCACAGTCCGTCTCAAAGAGTGCCTCTTTTCGGGGTTCCGGTACGGGCACTCCCAATGCCCGGCCAGGCCCGGGGGTTCGGCCCTGAAGACGTGCCGCGTCCGAGGTGTCTTCGCCGCGCGTTTTCCGGCCAATTCTCACGAGCGTTCTGCCCAAATCGGGATCGGTTTGGGCAGAACGCTCGTGAGAATTGGCCGGCGTTGGGCAGTCCTGCGGACTTCCCTGCTCTCCAGGGCCCAGGGTCCTTTCTCGCCCAGGGCATGTTGCGGCCGCCTGGAAATCGCACGGAAAAGACGCGGCCCACCCGGGGGCGCCAACGCAGTGGAGCATTCCGGGGGCAGAGTTGAAAACGGATGGCGGCCGGGCATGCGCCTTCGTCTTTCGGGAGGATGGGGCGCCCAAGGATGGGGTTGACCTCATTTTGGCATGAAGGTTTATCTCACTACGAGGGTTTTCCGAAGCGCCGGGAGTCGCGGTTGGCGCCTTCGTGGTTGGGAGATGCGTGGCTGCGGGACTCAGGTTTCCCGATATGGAGGCCACGAGGATAAGGACCCCGGAGGCAGAAGGCTGGGGAATCGAGCGAGCGATCGAGCCCGGGCTTCGTGATGGGCCCGGACCCATGGGATAGCGCCAGGGACGGGACCCCCGCTGGCCGAGGATCCGCAGGCGTTCACCTCGCACCAGTCCATCTCAGGGCATGCCTCTTGGATGTGTTCGGGAGCGGGCACTCACAATGCGCGGCCAGGTCCCGGGGTGTAGCCCTGAAGACGTGCGGCACCCGAGGTGAGTTCGCCGGGCGTTTTCCGGCCAATTCTCACGAGCGTTCTGCCCAAACCGGGATCGGTTTGGGCAGAACGCTCGTGAGAATTGGCCGGCGTTGGGCAGCCCTTCGGACCGCCCTGCTGTCCAGGGCCTAGGGTCCTTTCTCACCCAGGGCATGTTTCGGCCACCCGGAAATTGCATGGAAAAGACGCAGCCCACCCGGGTGCGCCGGCGCAGTGAAGCGTTCCCGGAGCAGAGTTGAAGGACTGATGGCGTCCGGGTGTTCGCCCCCGACTTTCGGGAAGATGGCACGCCCAAGAAAGGGGATGACCTCATGTTCGCCACGAAATTTTATCTCACTCCGAGGGTTTTGCGATGCGCCGCGAGTCTCAGTTGTCGCCTTCGTGTTTGGGAGATGCGTGGCTGCAGGACTCAGGTTTCCCGATATGGTGGCCACGAGGATCTGGACCCTGGACGCAGAAGGCTGGGGAAGCGAGCGAGCATTGGAACCCAGGCTTCGTGATGGGTGGGGACCCATGGTATAGCGCCAGGGACGGGACCCCCGCAGGCCGAGGTTCTGCAGGCGTTGTCCTCGCTGTAGTCCATTTCACAGAGTGCCTCTTGGCAGGGTACGGGAGCGGGCACTCACAATGCCCACCCAAGCCCAGGGGGGCGGCCCTGCACATGCGCGGACCCGAGGTGACTTCGCCGGGCGTTTTCCGGCCAACTCTCACGAGCATTCTGCACCATCTGGGATCAGTTAGGGCAGAACGCTCGTGAGAATTGGCCGGCGTTGGACCGCCAAGTGGACCACCCTGCTCTCCAGGGCCCACGGCCATTTCTCGCCCAGGGTATGTGTCGGCCACCCGGAAATCGCAGGGAAATGACGTGGCCCACCCGGAGGCACCGGCGCACTGGAGCGTTCCGGGAGCTGAGTTGAAGGACCGATGGCGCCGGGCATTTGCCTCCGTCTTTCGGGAAGATGGGGCGCCCAAGTATTGGGATGAACTCATTTTGGGCACGAAGGTGTATCTCACTCCGAGGGTTGTCCGTAGCGCTGGGAGTTGCTATTGGCGCCTCGTTGTTGGGAGATGTGTGGCTGCGGGACTCAAGGTTCCCGATATGGAGGCCACGAGGAACAGGACCTCGGACGCAGACGGTGGGGAAGCGAGCGAGCCTTTGAGCTTGGCTTCGTGTCGGCCCAGACCCATGGTATAGGGCCAGGGATGGGCCCCCACAGGCCGAGGAACCGCAGGCTTTGTCCTCGCCACAGTCCGTCTCAAAGAGTGCCTCTTTTCGGGGTTCCGGTACGGGCACTCCCAATGCCCGGCCAGGCCCCGGGGTTCGGCCCTGAAGACGTGCTGCGTCCGAGGTGTCTTCGCCGGGCCTTTTCCAGCCAATTCTCACGAGCGTTCTGCCCAAACCTGTTTGGGCAGAACGCTCGTGAGAATTGGCCGGCGTTGGGCAGTCCTGCGGACTTCCCTGCTCTCCAGGGCCCAGGGTCCTTTCTCGCCCAGGGCATGTTGCGGCCGCCTGGAAATCGCACGGAAAAGACGCGGCCCACCCGGGGGCGCCAACGCAGTGGAGCATTCCGGGGGCAGAGTTGAAGGACGGATGGCGGCTGGGCATGCGCCTTCGTCTTTCGGGAGGATGGGGCGCCCAAGGATGGGGTTGACCTCAATTTGGCATGAAGGTTTATCTCACTACGAGGGTTTTCCGAAGCGCCGGGAGTCGCGGTTGGCGCCGTCGTGGTTGAGAGATGCGTGGCTGCGGGACTCAGGTTTCCCGATATGGAGGCCACGAGGATAAGGACCCCGGAGGTAGAAGGCTGGGGAATCGAGCGAGCGTTCGAGCCCGGGCTTCGTGATGGGCCCGGACCCATGGGATAGCGCCAGGGACGGGACCCCCGCTGGCCGAGGATCCGCAGGCGTTCACCTCGCACCAGTCCATCTCAGGGCATGCCTCTTGGATGTGTTCGGGAGCGGGCACTCACAATGCGCGGCCAGGTCCCGGGGTGTAGCCCTGAAGACGTGCGGCACCCGAGGTGAGTGCGCCGGGCGTTTTCCGGCCAATTCTCACGAGCGTTCTGCCCAAACCGATCCCGGTTTGGGCAGAACGCTCGTGAGAATTGGCCGGCGTTGGGCAGCCCTTCGGACCGCCCTGCTGTCCAGGGCCTAGGGTCCTTTCTCACCCAGGGCATGTTTCGGCCACCTGGAAATTGCATGGAAAAGACGCAGCCCACCCGGGGGCGCCGGCGCAGTGAAGCGTTCCCGGAGCAGAGTTGAAGGACTGATGGCGTCCGGGCGTTCGCCCCCGACTTTCGGGAAGATGGCACGCCCAAGAAAGGGGATGACCTCATGTTCGCCACGAAATTTTATCTCACTCCGTGGGTTTTGCGATGCGCCGCGAGTCTCAGTTGTCGCCTTCGTGTTTGGGAGATGCGTGGCTGCAGGACTCAGGTTTCCCGATATGGAGGCCACGAGGATCTGGACCCTGGAAGCAGAAGGCTGGGGAAGCGAGCGAGCATTGGAACCCAGGCTTCGTGATGGGTGGGGACCCATGGTATAGCGCCAGGGACGGGACCCCCGCAGGCCGAGGTTCTGCAGGCGTTGTCCTCGCTGCAGTCCATTTCACGGAGTGCCTCTTGGCAGGGTACGGGAGCGGGCACTCACAATGCCCACCCAAGCCCAGGGGGGCGGCCCTGCACATGCGCGGACCCGAGGTGACTTCGCCGGGCGTTTTCCGGCCAACTCTCACGAGCATTCTGCACCATCCGGGATCAGTTAGGGCAGAACGCTCGTGAGAATTGGCCGGCGTTGGACCGCCAAGTGGACCACCCTGCTCTCCAGGGCCCAGGGCCATTTCTCGCCCAGGGTATGTGTCGGCCACCCGGAAATCGCAGGGAAGTGACGTGGCCCACCCGGAGGCACCGGCGCACTGGAGCGTTCCGGGAGCTGAGTTGAAGGACCGATGGCGCCGGGCATTTGCCTCCGTCTTTCGGGAAGATGGGGCGCCCAAGTATTGGGATGAACTCATTTTGGGCACGAAGGTGTATCTCACTCCGAGGGTTGTCCGTAGCGCTGGGAGTTGCTATTGGCGCCTCGTTGTTGGGAGATGTGTGGCTGCGGGACTCAAGGTTCCCGATATGGAGGCCACGAGGAACAGGACCTCGGACGCAGACGGATGAGGAAGCGAGCGAGCCTTTGAGCTTGGGCTTCGTGTCGGCCCAGACCCATGGTATAGGGCCAGGGATGGGGCCCCCACAGGCTGAGGAACCGCAGGCTTTGTCCTCGCCACAGTCCGTCTCAAAGAGTGCCTCTTTTCGGGGTTCCGGTATGGGCACTCCCAATGCCCGGCCAGGCCCCGGGGTTCGGCCCTGAAGACGTGCCGCGTCCGAGGTGTCTTCGCCGGGCGTTTTCCGGCCAATTCTCACGAGCGTTCTGCGCAAACCGGGATCGGTTTGGGCAGAACGCTCGTGAGAATTGGCTGGCGTTGGGCAGTCCTGCGGACTTCCCTGCTCTCCAGGGCCCAGGGTCCTTTCTCGCCCAGGGCATGTTGCGGCCGCCTGGAAATCGCACGGAAAAGACGCGGCCCACCCGGGGGCGCCAACGCAGTGGAGCATTCCGGGGGCAGAGTTGAAGGACGGATGGCGGCCGGGAATGCGCCTTCGTCTTTCGGGAGGATGGGGCGCCCAAGGATGGGGTTGACCTCATTTTGGCATGAAGGTTTATCTCACTCCAAGGGTTTTCCGAAGCGCCGGGAGTCGCGGTTGGCGCCTTCGTGGTTGGGAGATGCGTGGCTGCGGGACTCAGGTTTCCCGATATGGAGGCCACGAGGATAAGGACCCCGGAGGCAGAAGGCTGGGGAATCGAGCGAGCGTTCGAGCCCGGGCTTCGTGATGGGCCCGGACCCATGGGATAGCGCCAGGGACGGGACCCCCGCTGGCCGAGGATCCGCAGGCGTTCACCTCGCACCAGTCCATCACAGGGCATGCCTCTTGGATGTGTTCGGGAGCGGGCACTCAAAATGCGCGGCCAGGTCCCGGGGTGTAGCCCTGAAGACCTGCGGCACCCGAGGTGAGTGCGCCGGGCGTTTTCCGGCCAATTCTCACGAGCGTTCTGCCCAAACCGATCCCGGTTTGGGCAGAACGCTCGTGAGAATTGGCCGGCGTTGGGCAGCCCTTCGGACCGCCCTGCTGTCCAGGGCCTAGGGTCCTTTCTCACCCAGGGCATGTTTCGGGCACCTGGAAATTGCATGGAAAAGACGCAGCCCACCCGGGGGCGCCGGCGCAGTGAAGCGTTCCCGGAGCAGAGTTGAAGGACTGATGGCGTCCGGGCGTTCGCCCCCGACTTTCGGGAAGATGGCACGCCCAAGAAAGGGGATGACCTCATGTTCGCCACGAATTTTTATCTCACTCCGAGGGTTTTGCGATGCGCCGCGAGTCTCAGTTGTCGCCTTCGTGTTTGGGAGATGCGTGGCTGCAGGACTCAGGTTTCCCGATATGGAGGCCACGAGGATCTGGACCCTGGAAGCAGAAGGCTGGGGAAGCGAGCGAGCATTGGAACCCAGGCTTCGTGATGGGTGGGGACCCATGGTATAGCGCCAGGGACGGGACCCCCGCAGGCCGAGGTTCTGCAGGCGTTGTCCTCGCTGCAGTCCATTTCACGGAGTGCCTCTTGGCAGGGTACGGGAGCGGGCACTCACAATGCCCACCCAAGCCCAGGGGGGCGGCCCTGCACATGCGCGGACCCGAGGTGACTTCGCCGGGCGTTTTCCGGCCAACTCTCACGAGCATTCTGCACCATCCGGGATCAGTTAGGGCAGAACGCTCGTGAGAATTAGCCGGCGTTGGACCGCCAAGTGGACCACCCTGCTCTCCAGGGCCCAGGGCCATTTCTCGCCCAGGGTATGTGTCGGCCACCCGGAAATCGCAGGGAAATGACGTGGCCCACCCGGAGGCACCGGCGCACTGAAGCGTTCCGGGAGCTGAGTTGAAGGACCGATGGCGCTGGGCATTTGCCTCCGTCTTTCGGGAAGATGGGGCGCCCAAGTATTGGGATGAACTCATTTTGGGCACGAAGGTTTATCTCACTCCGAGGGTTGTCCGTAGCGCTGGGAGTTGCTATTGGCGCCTCGTTGTTGGGAGATGTGTGGCTGCGGGACACAAGGTTCCCGATATGGAGGCCACGAGGAACAGGACCTCGGGCGCAGACGGATGAGGAAGCGAGCGAGCCTTTGAGCTTGGGCTTCGTGTCGGCCCAGACCCATGGTATAGGGCCAGGGATGGGGCCCCCACAGGCCGAGGAACCGCAGGCTTTGTCCTCGCCACAGTCCGTCTCAAAGAGTGCCTCTTTTCGGGGTTCCGGTACGGGCACTCCCAATGCCCGGCCAGGCCCCGGGGTTCGGCCCTGAAGACGTGCCGCGTCCGAGGTGTCTTCGCCGGGCGTTTTCCGGCCAATTCTCACGAGCGTTCTGCCCAAACCGGGATCGGTTTGGGCAGAACGCTCGTGAGAATTGGCCGGCGTTGGGCAGTCCTGCGGACTTCCCTGCTCTCCAGGGCCCAGGGTCCTTTCTCGCCCAGGGCATGTTGCGGCCGCCTGGAAATCGCACGGAAAAGACGCGGCCCACCCGGGGGCGCCAACGCAGTGGAGCATTCCGGGGGCAGAGTTGAAGGACGGATGGCGGCCGGGCATGCGCCTTCGTCTTTCGGGAGGATGGGGCGCCCAAGGATGGGGTTGACCTCATTTTGGCATGAAGGTTTATCTCACTCCGAGGGTTTTCCGAAGCGCCGGGAGTCGCGGTTGGCGCCTTCGTGGTTGGGAGATGCGTGGCTGCGGGACTCAGGTTTCCCGATATGGAGGCCACGAGGATAAGGACCCCGGAGGCAGAAGGCTGGGGAATCGAGCGAGCGTTCGAGCCCGGGCTTCGTGATGGGCCCCGACCCATGGGATAGCGCCAGGGACGGGACCCCCGCTGGCCGAGGATCCGCAGGCGTTCACCTCGCACCAGTCCATCTCAGGGCATGCCTCTTGGATGTGTTCGGGAGCGGGCACTCACAATGCGCGGCCAGGCCCCGGGGTGTAGCCCTGAAGACGTGCGGCACCCGAGGTGAGTTCGCCGGGCGTTTTCCGGCCAATTCTCACGAGCGTTCTGCCCAAACCGGGATCGGTTTGGGCAGAACGCTCGTGAGAATTGGCCGGCGTTGGGCAGCCCTTCGGACCGCCCTGCTGTCCAGGGCCTAGGGTCCTTTCTCACCCAGGGCATGTTTCGGCCACCCGGAAATTGCATGGAAAAGACGCAGCCCACCCGGGGGCGCCGGCGCAGTGAAGGGTTCCCGGAGCAGAGTTGAAGGACTGATGGCGTCCGGGCGTTCGCCCCCGACTTTCGGGAAGATGGCACGCCCAAGAAAGGGGATGACCTCATGTTCGCCACGAAATTTTATCTCACTCCGAGGGTTTTGCGATGCGCCGCGAGTCTCAGTTGTCGCCTTCGTGTTTGGGAGATGCGTGGCTGCAGGACTCAGGTTTCCCGATATGGAGGCCACGAGGATCTGGACCCTGGAAGCAGAAGGCTGGGGAAGCGAGCGAGCATTGGAACCCAGGCTTCGTGATGGGTGGGGACCCATGGTATAGCGCCAGGGACGGGACCCCCGCAGGCCGAGGTTCTGCAGGCGTTGTCCTCGCTGCAGTCCATTTCACGGAGTGCCTCTTGGTAGGGTACGGGAGCGGGCACTCACAATGCCCACCCAAGCCCAGGGGGGCGGCCCTGCACATGCGCGGACCCGAGGTGACTTCGCCGGGCGTTTTCCGGCCAACTCTCACGAGCATTCTGCACCATCCGGGATCAGTTAGGGCAGAACGCTCGTGAGAATTGGCCGGCGTTGGACCGCCAAGTGGACCACCCTGCTCTCCAGGGCCCAGGGCCATTTCTCGCCCAGGGTATGTGTCGGCCACCCGGAAATCGCAGGGAAATGACGTGGCCCACCCGGAGGCACCGGCGCACTGGAGCGTTCCGGGAGCTGAGTTGAAGGACCGATGGCGCCGGGCATTTGCCTCCGTCTTTCGGGAAGATGGGGCGCCCAAGTATTGGGATGAACTCATTTTGGGCACGAAGGTGTATCTCACTCCGAGGGTTGTCCGTAGCGCTGGGAGTTGCTATTGGCGCCTCGTTGTTGGGAGATGTGTGGCTGCGGGACTCAAGGTTCCCGATATGGAGGCCACGAGGAACAGGACCTCGGACGCAGACGGATGAGGAAGCGAGCGAGCCTTTGAGCTTGGGCTTCGTGTCGGCCCAGACCCATGGTATAGGGCCAGGGATGGGGCCCCCACAGGCCGAGGAACCGCAGGCTTTGTCCTCGCCACAGTCCGTCTCAAAGAGTGCCTCTTTTCGGGGTTCCGGTATGGGCACTCCCAATGCCCGGCCAGGCCCCGGGGTTCGGCCCTGAAGACGTGCCGCGTCCGAGGTGTCTTCGCCGGGCGTTTTCCGGCCAATTCTCACGAGCGTTCTGCGCAAACCGGGATCGGTTTGGGCAGAACGCTCGTGAGAATTGGCTGGCGTTGGGCAGTCCTGCGGACTTCCCTGCTCTCCAGGGCCCAGGGTCCTTTCTCGCCCAGGGCATGTTGCGGCCGCCTGGAAATCGCACGGAAAAGACGCGGCCCACCCGGGGGCGCCAACGCAGTGGAGCATTCCGGGGGCAGAGTTGAAGGACGGATGATGGCCGGGCATGCGCCTTCGTCTTTCGGGAGGATGGGGCGCCCAAGGATGGGGTTGACCTCATTTTGGCATGAAGGTTTATCTCACTCCGAGGGTTTTCCGAAGCGCCGGGAGTCGCGGTTGGCGCCTTCGTGGTTGGGAGATGCGTGGCTGCGGGACTCAGGTTTCCCGATATGGAGGCCACGAGGATAAGGACCCCGGAGGCAGAAGGCTGGGGAATCGAGCGAGCGTTCGAGCCCGGGCTTCGTGATGGGCCCGGACCCATGGGATAGCGCCAGGGACGGGACCCCCGCTGGCCGAGGATCCGCAGGCGTTCACCTCGCACCAGTCCATCTCAGGGCATGCCTCTTGGATGTGTTCGGGAGCGGGCACTCACAATGCGCGGCCAGGTCCCGGGGTGTAGCCCTGAAGACGTGCGGCACCCGAGGTGAGTTCGCCGGGCGTTTTCCGGCCAATTCTCACGAGCGTTCTGCCCAAACCGGGATCGGTTTGGGCAGAACGCTCGTGAGAATTGGCCGGCGTTGGGCAGCCCTTTGGACCGCCCTGCTGTCCAGGGCCTAGGGTCCTTTCTCACCCAGGGCATGTTTCGGCCACCCGGAAATTGCATGGAAAAAACGCAGCCCACCCGGGGGCGCCGGCGCAGTGAAGCGTTCCCGGAGCAGAGTTGAAGGACTGAAGGCGTCCGGGCGTTCGCCCCCGACTTTCGGGAAGATGGCACGCCCAAGAAAGGGGATGACCTCATGTTCGCCACGAAATTTTATCTCACTCCGAGGGTTTTGCGATGCGCCGCGAGTCTCAGTTGTCGCCTTCGTGTTTGGGAGATGCGTGGCTGCAGGACTCAGGTTTCCCGATATGGAGGCCACGAGGATCTGGACCCTGGAAGCAGAAGGCTGGGGAAGCGAGCGAGCATTGGAACCCAGGCTTCGTGATGGGTGGGGACCCATGGTATAGCGCCAGGGACGGGACCCCCGCAGGCCGAGGTTCTGCAGGCGTTGTCCTCGCTGCAGTCCATTTCACGGAGTGCCTCTTGGCAGGGTACGGGAGCGGGCACTCACAATGCCCACCCAAGCCCAGGTGGGCGGCCCTGCACATGCGCGGACCCGAGGTGACTTCGCCGGGCGTTTTCCGGCCAACTCTCACGAGCATTCGGCACCATCCGGGATCAGTTAGGGCAGAACGCTCGTGAGAATTGGCCGGCGTTGGACCGCCAAGTGGACCACCCTGCTCTCCAGGGCCCAGGGCCATTTCTCGCCCAGGGTATGTGTCGGCCACCCGGAAATCGCAGGGAAATGACGTGGCCCACCCGGAGGCACCGGGGCACTGGAGCGTTCCGGGAGCTGAGTTGAAGGACCGATGGCGCCGGGCATTTGCCTCCGTCTTTCGGGAAGATGGGGCGCCCAAGTATTGGGATGAACTCATTTTGGGCACGAAGGTGTATCTCACTCCGAGGGTTGTCCGTAGCACTGGGAGTTGCTATTGGCGCCTCGTTGTTGGGAGATGTGTGGCTGCGGGACTCAAGGTTCCCGATATGGAGGCCACGAGGAACAGGACCTCGGACGCAGACGGATGAGGAAGCGAGCGAGCCTTTGAGCTTGGGCTTCGTGTCGGCCCAGACCCATGGTATAGGGCCAGGGATGGGGCCCCCACAGGCCGAGGAACCGCAGTTTTTGTCCTCGCCACAGTCCGTCTCAAAGAGTGCCTCTTTTCGGGGTTCCGGTACGGGCACTCCCAATGCCCGGCCAGGCCCCGGGGTTCGGCCCTGAAGACGTGCCGCGTCCGAGGTGTCTTCGCCGGGCGTTTCCCGGCCAATTCTCACGAGCGTTCTGCCCAAACCGGAATCGGTTTGGGCAGAACGCTCGTGAGAATTGGCCGGCGTTGGGCAGTCCTGCGGACTTCCCTGCTCTCCAGGGCCCAGGGTCCTTTCTCGCCCAGGGCATGTTGCGGCCGCCTGGAAATCGCACGGAAAAGACGCGGCCCACCCGGGGGCGCCAACGCAGTGGAGCATTCCGGGGGCAGAGTTGAAGGACGGATGGCGGCCGGGCATGCGCCTTCGTCTTTCGGGAGGATGGGGCGCCCAAGGATGGGGTTGACCTCATTTTGGCATGAAGGTTTATCTCACTCCGAGGGTTTTCCGAAGCGCCGGGAGTCGCGGTTGGCACCTTCGTGGTTGGGAGATGCGTAGCTGCGGGACTCAGGTTTCCCGATATGGAGGCCACGAGGATAAGGACCCCGGAGGCAGAAGGCTGGGGAATCGAGCGAGCGTTCGAGCCCGGGCTTCGTGATGGGCCCGGACCCATGGGATAGCGCCAGGGACGGGACCCCCGCTGGCCGAGGATCCGCAGGCGTTCACCTCGCACCAGTCCATCTCAGGGCATGCCTCTTGGATGTGTTCGGGAGCGGGCACTCACAATGCGCGGCCAGGCCCCGGGGTGTAGCCCTGAAGACGTGCGGCACCCGAGGTGAGTTCGCCGGGCGTTTTCCGGCCAATTCTCACGAGCGTTCTGCCCAAACCGGGATCGGTTTGGTCAGAACGCTCGTGAGAATTGACCGGCGTTGGGCAGCCCTTCGGACCGCCCTGATGTCCAGGGCCTAGGGTCCTTTCTCACCCAGGGCATGTTTCGGCCACCCGGAAATTGCATGGAAAAGACGCAGCCCACCCGGGGGCGCCGGCGCAGTGAAGCGTTCCCGGAGCAGAGTTGAAGGACTGATGGCTTCCGGGCGTTCGCCCCCGACTTTCGGGAAGATGGCACGCCCAAGAAAGGGGATGACCTCATGTTCGCCACGAAATTTTATCTCACTCCGAGGGTTTTGCGATGCGCCGCGAGTCTCAGTTGTCGCCTTCGTGTTTGGGAGATGCGTGGCTGCAGGACTCAGGTTTCCCGATATGGAGGCCACGAGGATCTGGACCCTGGAAGCAGAAGGCTGGGGAAGCGAGCGAGCATTGGAACCCAGGCTTCGTGATGGGTGGGGACCCATGGTATAGCGCCAGGGACGGGACCCCCGCAGGCCGAGGTTCTGCAGGCGTTGTCCTCGCTGCAGTCCATTTCACGGAGTGCCTCTTGGCAGGGTACGGGAGCGGGCACTCACAATGCCCACCCAAGCCCAGGGGGGCGGCCCTGCACATGCGCGGACCCGAGGTGACTTCGCCGGGCGTTTTCCGGCCAACTCTCACGAGCATTCTTCACCATCCGGGATCAGTTAGGGCAGAACGCTCGTGAGAATTGGCCGGCGTTGGACCGCCAAGTGGACCACCCTGCTCTCCAGGGCCCAGGGCCATTTCTCGCCCAGGGTATGTGTCGGCCACCCGGAAATCGCAGGGAAATGACGTGGCCCACCCGGAGGCACCGGCGCACTGGAGCGTTCCGGGAGCTGAGTTGAAGGACCGATGGCGCCGGGCATTTGCCTCCGTCTTTCGGGAAGATGGGGCGCCCAAGTATTGGGATGAACTCATTTTGGGCACGAAGGTTTATCTCACTCCGAGGGTTGTCCGTAGCGCTGGGAGTTGCTATTGGCGCCTCGTTGTTGGGAGATGTGTGGCTGCGGGACTCAAGGTTCCCGATATGGAGGCCACGAGGAACAGGACCTCGGACGCAGATGGATGAGGAAGCGAGCGAGCCTTTGAGCTTGGGCTTCGTGTCGGCCCAGACCCATGGTATAGGGCCAGGGATGGGGCCCCCACAGGCCGAGGAACCGCAGTTTTTGTCCTCGCCACAGTCCGTCTCAAAGAGTGCCTCTTTTCGGGGTTCCGGTACGGGCACTCCCAATGCCCGGCCAGGCCCCGGGGTTCGGCCCTGAAGACGTGCCGCGTCCGAGGTGTCTTCGCCGGGCGTTTCCCGGCCAATTCTCACGAGCGTTCTGCCCAAACAGGGATCGGTTTGGGCAGAACGCTCGTGAGAATTGGCCGGCGTTGGGCAGTCCTGCGGACTTCCCTGCTCTCCAGGGCCCAGGGTCCTTTCTCGCCCAGGGCATGTTGCGGCCGCCTGGAAATCGCACGGAAAAGACGCGGCCCACCCGGGGGCGCCAACGCAGTGGAGCATTCCGGGGGCAGAGTTGAAGGACGGATGGCGGCCGGGCATGCGCCTTCGTCTTTCGGGAGGATGGGGCGCCCAAGGATGGGGTTGACCTCATTTTGGCATGAAGGTTTATCTCACTCCGAGGGTTTTCCGAAGCGCCGGGAGTCGCGGTTGGCGCCTTCGTGGTTGGGAGATGCGTGGCTGCGGGACTCAGGTTTCCCGATATGGAGGCCACGAGGATAAGGACCCCGGAGGGAGAAGGCTGGGGAATCGAGCGAGCGTTCGAGCCCGGGCTTCGTGATGGGCCCGGACCCATGGGATAGCGCCAGGGAAGGGACCCCCGCTGGCCGAGGATCCGCAGGCGTTCACCTCGCACCAGTCCATCTCAGGGCATGCCTCTTGGATGTGTTCGGGAGCGGGCACTCACAATGCGCGGCCAGGCCCCGGGGTGTAGCCCTGAAGACGTGCGGCACCCGAGGTGAGTTCGCCGGGCGTTTTCCGGCCAATTCTCACGAGCGTTCTGCCCAAACCGGGATCGGTTTGGGCAGAACGCTCGTGAGAATTGGCCGGCGTTGGGCAGCCCTTCGGACCGCCCTGCTGTCCAGGGCCTAGGGTCCTTTCTCACCCATGGCATGTTTCGGCCACCCGGAAATTGCATGGAAAAGACGCAGCCCACCCGGGGGCGCCGGTGCAGTGAAGCGTTCCCGGAGCAGAGTTGAAGGACTGATGGCGTCCGGGCGTTCGCCCCCGACTTTCGGGAAGATGGCACGCCCAAGAAAGGGGATGACCTCATGTTCGCCACGAATTTTTATCTCACTCCGAGGGTTTTGCGATGCGCCGCGAGTCTCAGTTGTCGCCTTCGTGTTTGGGAGATGCGTGGCTGCAGGACTCAGGTTTCCCGATATGGAGGCCACGAGGATCTGGACCCTGGAAGCAGAAGGCTGGGGAAGCGAGCGAGCATTGGAACCCAGGCTTCGTGATGGGTGGGGACCCATGGTATAGCGCCAGGGACGGGACCCCCGCAGGCCGAGGTTCTGCAGGCGTTGTCCTCGCTGCAGTCCATTTCACGGAGTGCCTCTTGGCAGGGTACGGGAGCGGGCACTCACAATGCCCACCCAAGCCCAGGGGGGCGGCCCTGCACATGCGCGGACCCGAGGTGACTTCGCCGGGCGTTTTCCGGCCAACTCTCACGAGCATTCTGCACCATCCGGGATCAGTTAGGGCAGAACGCTCGTGAGAATTGGCCGGCGTTGGACCGCCAAGTGGACCACCCTGCTCTCCAGGGCCCAGGGCCATTTCTCGCCCAGGGTATGGGTCGGCCACCCGGAAATCGCAGGGAAATGACGTGGCCCACCCGGAGGCACCGGCACACTGGAGCGTTCCTGGAGCTGAGTTGAAGGACCGATGGCGCCGGGCATTTGCCTCCGTCTTTCGGGAAGATGGGGCGCCCAAGTATTGGGATGAACTCATTTTTGGCACGAAGGTGTATCTCACTCCGAGGGTTGTCCGTAGCGCTGGGAGTTGCTATTGGCGCCTCGTTGTTGGGAGATGTGTGGCTGCGGGACTCAAGGTTCCCGATATGGAGGCCACGAGGAACAGGACCTCGGACGCAGACGGATGAGGAAGCGAGCGAGCCTTTGAGCTTGGGCTTCGTGTCGGCCCAGACCCATGGTATAGGGCCAGGGATGGGGCCCCCACAGGCCGAGGAACCGCAGGCTTTGTCCTCGCCACAGTCCGTCTCAAAGAGTGCCTCTTTTCGGGGTTCCGGTACGGGCACACCCAATGCCCGGCCAGGCCCCGGGGTTCGGCCCTGAAGACGTGCCGCGTCCGAGGTGTCTTCGCCGGGCGTTTTCCGGCCAATTCTCACGAGCCTTCTGCCCAAACCGGGATCGGTTTGGGCAGAACGCTCGTGAGAATTGGCCGGCGTTGGGCAGTCCTGCGGACTTCCCTGCTCTCCAGGGCCCAGGTTCCTTTCTCGCCCAGGGCATGTTGCGGCCGCCTGGAAATCGCACGGAAAAGACGCGGCCCACCCGGGGGCGCCAACGCAGTGGAGCATTCCGGGGGCAGAGTTGAAGGACGGATGGCGGCCGGGCATGCGCCTTCGTCTTTCGGGAGGATGGGGCGCCCAAGGATGGGGTTGACCTCATTTTGGCATGAAGGTTTATCTCACTCCGAGGGTTTTCCGAAGCGCCGGGAGTCGCGGTTGGCGCCTTCGTGGTTGGGAGATGCGTGGCTGTGGGACTCAGGTTTCCCGATATGGAGGCCACGAGGATAAGGACCCCGGAGGCAGAAGGCTGGGGAATCGAGCGAGCGATCGAGCCCGGGCTTCGTGATGGGCCCGGACCCATGGGATAGCGCCAGGGACGGGACCCCCGCTGGCCGAGGATCCGCAGGCGTTCACCTCGCACCAGTCCATCTCAGGGCATGCCTCTTGGATGTGTTCGGGAGCGGGCACTCACAATGCGCGGCGAGGTCCCGGGGTGTAGCCCTGAAGACGTGCGGCACCCGAGGTGAGTTCGCCGGGCGTTTTCCGGCCAATTCTCACGAGCGTTCTGCCCAAACCGGGATCGGTTTGGGCAGAACGCTCGTGAGAATTGGCCGGCGTTGGGCAGTCCTGCGGACTTCCCTGCTCTCCAGGGCCCAGGGTCCTTTCTCGCCCAGGGCATGTTGCGGCCGCCTGGAAATCGCACGGAAAAGACGCGGCCCACCCGGGGGCGCCAACGCAGTGGAGCATTCCGGGGGCAGAGTTGAAGGACGGATGGCGGCCGGGCATGCGCCTTCGTCTTTCGGGAGGATGGGGCGCCCAAGGATGGGGTTGACCTCATTTTGGCATGAAGGTTTATCTCACTCCGAGGGTTTTCCGAAGCGCCGGGAGTCGCGGTTGGCGCCTTCGTGGTTGGGAGATGCGTGGCTGCGGGACTCAGGTTTCCCGATATGGAGGCCACGAGGATAAGGACCCCGGAGGCAGAAGGCTGGGGAATCGAGCGAGCGTTCGAGCCCGGGCTTCGTGATGGGCCCGGACCCATGGGATAGCGCCAGGGAAGGGACCCCCGCTGGCCGAGGATCCGCAGGCGTTCACCTCGCACCAGTCCATCTCAGGGCATGCCTCTTGGATGTGTTCGGGAGCGGGCACTCACAATGCGCGGCCAGGCCCCGGGGTGTAGCCCTGAAGACGTGCGGCACCCGAGGTGAGTTCGCCGGGCGTTTTCCGGCCAATTCTCACGAGCGTTCTGCCCAAACCGGGATCGGTTTGGGCAGAACGCTCGTGAGAATTGGCCGGCGTTGGGCAGCCCTTCGGACCGCCCTGCTGTCCAGGGCCTAGGGTCCTTTCTCACCCAGGGCATGTTTCGGCCACCCGGAAATTGCATGGAAAAGACGCAGCCCACCCGGGGGCGCCGGTGCAGTGAAGCGTTCCCGGAGCAGAGTTGAAGGACTGATGGCGTCCGGGCGTTCGCCCCCGACTTTCGGGAAGATGGCACGCCCAAGAAAGGGGATGACCTCATGTTCGCCACGAATTTTTATCTCACTCCGAGGGTTTTGCGATGCGCCGCGAGTCTCAGTTGTCGCCTTCGTGTTTGGGAGATGCGTGGCTGCAGGACTCAGGTTTCCCGATATGGAGGCCACGAGGATCTGGACCCTGGAAGCAGAAGGCTGGGGAAGCGAGCGAGCATTGGAACCCAGGCTTCGTGATGGGTGGGGACCCATGGTATAGCGCCAGGGACGGGACCCCCGCAGGCCGAGGTTCTGCAGGCGTTGTCCTCGCTGCAGTCCATTTCACGGAGTGCCTCTTGGCAGGGTACGGGAGCGGGCACTCACAATGCCCACCCAAGCCCAGGGGGGCGGCCCTGCACATGCGCGGACCCGAGGTGACTTCGCCGGGCGTTTTCCGGCCAACTCTCACGAGCATTCTGCACCATCCGGGATCAGTTAGGGCAGAACGCTCGTGAGAATTGGCCGGCGTTGGACCGCCAAGTGGACCACCCTGCTCTCCAGGGCCCAGGGCCATTTCTCGCCCAGGGTATGGGTCGGCCACCCGGAAATCGCAGGGAAATGACGTGGCCCACCCGGAGGCACCGGCACACTGGAGCGTTCCTGGAGCTGAGTTGAAGGACCGATGGCGCCGGGCATTTGCCTCCGTCTTTCGGGAAGATGGGGCGCCCAAGTATTGGGATGAACTCATTTTGGGCACGAAGGTGTATCTCACTCCGAGGGTTGTCCGTAGCGCTGGGAGTTGCTATTGGCGCCTCGTTGTTGGGAGATGTGTGGCTGCGGGACTCAAGGTTCCCGATATGGAGGCCACGAGGAACAGGACCTCGGACGCAGACGGATGAGGAAGCGAGCGAGCCTTTGAGCTTGGGCTTCGTGTCGGCCCAGACCCATGGTATAGGGCCAGGGATGGGGCCCCCACAGGCCGAGGAACCGCAGGCTTTGTCCTCGCCACAGTCCGTCTCAAAGAGTGCCTCTTTTCGGGGTTCCGGTACGGGCACTCCCAATGCCCGGCCAGGCCCCGGGGTTCGGCCCTGAAGACGTGCCGCGTCCGAGGTGTCTTCGCCGGGCGTTTTCCGGCCAATTCTCACGAGCGTTCTGCGCAAACCGGGATCGGTTTGGGCAGAACGCTCGTGAGAATTGGCTGGCGTTGGGCAGTCCTGCGGACTTCCCTGCTCTCCAGGGCCCAGGGTCCTTTCTCGCCCAGGGCATGTTGCGGCCGCCTGGAAATCGCACGGAAAAGACGCGGCCCACCCGGGGGCGCCAACGCAGTGGAGCATTCCGGGGGCAGAGTTGAAGGACGGATGGCGGCCGGGCATGCGCCTTCGTCTTTCGGGAGGATGGGGCGCCCAAGGATGGGGTTGACCTCATTTTGGCATGAAGGTTTATCTCACTCCGAGGGTTTTCCGAAGCGCCGGGAGTCGCGGTTGGCGCCTTCGTGGTTGGGCGATGCGTGGCTGTGGGACTCAGGTTTCCCGATATGGAGGCCACGAGGATAAGGACCCCGGAGGCAGAAGGCTGGGGAATCGAGCGAGCGATCGAGCCCGGGCTTCGTGATGGGCCCGGACCCATGGGATAGCGCCAGGGACGGGACCCCCGCTGGCCGAGGATCCGCAGGCGTTCACCTCGCACCAGTCCATCTCAGGGCATGCCTCTTGGATGTGTTCGGGAGCGGGCACTCACAATGCGCGGCCAGGTCCCGGGGTGTAGCCCTGAAGACGTGCGGCACCCGAGGTGAGTTCGCCGGGCGTTTTCCGGCCAATTCTCACGAGCGTTCTGCCCAAACCGGGATCGGTTTGGGCAGAACGCTCGTGATAATTGGCCGGCGTTGGGCAGCCCTTCGGACCGCCCTGCTGTCCAGGGCCTAGGGTCCTTTCTCACCCAGGGCATGTTTCGGCCACCCGGAAATTGCATGGAAAAGACGCAGCCCACCCGGGTGCGCCGGCGCAGTGAAGCGTTCCCGGAGCAGAGTTGAAGGACTGATGGCGTCCGGGCGTTCGCCCCCGACTTTCGGGAAGATGGCACGCCCAAGAAAGGGGATGACCTCATGTTCGCCACGAAATTTTATCTCACTCCGAGGGTTTTGCGATGCGCCGCGAGTCTCAGTTGTCGCCTTCGTGTTTGGGAGATGCGTGGCTGCAGGACTCAGGTTTCCCGATATGGAGGCCACGAGGATCTGGACCCTGGAAGCAGAAGGCTGGGGAAGCGAGCGAGCATTGGAACCCAGGCTTCGTGATGGGTGGGGACCCATGGTATAGCGCCAGGGACGGGACCCCCGCAGGCCGAGGTTCTGCAGGCGTTGTCCTCGCTGCAGTCCATTTCACGGAGTGCCTCTTGGCAGGGTACGGGAGCGGGCACTCACAATGCCCACCCAAGCCCAGGGGGGCGGCCCTGCACATGCGCGGACCCGAGGTGACTTCGCCGGGCGTTTTCCGGCCAACTCTCACGAGCATTCTGCACCATCCGGGATCAGTTAGGGCAGAACGCTCGTGAGAATTGGCCGGCGTTGGACCGCCAAGTGGAACACCCTGCTCTCCAGGGCCCAGGGCCATTTCTCGCCCAGGGTATGTGTCGGCCACCCGGAAATCGCAGGGAAATGACGTGGCCCACCCGGAGGCACCGGCGCACTGGAGCGTTCCGGGAGCTGAGTTGAAGGACCGATGGCGCCGGGCATTTGCCTCCGACTTTCGGGAAGATGTGGCGCCCAAGTATTGGGATGAACTCATTTTGGGCACGAAGGTGTATCTCACTCCGAGGGTTGTCCGTAGCGCTGGGAGTTGCTATTGGCGCCTCGTTGTTGGGAGATGTGTGGCTGCGGGACTCAAGGTTCCCGATATGGAGGCCACGAGGAACAGGACCTCAGACGCAGACGGATGAGGAAGCGAGCGAGCCTTTGAGCTTGGGCTTCGTGTCGGCCCAGACCCATGGTATAGGGCCAGGGATGGGCCCCCACAGGCCAAGGAACCGCAGGCTTTGTCCTCGCCACAGTCCGTCTCAAAGAGTGCCTCTTTTCGGGGTTCCGGTACGGGCACTCCCAATGCCCGGCCAGGTCCCGGGGTTCGGCCCTGAAGACGTGCTGCGTCCGAGGTGTCTTCGCCGGGCTTTTTCCAGCCAATTCTCACGAGCGTTCTGCCCAAACCGGTTTGGGCAGAACGCTCGTGAGAATTGGCCGGCGTTGGGCAGTCCTGCGGACTTCCCTGCTCTCCAGGGCCCAGGGTCCTTTCTCGCCCAGGGCATGTTGCGGCCGCCTGGAAATCGCACGGAAAAGACGCGGCCCACCCGGGGGCGCCAACGCAGTGGAGCATTCCGGGGGCAGAGTTGAAGGACGGATGGCGGCCGGGCATGCGCCTTCGTCTTTCGGGAGGATGGGGCGCCCAAGGACGGGGTTGACCTCATTTTGGCATGAAGGTTTATCTCACTCCGAGGGTTTTCCGAAGCGCCGGGAGTCGCGGTTGGCGCCTTCGTGGTTGGGAGATGTGTGGCTGCGGGACTCAGGTTTCCCGATATGGAGGCCACGAGGATAAGGACCCCGGAGGCAGAAGGCTGGGGAATCGAGCGAGCGTTCGAGCCCGGGCTTCGTGATGGGCCCGGACCCATGGGATAGCGCCAGGGACGGGACCCCCGCTGGCCGAGGATCCGCAGGCGTTCACCTCGCACCAGTCCATCTCAGGGCATGCCTCTTGGATGTGTTCGGGAGCGGGCACTCACAATGCGCGGCCAGGTCCCGGGGTGTAGCCCTGAAGACGTGCGGCACCCGAGGTGAGTGCGCCGGGCGTTTTCCGGCCAATTCTCACGAGCGTTCTGCCCAAACCGATCCCGGTTTGGGCAGAACGCTCGTGAGAATTGGCCGGCGTTGGGCAGCCCTTCGGACCGCCCTGCTGTCCAGGGCCTAGGGTCCTTTCTCACCCAGGGCATGTTTCGGCCACCTGGAAATTGCATGGAAAAGACGCAGCCCACCCGGGGGCGCCGGCGCAGTGAAGCGTTCCCGGAGCAGAGTTGAAGGACTGATGGTGTCCGGGCGTTCGCCCCCGAATTTCGGGAAGATGGCACGCCCAAGAAAGGGGATGACCTCATGTTCGCCACGAAATTTTATCTCACACCGAGGGTTTTGCGATGCGCCGCGAATCTCAGTTGTCGCCTTCGTGTTTCGGAGATGCGTGGCTGCAGGACTCAGGTTTCCCGATATGGAGGCCACGAGGATCTGGACCCTGGAAGCAGAAGGCTGGGGAAGCGAGCGAGCATTGGAACCCAGGCTTCGTGATGGGTGGGGACCCATGGTATAGCGCCAGGGACGGGACCCCCGCAGGCCGAGGTTCTGCAGGCGTTGTCCTCGCTGCAGTCCATTTCACGGAGTGCCTCTTGGCAGGGTACGGGAGCGGGCACTCACAATGCCCACCCAAGCCCAGGGGGGCGGCCCTGCACATGCGCGGACCCGAGGTGACTTCGCCGGGCGTTTTCCGGCCAACTCTCACGAGCATTCTGCACCATCCAGGATCAGTTAGGGCAGAACGCTCGTGAGAATTGGCCGGCGTTGGACCGCCAAGTGGACCACCCTGCTCTCCAGGGCCCAGGGCCATTTCTCGCCCAGGGTATGTGTCGGCCACCCGGAAATCGTAGGGAAATGACGTGGCCCACCCGGAGGCACCGGCGCACTGGAGCGTTCCGGGAGCTGAGTTGAAGGACCGATGGCGCCGGGCTTTTGCCTCCGTCTTTCGGGAAGATGGGGCGCCCAAGTATTGGGATGAACTCATTTTGGGCACGAAGGTGTATCTCACTCCGAGGGTTGTCCGTAGCGCTGGGAGTTGCTATTGGCGCCTCGTTGTTGGGAGATGTGTGGCTGCGGGACTCAAGGTTCCCGATATGGAGGCCACGAGGAACAGGACCTCGGACGCAGACGGATGAGGAAGCGAGCAAGCCTTTGAGCTTGGGCTTCGTGTCGGCCCAGACCCATGGTATAGGGCCAGGGATGGGCCCCCACAGGCCGAGGAACCGCAGGCTTTGTCCTCGCCACAGTCCTCTCAAAGAGTGCCTCTTTTCGGGGTTCCGGTACGGGCACTCCCAATGCCCGGCCAGGCCCCGGGGTTCGGCCCTGAAGACGTGCCGCGTCCGAGGTGTCTTCGCCGGGCGTTTTCCGGCCAATTCTCACGAGCGTTCTGCCCAAACCGGGATCGGTTTGGGCAGAACGCTCGTGAGAATTGGCCGGCGTTGGGCAGTCCTGCGGACTTCCCTGCTCTCCAGGGCCCAGGGTCCTTTCTCGCCCAGGGCATGTTGCGGCCGCCTGGAAATCGCACGGAAAAGACGCGGCCCACCCGGGGGCGCCAACGCAGTGGAGCATTCCGGGGGCAGAGTTGAAGGACGGATGGCGGCCGGGCATGCGCCTTCGTCTTTCGGGAGGATGGGGCGCCCAAGGATGGGGTTGACCTCATTTTGGCATGAAGGTTTATCTCACTCCGAGGGTTTTCCGAAGCGCCGGGAGTCGCGGTTGGCGCCTTCGTGGTTGGGAGATGCGTGGCTGCGGGACTCAGGTTTCCCGATATGGAGGCCACGAGGATAAGGACCCCGGAGGCAGAAGGCTGGGGAATCGAGCGAGCGTTCGAGCCCGGGCTTCGTGATGGGCCCGGACCCATGGGATAGCGCCAGGGACGGGACCCCCGCTGGCCGAGGATCCGCAGGCGTTCACCTCGCACCAGTCCATCTCAGGGCATGCCTCTTGGATGTGTTCGGGAGCGGGCACTCACAATGCGCGGCCAGGCCCCGGGGTGTAGCCCTGAAGACGTGCGGCACCCGAGGTGAGTTCGCCGGGCGTTTTCCGGCCAATTCTCACGAGCGTTCTGCCCAAACCGGGATCGGTTTGGGCAGAACGCTCGTGAGAATTGGCCGGCGTTGGGCAGCCCTTCGGACCGCCCTGCTGTCCAGGGCCTAGATCCTTTCTCACCCAGGGCATGTTTCGGCCACCCGGAAATTGCATGGAAAAGACGCAGCCCACCCGGGGGCGCCGGCGCAGTGAAGCGTTCCCGGAGCAGAGTTGAAGGACTGATGGTGTCCGGGCGTTCGCCCCCGACTTTCGGGAAGATGGCACGCCCAAGAAAGGGGATGACCTCATGTTCGCCACGAATTTTTATCTCACTCCGAGGGTTTTGCGATGCGCCGCGAGTCTCAGTTGTCGCCTTCGTGTTTGGGAGATGCGTGGCTGCAGGACTCAGGTTTCCCGATATGGAGGCCACGAGGATCTGGACCCTGGAAGCAGAAGGCTGGGGAAGCGAGCGAGCATTGGAACCCAGGCTTCGTGATGGGTGGGGACCCATGGTATAGCGCCAGGGACGGGACCCCCGCAGGCCGAGGTTCTGCAGGCGTAGTCCTCGCTGCAGTCCATTTCACGGAGTGCCTCTTGGCAGGGTACGGGAGCGGGCACTCACAATGCCCACCCAAGCCCAGGGGGGCGGCCCTGCACATGCGCGGACCCGAGGTGACTTCGCCGGGCGTTTTCTGGCCAACTCTCACGAGCATTCTGCACCATCCGGGATCAGTTAGGGCAGAACCCTCGTGAGAATTGGCCGGCGTTGGACCGCCAAGTGGACCACCCTGCTCTCCAGGGCCCAGGGCCATTTCTCGCCCAGGGTATGTGTCGGCCACCCGGAAATCGCAGGGAAATGACGTGGCCCACCCGGAGGCACCGGCGCACTGGAGCGTTCCGGGAGCTGAGTTGAAGGACCGATGGCGCCGGGCATTTGCCTCCGTCTTTCGGGAAGATGGGGCGCCCAAGTATTGGGATGAACTCATTTTGGGCACGAAGGTGTATCTCACTCCGAGGGTTGTCCGTAGCGCTGGGAGTTGCTATTGGCGCCTCGTTGTTGGGAGATGTGTGGCTGCGGGACTCAAGGTTCCCGATATGGAGGCCACGAGGAACAGGACCTCAGACGCAGACGGATGAGGAAGCGAGCGAGCCTTTGAGCTTGGGCTTCGTGTCGGCCCAGACCCATGGTATAGGGCCAGGGATGGGCCCCCACAGGCCGAGGAACCGCAGGCTTTGTCCTCGCCACAGTCCGTCTCAAAGAGTGCCTCTTTTCGGGGTTCCGGTACGGGCACTCCCAATGCCCGGCCAGGCCCCGGGGTTCGGCCCTGAAGACGTGCCGCGTCCGAGGTGTCTTTGCCGGGCGTTTTCCGGCCAATTCTCACGAGCGTTCTGCCCAAACCGGGATCGGTTTGGGCAGAACGCTCGTGAGAATTGGCCGGCGTTGGGCAGTCCTGCGGACTTCCCTGCTCTCCAGGGCCCAGGGTCCTTTCTCGCCCAGGGCATGTTGCGGCCGCCTGGAAATCGCACGGAAAAGACGCGGCCCACCCGGGGGCGCCAACGCAGTGGAGCATTCCGGGGGCAGAGTTGAAGGACGGATGGTGGCCGGGCATGCGCCTTCGTCTTTCGGGAGGATGGGGCACCCAAGGATGGGGTTGACCTCATTTTGGCATGAAGGTTTATCTCACTCCGAGGGTTTTCCGAAGCGCCGGGAGTCGCGGTTGGCGCCTTCGTGGTTGGGAGATGCGTGGCTGCGGGACTCAGGTTTCCCGATATGGAGGCCACGAGGATAAGGACCCCGGAGGCAGAAGGCTGGGGAATCGAGCGAGCGATCGAGCCCGGGCTTCGTGATGGGCCCGGACCCATGGGATAGCGCCAGGGACGGGACCCCCGCTGGCCGAGGATCCGCAGGCGTTCACCTCGCACCAGTCCATCTCAGGGCATGCCTCTTGGATGTGTTCGGGAGCGGGCACTCACAATGCGCGGCCAGGTCCCGGGGTGTAGCCCTGAAGACGTGCGGCACCCGAGGTGAGTTCGCCGGGAGTTTTCCGGCCAATTCTCACGAGCGTTCTGCCCAAACCGATCCCGGTTTGGGCAGAACGCTCGTGAGAATTGGCCGGCGTTGGGCAGCCCTTCGGACCGCCCTGCTGTCCAGGGCCTAGGGTCCTTTCTCACCCAGGGCATGTTTCGGCCACCCGGAAATTGCATGGAAAAGACGCAGCCCACCCGGGTGCGCCGGCGCAGTGAAGCGTTCCCGGAGCAGAGTTGAAGGACTGATGGCGTCCGGGCGTTCGCCCCCGACTTTCGGGAAGATGGCACGCCCAAGAAAGGGGATGACCTCATGTTCGCCACGAATTTTTATCTCACTCCGAGGGTTTTGCGATGCGCCGCGAGTCTCAGTTGTCGCCTTCGTGTTTGGGAGATGCGTGGCTGCAGGACTCAGGTTTCCCGATATGGAGGCCACGAGGATCTGGACCCTGGAAGTAGAAGGCTGGGGAAGCGAGCGAGCATTGGAACCCAGGCTTCGTGATGGGTGGGGACCCATGGTATAGCGCCAGGGACGGGACCCCCGCAGGCCGAGGTTCTGCAGGCGTTGTCCTCGCTGCAGTCCATTTCACGGAGTGCCTCTTGGCAGGGTACGGGAGCGGGCACTCACAATGCCCACCCAAGCCCAGGGGGGCGGCCCTGCACATGCGCGGACCCGAGGTGACTTCGCCGGGCGTTTTTCGGCCAACTCTCACGAGCATTCTGCACCATCCGGGATCAGTTAGGGCAGAACGCTGGTGAGAATTGGCCGGCGTTGGACCGCCAAGTGGACCACCCTGCTCTCCAGGGCCCAGGGCCATTTCTCGCCCAGGGTATGTGTCGGCCACCCGGAAATCGCAGGGAAATGACGTGGCCCACCCGGAGGCACCGGCGCACTGGAGCGTTCCGGGAGCTGAGTTGAAGGACCGATGGCGCCGGGCATTTGCCTCCGTCTTTCGGGAAGATGTGGCGCCCAAGTATTGGGATGAACTCATTTTGGGCACGAAGGTGTATCTCACTCCGAGGGTTGTCCGTAGCGCTGGGAGTTGCTATTGGCGCCTCGTTGTTGGGAGATGTGTGGCTGCGGGACTCAAGGTTCCCGATATGGAGGCCACGAGGAACAGGACCTCAGACGCAGACGGATGAGGAAGCGAGCGAGCCTTTGAGCTTGGGCTTCGTGTCGGCCCAGACCCATGGTATAGGGCCAGGGATGGGCCCCCACAGGCCAAGGAACCGCAGGCTTTGTCCTCGCCACAGTCCGTCTCAAAGAGTGCCTCTTTTCGGGGTTCCGGTACGGGCACTCCCAATGCCCGGCCAGGTCCCGGGGTTCGGCCCTGAAGACGTGCTGCGTCCGAGGTGTCTTCGCCGGGCTTTTTCCAGCCAATTCTCATGAGCGTTCTGCCCAAACCGGTTTGGGCAGTCCTGCGGACTTCCCTGCTCTCCAGGGCCCAGGGTCCTTTCTCGCCCAGGGCATGTTGCGGCCGCCTGGAAATCGCACGGAAAAGACGCGGCCCACCCGGGGGCGCCAACGCAGTGGAGCATTCCGGGGGCAGAGTTGAAGGACGGATGGCGGCCGGGCATGCGCCTTCGTCTTTCGGGAGGATGGGGCGCCCAAGGACGGGGTTGACCTCATTTTGGCATGAAGGTTTATCTCACTCCGAGGGTTTTCCGAAGCGCCGGGAGTCGCGGTTGGCGCCTTCGTGGTTGGGAGATGTGTGGCTGCGGGACTCAGGTTTCCCGATATGGAGGCCACGAGGATAAGGACCCCGGAGGCAGAAGGCTGGGGAATCGAGCGAGCGTTCGAGCCCGGGCTTCGTGATGGGCCCGGACCCATGGGATAGCGCCAGGGACGGGACCCCCGCTGGCCGAGGATCCGCAGGCGTTCACCTCGCACCAGTCCATCTCAGGGCATGCCTCTTGGATGTGTTCGGGAGCGGGCACTCACAATGCGCGGCCAGGTCCCGGGGTGTAGACCTGAAGACGTGCGGCACACGAGGTGAGTGCGCCGGGCGTTTTCCGGCCAATTCTCACGAGCGTTCTGCCCAAACCGATCCCGGTTTGGGCAGAACGCTCGTGAGAATTGGCCGGCGTTGGGCAGCCCTTCGGACCGCCCTGCTGTCCAGGGCCTAGGGTCCTTTCTCACCCAGGGCATGTTTCGGCCACCTGGAAATTGCATGGAAAAGACGCAGCCCACCCGGGGGCGCCGGCGCAGTGAAGCGTTCCCGGAGCAGAGTTGAAGGACTGATGGTGTCCGGGCGTTCGCCCCCGAATTTCGGGAAGATGGCACGCCCAAGAAAGGGGATGACCTCATGTTCGCCACGAAATTTTATCTCACTCCGAGGGTTTTGCGATGCGCCGCGAATCTCAGTTGTCGCCTTCGTGTTTGGGAGATGCGTGGCTGCAGGACTCAGGTTTCCCGATATGGAGGCCACGAGGATCTGGACCCTGGAAGCAGAAGGCTGGGGAAGCGAGCGAGCATTGGAACCCAGGCTTCGTGATGGGTGGGGACCCATGGTATAGCGCCAGGGACGGGACCCCCGCAGGCCGAGGTTCTGCAGGCGTTGTCCTCGCTGCAGTCCATTTCACGGAGTGCCTCTTGGCAGGGTACGGGAGCGGGCACTCACAATGCCCACCCAAGCCCAGGGGGGCGGCCCTGCACATGCGCGGACCCGAGGTGACTTCGCCGGGCGTTTTCCGGCCAACTCTCACGAGCATTCTGCACCATCCAGGATCAGTTAGGGCAGAACGCTCGTGAGAATTGGCCGGCGTTGGACCGCCAAGTGGACCACCCTGCTCTCCAGGGCCCAGGGCCATTTCTCGCCCAGGGTATGTGTCGGCCACCCGGAAATCGTAGGGAAATGACGTGGCCCACCCGGAGGCACCGGCGCACTGGAGCGTTCCGGGAGCTGAGTTGAAGGACCGATGGCGCCGGGCTTTTGCCTCCGTCTTTCGGGAAGATGGGGCGCCCAAGTATTGGGATGAACTCATTTTGGGCACGAAGGTGTATCTCACTCCGAGGGTTGTCCGTAGCGCTGGGAGTTGCTATTGGCGCCTCGTTGTTGGGAGATGTGTGGCTGCGGGACTCAAGGTTCCCGATATGGAGGCCACGAGGAACAGGACCTCGGACGCAGACGGATGAGGAAGCGAGCAAGCCTTTGAGCTTGGGCTTCGTGTCGGCCCAGACCCATGGTATAGGGCCAGGGATGGGCCCCCACAGGCCGAGGAACCGCAGGCTTTGTCCTCGCCACAGTCCGTCTCAAAGAGTGCCTCTTTTCGGGGTTCCGGTACGGGCACTCCCAATGCCCGGCCAGGCCCCGGGGTTCGGCCCTGAAGACGTGCCGCGTCCGAGGTGTCTTCGCCGGGCGTTTTCCGGCCAATTCTCACGAGCGTTCTGCCCAAACCGGGATCGGTTTGGGCAGAACGCTCGTGAGAATTGGCCGGCGTTGGGCAGTCCTGCGGACTTCCCTGCTCTCCAGGGCCCAGGGTCCTTTCTCGCCCAGGGCATGTTGCGGCCGCCTGGAAATCGCACGGAAAAGACGCGGCCCACCCGGGGGCGCCAACGCAGTGGAGCATTCCGGGGGCAGAGTTGAAGGACGGATGGCGGCCGGGCATGCGCCTTCGTCTTTCGGGAGGATGGGGCGCCCAAGGATGGGGTTGACCTCATTTTGGCATGAAGGTTTATCTCACTCCGAGGGTTTTCCGAAGCGCCGGGAGTCGCGGTTGGCGCCTTCGTGGTTGGGAGATGCGTGGCTGCGGGACTCAGGTTTCCCGATATGGAGGCCACGAGGATAAGGACCCCGGAGGCAGAAGGCTGGGGAATCGAGCGAGCGTTCGAGCCCGGGCTTCGTGATGGGCCCGGACCCATGGGATAGCGCCAGGGAAGGGACCCCCGCTGGCCGAGGATCCGCAGGCGTTCACCTCGCACCAGTCCATCTCAGGGCATGCCTCTTGGATGTGTTCGGGAGCGGGCACTCACAATGCGCGGCCAGGCCCGGGGTGTAGCCCTGAAGACGTGCGGCACCCGAGGTGAGTTCGCCGGGCGTTTTCCGGCCAATTCTCACGAGCGTTCTGCCCAAACCGGGATCGGTTTGGGCAGAACGCTCGTGAGAATTGGCCGGCGTTGGGCAGCCCTTCGGACCGCCCTGCTGTCCAGGGCCTAGGGTCCTTTCTCACCCAGGGCATGTTTCGGCCACCCGGAAATTGCATGGAAAAGACGCAGCCCACCCGGGGGCGCCGGTGCAGTGAAGCGTTCCCGGAGCAGAGTTGAAGGACTGATGGCGTCCGGGCGTTCGCCCCCGACTTTCGGGAAGATGGCACGCCCAAGAAAGGGGATGACCTCATGTTCGCCACGAATTTTTATCTCACTCCGAGGGTTTTGCGATGCGCCGCGAGTCTCAGTTGTCGCCTTCGTGTTTGGGAGATGCGTGGCTGCAGGACTCAGGTTTCCCGATATGGAGGCCACGAGGATCTGGACCCTGGAAGCAGAAGGCTGGGGAAGCGAGCGAGCATTGGAACCCAGGCTTCGTGATGGGTGGGGACCCATGGTATAGCGCCAGGGACGGGACCCCCGCAGGCCGAGGTTCTGCAGGCGTTGTCCTCGCTGCAGTCCATTTCACGGAGTGCCTCTTGGCAGGGTACGGGAGCGGGCACTCACAATGCCCACCCAAGCCCAGGGGGGCGGCCCTGCACATGCGCGGACCCGAGGTGACTTCGCCGGGCGTTTTCCGGCCAACTCTCACGAGCATTCTGCACCATCCGGGATCAGTTAGGGCAGAACGCTCGTGAGAATTGGCCGGCGTTGGACCGCCAAGTGGACCACCCTGCTCTCCAGGGCCCAGGGCCATTTCTCGCCCAGGGTATGGGTCGGCCACCCGGAAATCGCAGGGAAATGACGTGGCCCACCCGGAGGCACCGGCACACTGGAGCGTTCCTGGAGCTGAGTTGAAGGACCGATGGCGCCGGGCATTTGCCTCCGTCTTTCGGGAAGATGGGGCGCCCAAGTATTGGGATGAACTCATTTTGGGCACGAAGGTGTATCTCACTCCGAGGGTTGTCCGTAGCGCTGGGAGTTGCTATTGGCGCCTCGTTGTTGGGAGATGTGTGGCTGCGGGACTCAAGGTTCCCGATATGGAGGCCACGAGGAACAGGACCTCGGACGCAGACGGATGAGGAAGCGAGCGAGCCTTTGAGCTTGGGCTTCGTGTCGGCCCAGACCCATGGTATAGGGCCAGGGATGGGGCCCCCACAGGCCGAGGAACCGCAGGCTTTGTCCTCGCCACAGTCCGTCTCAAAGAGTGCCTCTTTTCGGGGTTCCGGTACGGGCACTCCCAATGCCCGGCCAGGCCCCGGGGTTCGGCCCTGAAGACGTGCCGCGTCCGAGGTGTCTTCGCCGGGCGTTTTCCGGCCAATTCTCACGAGCCTTCTGCCCAAACCGGGATCGGTTTGGGCAGAACGCTCGTGAGAATTGGCCGGCGTTGGGCAGTCCTGCGGACTTCCCTGCTCTCCAGGGCCCAGGTTCCTTTCTCGCCCAGGGCATGTTGCGGCCGCCTGGAAATCGCACGGAAAAGACGCGGCCCACCCGGGGGCGCCAACGCAGTGGAGCATTCCGGGGGCAGAGTTGAAGGACGGATGGCGGCCGGGCATGCGCCTTCGTCTTTCGGGAGGATGGGGCGCCCAAGGATGGGGTTGACCTCATTTTGGCATGAAGGTTTATCTCACTCCGAGGGTTTTCCGAAGCGCCGGGAGTCGCGGTTGGCGCCTTCGTGGTTGGGAGATGCGTGGCTGTGGGACTCAGGTTTCCCGATATGGAGGCCACGAGGATAAGGACCCCGGAGGCAGAAGGCTGGGGAATCGAGCGAGCGATCGAGCCCGGGCTTCGTGATGGGCCCGGACCCATGGGATAGCGCCAGGGACGGGACCCCCGCTGGCCGAGGATCCGCAGGCGTTCACCTCGCACCAGTCCATCTCAGGGCATGCCTCTTGGATGTGTTCGGGAGCGGGCACTCACAATGCGCGGCCAGGTCCCGGGGTGTAGCCCTGAAGACGTGCGGCACCCGAGGTGAGTTCGCCGGGCGTTTTCCGGCCAATTCTCACGAGCGTTCTGCCCAAACCGGGATCGGTTTGGGCAGAACGCTCGTGATAATTGGCCGGCGTTGGGCAGCCCTTCGGACCGCCCTGCTGTCCAGGGCCTAGGGTCCTTTCTCACCCAGGGCATGTTTCGGCCACCCGGAAATTGCATGGAAAAGACGCAGCCCACCCGGGTGCGCCGGCGCAGTGAAGCGTTCCCGGAGCAGAGTTGAAGGACTGATGGCGTCCGGGCGTTCGCCCCCGACTTTCGGGAAGATGGCACGCCCAAGAAAGGGGATGACCTCATGTTCGCCACGAAATTTTATCTCACTCCGAGGGTTTTGCGATGCGCCGCGAGTCTCAGTTGTCGCCTTCGTGTTTGGGAGATGCGTGGCTGCAGGACTCAGGTTTCCCGATATGGAGGCCACGAGGATCTGGACCCTGGAAGCAGAAGGCTGGGGAAGCGAGCGAGCATTGGAACCCAGGCTTCGTGATGGGTGGGGACCCATGGTATAGCGCCAGGGACGGGACCCCCGCAGGCCGAGGTTCTGCAGGCGTTGTCCTCGCTGCAGTCCATTTCACGGAGTGCCTCTTGGCAGGGTACGGGAGCGGGCACTCACAATGCCCACCCAAGCCCAGGGGGGCGGCCCTGCACATGCGCGGACCCGAGGTGACTTCGCCGGGCGTTTTCCGGCCAACTCTCACGAGCATTCTGCACCATCCGGGATCAGTTAGGGCAGAACGCTCGTGAGAATTGGCCGGCGTTGGACCGCCAAGTGGAACACCCTGCTCTCCAGGGCCCAGGGCCATTTCTCGCCCAGGGTATGTGTCGGCCACCCGGAAATCGCAGGGAAATGACGTGGCCCACCCGGAGGCACCGGCGCACTGGAGCGTTCCGGGAGCTGAGTTGAAGGACCGATGGCGCCGGGCATTTGCCTCCGACTTTCGGGAAGATGTGGCGCCCAAGTATTGGGATGAACTCATTTTGGGCACGAAGGTGTATCTCACTCCGAGGGTTGTCCGTAGCGCTGGGAGTTGCTATTGGCGCCTCGTTGTTGGGAGATGTGTGGCTGCGGGACTCAAGGTTCCCGATATGGAGGCCACGAGGAACAGGACCTCAGACGCAGACGGATGAGGAAGCGAGCGAGCCTTTGAGCTTGGGCTTCGTGTCGGCCCAGACCCATGGTATAGGGCCAGGGATGGGCCCCCACAGGCCAAGGAACCGCAGGCTTTGTCCTCGCCACAGTCCGTCTCAAAGAGTGCCTCTTTTCGGGGTTCCGGTACGGGCACTCCCAATGCCCGGCCAGGTCCCGGGGTTCGGCCCTGAAGACGTGCTGCGTCCGAGGTGTCTTCGCCGGGCTTTTTCCAGCCAATTCTCACGAGCGTTCTGCCCAAACCGGTTTGGGCAGAACGCTCGTGAGAATTGGCCGGCGTTGGGCAGTCCTGCGGACTTCCCTGCTCTCCAGGGCCCAGGGTCCTTTCTCGCCCAGGGCATGTTGCGGCCGCCTGGAAATCGCACGGAAAAGACGCGGCCCACCCGGGGGCGCCAACGCAGTGGAGCATTCCGGGGGCAGAGTTGAAGGACGGATGGCGGCCGGGCATGCGCCTTCGTCTTTCGGGAGGATGGGGCGCCCAAGGACGGGGTTGACCTCATTTTGGCATGAAGGTTTATCTCACTCCGAGGGTTTTCCGAAGCGCCGGGAGTCGCGGTTGGCGCCTTCGTGGTTGGGAGATGTGTGGCTGCGGGACTCAGGTTTCCCGATATGGAGGCCACGAGGATAAGGACCCCGGAGGCAGAAGGCTGGGGAATCGAGCGAGCGTTCGAGCCCGGGCTTCGTGATGGGCCCGGACCCATGGGATAGCGCCAGGGACGGGACCCCCGCTGGCCGAGGATCCGCAGGCGTTCACCTCGCACCAGTCCATCTCAGGGCATGCCTCTTGGATGTGTTCGGGAGCGGGCACTCACAATGCGCGGCCAGGTCCCGGGGTGTAGCCCTGAAGACGTGCGGCACCCGAGGTGAGTGCGCCGGGCGTTTTCCGGCCAATTCTCACGAGCGTTCTGCCCAAACCGATCCCGGTTTGGGCAGAACGCTCGTGAGAATTGGCCGGCGTTGGGCAGCCCTTCGGACCGCCCTGCTGTCCAGGGCCTAGGGTCCTTTCTCACCCAGGGCATGTTTCGGCCACCTGGAAATTGCATGGAAAAGACGCAGCCCACCCGGGGGCGCCGGCGCAGTGAAGCGTTCCCGGAGCAGAGTTGAAGGACTGATGGTGTCCGGGCGTTCGCCCCCGAATTTCGGGAAGATGGCACGCCCAAGAAAGGGGATGACCTCATGTTCGCCACGAAATTTTATCTCACACCGAGGGTTTTGCGATGCGCCGCGAATCTCAGTTGTCGCCTTCGTGTTTCGGAGATGCGTGGCTGCAGGACTCAGGTTTCCCGATATGGAGGCCACGAGGATCTGGACCCTGGAAGCAGAAGGCTGGGGAAGCGAGCGAGCATTGGAACCCAGGCTTCGTGATGGGTGGGGACCCATGGTATAGCGCCAGGGACGGGACCCCCGCAGGCCGAGGTTCTGCAGGCGTTGTCCTCGCTGCAGTCCATTTCACGGAGTGCCTCTTGGCAGGGTACGGGAGCGGGCACTCACAATGCCCACCCAAGCCCAGGGGGGCGGCCCTGCACATGCGCGGACCCGAGGTGACTTCGCCGGGCGTTTTCCGGCCAACTCTCACGAGCATTCTGCACCATCCAGGATCAGTTAGGGCAGAACGCTCGTGAGAATTGGCCGGCGTTGGACCGCCAAGTGGACCACCCTGCTCTCCAGGGCCCAGGGCCATTTCTCGCCCAGGGTATGTGTCGGCCACCCGGAAATCGTAGGGAAATGACGTGGCCCACCCGGAGGCACCGGCGCACTGGAGCGTTCCGGGAGCTGAGTTGAAGGACCGATGGCGCCGGGCTTTTGCCTCCGTCTTTCGGGAAGATGGGGCGCCCAAGTATTGGGATGAACTCATTTTGGGCACGAAGGTGTATCTCACTCCGAGGGTTGTCCGTAGCGCTGGGAGTTGCTATTGGCGCCTCGTTGTTGGGAGATGTGTGGCTGCGGGACTCAAGGTTCCCGATATGGAGGCCACGAGGAACAGGACCTCGGACGCAGACGGATGAGGAAGCGAGCAAGCCTTTGAGCTTGGGCTTCGTGTCGGCCCAGACCCATGGTATAGGGCCAGGGATGGGCCCCCACAGGCCGAGGAACCGCAGGCTTTGTCCTCGCCACAGTCCTCTCAAAGAGTGCCTCTTTTCGGGGTTCCGGTACGGGCACTCCCAATGCCCGGCCAGGCCCCGGGGTTCGGCCCTGAAGACGTGCCGCGTCCGAGGTGTCTTCGCCGGGCGTTTTCCGGCCAATTCTCACGAGCGTTCTGCCCAAACCGGGATCGGTTTGGGCAGAACGCTCGTGAGAATTGGCCGGCGTTGGGCAGTCCTGCGGACTTCCCTGCTCTCCAGGGCCCAGGGTCCTTTCTCGCCCAGGGCATGTTGCGGCCGCCTGGAAATCGCACGGAAAAGACGCGGCCCACCCGGGGGCGCCAACGCAGTGGAGCATTCCGGGGGCAGAGTTGAAGGACGGATGGCGGCCGGGCATGCGCCTTCGTCTTTCGGGAGGATGGGGCGCCCAAGGATGGGGTTGACCTCATTTTGGCATGAAGGTTTATCTCACTCCGAGGGTTTTCCGAAGCGCCGGGAGTCGCGGTTGGCGCCTTCGTGGTTGGGAGATGCGTGGCTGCGGGACTCAGGTTTCCCGATATGGAGGCCACGAGGATAAGGACCCCGGAGGCAGAAGGCTGGGGAATCGAGCGAGCGTTCGAGCCCGGGCTTCGTGATGGGCCCGGACCCATGGGATAGCGCCAGGGACGGGACCCCCGCTGGCCGAGGATCCGCAGGCGTTCACCTCGCACCAGTCCATCTCAGGGCATGCCTCTTGGATGTGTTCGGGAGCGGGCACTCACAATGCGCGGCCAGGCCCCGGGGTGTAGCCCTGAAGACGTGCGGCACCCGAGGTGAGTTCGCCGGGCGTTTTCCGGCCAATTCTCACGAGCGTTCTGCCCAAACCGGGATCGGTTTGGGCAGAACGCTCGTGAGAATTGGCCGGCGTTGGGCAGCCCTTCGGACCGCCCTGCTGTCCAGGGCCTAGATCCTTTCTCACCCAGGGCATGTTTCGGCCACCCGGAAATTGCATGGAAAAGACGCAGCCCACCCGGGGGCGCCGGCGCAGTGAAGCGTTCCCGGAGCAGAGTTGAAGGACTGATGGTGTCCGGGCGTTCGCCCCCGACTTTCGGGAAGATGGCACGCCCAAGAAAGGGGATGACCTCATGTTCGCCACGAATTTTTATCTCACTCCGAGGGTTTTGCGATGCGCCGCGAGTCTCAGTTGTCGCCTTCGTGTTTGGGAGATGCGTGGCTGCAGGACTCAGGTTTCCCGATATGGAGGCCACGAGGATCTGGACCCTGGAAGCAGAAGGCTGGGGAAGCGAGCGAGCATTGGAACCCAGGCTTCGTGATGGGTGGGGACCCATGGTATAGCGCCAGGGACGGGACCCCCGCAGGCCGAGGTTCTGCAGGCGTAGTCCTCGCTGCAGTCCATTTCACGGAGTGCCTCTTGGCAGGGTACGGGAGCGGGCACTCACAATGCCCACCCAAGCCCAGGGGGGCGGCCCTGCACATGCGCGGACCCGAGGTGACTTCGCCGGGCGTTTTCTGGCCAACTCTCACGAGCATTCTGCACCATCCGGGATCAGTTAGGGCAGAACCCTCGTGAGAATTGGCCGGCGTTGGACCGCCAAGTGGACCACCCTGCTCTCCAGGGCCCAGGGCCATTTCTCGCCCAGGGTATGTGTCGGCCACCCGGAAATCGCAGGGAAATGACGTGGCCCACCCGGAGGCACCGGCGCACTGGAGCGTTCCGGGAGCTGAGTTGAAGGACCGATGGCGCCGGGCATTTGCCTCCGTCTTTCGGGAAGATGGGGCGCCCAAGTATTGGGATGAACTCATTTTGGGCACGAAGGTGTATCTCACTCCGAGGGTTGTCCGTAGCGCTGGGAGTTGCTATTGGCGCCTCGTTGTTGGGAGATGTGTGGCTGCGGGACTCAAGGTTCCCGATATGGAGGCCACGAGGAACAGGACCTCAGACGCAGACGGATGAGGAAGCGAGCGAGCCTTTGAGCTTGGGCTTCGTGTCGGCCCAGACCCATGGTATAGGGCCAGGGATGGGCCCCCACAGGCCGAGGAACCGCAGGCTTTGTCCTCGCCACAGTCCGTCTCAAAGAGTGCCTCTTTTCGGGGTTCCGGTACGGGCACTCCCAATGCCCGGCCAGGCCCCGGGGTTCGGCCCTGAAGACGTGCCGCGTCCGAGGTGTCTTTGCCGGGCGTTTTCCGGCCAATTCTCACGAGCGTTCTGCCCAAACCGGGATCGGTTTGGGCAGAACGCTCGTGAGAATTGGCCGGCGTTGGGCAGTCCTGCGGACTTCCCTGCTCTCCAGGGCCCAGGGTCCTTTCTCGCCCAGGGCATGTTGCGGCCGCCTGGAAATCGCACGGAAAAGACGCGGCCCACCCGGGGGCGCCAACGCAGTGGAGCATTCCGGGGGCAGAGTTGAAGGACGGATGGTGGCCGGGCATGCGCCTTCGTCTTTCGGGAGGATGGGGCACCCAAGGATGGGGTTGACCTCATTTTGGCATGAAGGTTTATCTCACTCCGAGGGTTTTCCGAAGCGCCGGGAGTCGCGGTTGGCGCCTTCGTGGTTGGGAGATGCGTGGCTGCGGGACTCAGGTTTCCCGATATGGAGGCCACGAGGATAAGGACCCCGGAGGCAGAAGGCTGGGGAATCGAGCGAGCGATCGAGCCCGGGCTTCGTGATGGGCCCGGACCCATGGGATAGCGCCAGGGACGGGACCCCCGCTGGCCGAGGATCCGCAGGCGTTCACCTCGCACCAGTCCATCTCAGGGCATGCCTCTTGGATGTGTTCGGGAGCGGGCACTCACAATGCGCGGCCAGGTCCCGGGGTGTAGCCCTGAAGACGTGCGGCACCCGAGGTGAGTTCGCCGGGAGTTTTCCGGCCAATTCTCACGAGCGTTCTGCCCAAACCGATCCCGGTTTGGGCAGAACGCTCGTGAGAATTGGCCGGCGTTGGGCAGCCCTTCGGACCGCCCTGCTGTCCAGGGCCTAGGGTCCTTTCTCACCCAGGGCATGTTTCGGCCACCCGGAAATTGCATGGAAAAGACGCAGCCCACCCGGGTGCGCCGGCGCAGTGAAGCGTTCCCGGAGCAGAGTTGAAGGACTGATGGCGTCCGGGCGTTCGCCCCCGACTTTCGGGAAGATGGCACGCCCAAGAAAGGGGATGACCTCATGTTCGCCACGAATTTTTATCTCACTCCGAGGGTTTTGCGATGCGCCGCGAGTCTCAGTTGTCGCCTTCGTGTTTGGGAGATGCGTGGCTGCAGGACTCAGGTTTCCCGATATGGAGGCCACGAGGATCTGGACCCTGGAAGTAGAAGGCTGGGGAAGCGAGCGAGCATTGGAACCCAGGCTTCGTGATGGGTGGGGACCCATGGTATAGCGCCAGGGACGGGACCCCCGCAGGCCGAGGTTCTGCAGGCGTTGTCCTCGCTGCAGTCCATTTCACGGAGTGCCTCTTGGCAGGGTACGGGAGCGGGCACTCACAATGCCCACCCAAGCCCAGGGGGGCGGCCCTGCACATGCGCGGACCCGAGGTGACTTCGCCGGGCGTTTTCCGGCCAACTCTCACGAGCATTCTGCACCATCCGGGATCAGTTAGGGCAGAACGCTCGTGAGAATTGGCCGGCGTTGGACCGCCAAGTGGACCACCCTGCTCTCCAGGGCCCAGGGCCATTTCTCGCCCAGGGTATGTGTCGGCCACCCGGAAATCGCAGGGAAATGACGTGGCCCACCCGGAGGCACCGGCGCACTGGAGCGTTCCGGGAGCTGAGTTGAAGGACCGATGGCGCCGGGCATTTGCCTCCGTCTTTCGGGAAGATGTGGCGCCCAAGTATTGGGATGAACTCATTTTGGGCACGAAGGTGTATCTCACTCCGAGGGTTGTCCGTAGCGCTGGGAGTTGCTATTGGCGCCTCGTTGTTGGGAGATGTGTGGCTGCGGGACTCAAGGTTCCCGATATGGAGGCCACGAGGAACAGGACCTCAGACGCAGACGGATGAGGAAGCAAGCGAGCCTTTGAGCTTGGGCTTCGTGTCGGCCCAGACCCATGGTATAGGGCCAGGGATGGGCCCCCACAGGCCAAGGAACCGCAGGCTTGTCCTCGCCACAGTCCGTCTCAAAGAGTGCCTCTTTTCGGGGTTCCGGTACGGGCACTCCCAATGCCCGGCCAGGCCCCGGGGTTCGGCCCTGAAGACGTGCCGCGTCCGAGGTGTCTTCGCCGGGCGTTTTCCGGCCAATTCTCACGAGCGTTCTGCCCAAACCGGGATCGGTTTGGGCAGAACGCTCGTGAGAATTGGCCGGCGTTGGGCAGTCCTGCGGACTTCCCTGCTCTCCAGGGCCCAGGGTCCTTTCTCGCCCAGGGCATGTTGCGGCCGCCTGGAAATCGCACGGAAAAGACACGGCCCACCCGGGGGCGCCAACGCAGTGGAGCATTCCGGGGGCAGAGTTGAAGGACGGATGGCGGCCGGGCATGCGCCTTCGTCTTTCGGGAGGATGGGGCGCCCAAGGATGGGGTTGACCTCATTTTGGCATGAAGGTTTATCTCACTCCGAGGGTTTTCCGAAGCGCCGGGAGTCGCGGTTGGCGCCTTCGTGGTTGGGAGATGCGTGGCTGCGGGACTCAGGTTTCCCGATATGGAGGCCACGAGGATAAGGACCCCGGAGGCAGAAGGCTGGGGAATCGAGCGAGCGTTCGAGCCCGGGCTTCGTGATGGGCCCGGACCCATGGGATAGCGCCAGGGACGGGACCCCCGCTGGCCGAGGATCCGCAGGCGTTCACCTCGCACCAGTCCATCTCAGGGCATGCCTCTTGGATGTGTTCGGGAGCGGGCACTCACAATGCGCGGCCAGGTCCCGGGGTGTAGCCCTGAAGACGTGCGGCACCCGAGGTGAGTTCGCCGGGCGTTTTCCGGCCAATTCTCACGAGCGTTCTGCCCAAACCGGGATCGGTTTGGGCAGAACGCTCGTGAGAATTGGCCGGCGTTGGGCAGCCCTTCGGACCGCCCTGCTGTCCAGGGCCTAGGGTCCTTTCTCACCCAGGGCATGTTTCGGCCACCCGGAAATTGCATGGAAAAGACGCAGCCCACCCGGGGGCGCCGGCCTAGTGAAGGGTTCCCGGAGCAGAGTTGAAGGACTGATGGCGTCCGGGCGTTCGCCCCCGACTTTCGGGAAGATGGCACGCCCAAGAAAGGGGATGACCTCATGTTCGCCACGAAATTTTATCTCACTCCGAGGGTTTTGCGATGCGCCGCGAGTCTCAGTTGTCGCCTTCGTGTTTGGGAGATGCGTGGCTGCAGGACTCAGGTTTCCCGATATGGAGGCCACGAGGATCTGGACCCTGGAAGCAGAAGGCTGGGGAAGCGAGCGAGCATTGGAACCCAGGCTTCGTGATGGGTGGGGACCCATGGTATAGCGCCAGGGACGGGACCCCCGCAGGCCGAGGTTCTGCAGGCGTTGTCCTCGCTGCAGTCCATTTCACGGAGTGCCTCTTGGTAGGGTACGGGAGCGGGCACTCACAATGCCCACCCAAGCCCAGGGGGGCGGCCCTGCACATGCGCGGACCCGAGGTGACTTCGCCGGGCGTTTTCCGGCCAACTCTCACGAGCATTCTGCACCATCCGGGATCAGTTAGGGCAGAACGCTCGTGAGAATTGGCCGGCGTTGGACCGCCAAGTGGACCACCCTGCTCTCCAGGGCCCAGGGCCATTTCTCGCCCAGGGTATGTGTCGGCCACCCGGAAATCGCAGGGAAATGACGTGGCCCACCCGGAGGCACCGGCGCACTGGAGCGTTCCGGGAGCTGAGTTGAAGGACCGATGGCGCCGGGCATTTGCCTCCGTCTTTCGGGAAGATGGGGCGCCCAAGTATTGGGATGAACTCATTTTGGGCACGAAGGTGTATCTCACTCCGAGGGTTGTCCGTAGCGCTGGGAGTTGCTATTGGCGCCTCGTTGTTGGGAGATGTGTGGCTGCGGGACTCAAGGTTCCCGATATGGAGGCCATGAGGAACAGGACCTCGGACGCAGACGGATGAGGAAGCGAGCGAGCCTTTGAGCTTGGGCTTCGTGTCGGCCCAGACCCATGGTATAGGGCCAGGGATGGGGCCCCCACAGGCCGAGGAACCGCAGTTTTTGTCCTCGCCACAGTCCGTCTCAAAGAGTGCCTCTTTTCGGGGTTCCGGTACGGGCACTCCCAATGCCCGGCCAGGCCCCGGGGTTCGGCCCTGAAGACGTGCTGCGTCCGAGGTGTCTTCGCCGGGCGTTTTCCAGCCAATTCTCACGAGCGTTCTGCCCAAACCGGTTTGGGCAGAACGCTCGTGAGAATTGGCCGGCGTTGGGCAGTCCTGCGGACTTCCCTGCTCTCCAGGGCCCAGGGTCCTTTCTCGCCCAGGGCATGTTGCGGCCGCCTGGAAATCGCACGGAAAAGACGCGGCCCACCCGGGGGCGCCAACGCAGTGGAGCATTCCGGGGGCAGAGTTGAAGGACGGATGGCGGCCGGGCATGCGCCTTCGTCTTTCGGGAGGATGGGGCGCCCAAGGGTGGGGTTGACCTCATTTTGGCATGAAGGTTTATCTCACTCCGAGGGTTTTCCGAAGCGCCGGGAGTCGCGGTTGGCGCCTTCGTGGTTGGGAGATGCGTGGCTGCGGGACTCAGGTTTCCCGATATGGAGGCCACGAGGATAAGGACCCCGGAGGCAGAAGGCTGGGGAATCGAGCGAGCGATCGAGCCCGGGCTTCGTGATGGGCCCGGACCCATGGGATAGCGCCAGGGACGGGACCCCCGCTGGCCGAGGATCCGCAGGCGTTCACCTCGCACCAGTCCATCTCAGGGCATGCCTCTTGGGTGTGTTCGGGAGCGGGCACTCACAATGCGCGGCCAGGTCCCGGGGTGTAGCCCTGAAGACGTGCGGCACCCGAGGTGAGTTCGCCGGGCGTTTTCCGGCCAATTCTCACGAGCGTTCTGCCCAAACCGGGATCGGTTTGGGCAGAACGCTCGTGAGAATTGGCCGGCGTTGGGCAGCCCTTCGGACCGCCCTGCTGTCCAGGGCCTAGGGTCCTTTCTCACCCAGGGCATGTTTCGGCCACCCGGAAATTGCATGGAAAAGACGCAGCCCACCCGGGTGCGCCGGCGCAGTGAAGCGTTCCCGGAGCAGAGTTGAAGGACTGATGGCGTCCGGGCGTTCGCCCCCGACTTTCGGGAAGATGGCACGCCCAAGAAAGGGGATGACCTCATGTTCGCCACGAAATTTTATCTCACTCCGAGGGTTTTGCGATGCGCCGCGAGTCTCAGTTGTCGCCTTCGTGTTTGGGAGATGCGTGGCTGCAGGACTCAGGTTTCCCGATATGGAGGCCACGAGGATCTGGACCCTGGAAGCAGAAGGCTGGGGAAGCGAGCGAGCATTGGAACCCAGGCTTCGTGATGGGTGGGGACCCATGGTATAGCGCCAGGGACGGGACCCCCGCAGGCCGAGGTTCTGCAGGCGTTGTCCTCGCTGCAGTCCATTTCACGGAGTGCCTCTTGGCAGGGTACGGGAGCGGGCACTCACAATGCCCACCCAAGCCCAGGGGGGCGGCCCTGCACATGCGCGGACCCGAGGTGACTTCGCCGGGCGTTTTCCGGCCAACTCTCACGAGCATTCTGCACCATCCGGGATCAGTTAGGGCAGAACGCTCGTGAGAATTGGCCGGCGTTGGACCGCCAAGTGGACCACCCTGCTCTCCAGCGCCCAGGGCCATTTCTCGCCCAGGGTATGTGTCGGCCACCCGGAAATCGCAGGGAAATGACGTGGCCCACCCGGAGGCACCGGCGCACTGGAGCGTTCCGGGAGCTGAGTTGAAGGACCGATGGCGCCGGGCATTTGCCTCCGTCTTTCGGGAAGATGGGGCGCCCAAGTATTGGGATGAACTCATTTTGGGCACGAAGGTGTATCTCACTCCGAGGGTTGTCCGTAGCGCTGGGAGTTGCTATTGGCGCCTCGTTGTTGGGAGATGTGTGGCTGCGGGACTCAAGGTTCCCGATATGGAGGCCACGAGGAACAGGACCTCGGACGCAGACGGATGAGGAAGCGAGCGAGCCTTTGAGCTTGGGCTTCGTGTCGGCCCAGACCCATGGTATAGGGCCAGGGATGGGGCCCCCACAGGCCGAGGAACCGCAGTTTTTGTCCTCGCCACAGTCCGTCTCAAAGAGTGCCTCTTTTCGGGGTTCCGGTACGGGCACTCCCAATGCCCGGCCAGGCCCCGGGGTTCGGCCCTGAAGAGGTGCCGCGTCCGAGGTGTCTTCGCCGGGCGTTTTCCGGCCAATTCTCACGAGCGTTCTGCCCAAACCGGGATCGGTTTGGGCAGAACGCTCGTGAGAATTGGCCGGCGTTGGGCAGTCCTGCGGACTTCCCTGCTCTCCAGGGCCCAGGGTCCTTTCTCGCCCAGGGCATGTTGCGGCCCCCTGGAAATCGCACGGAAAAGACGCGGCCCACCCGGGTGCGCCAACGCAGTGGAGCATTCCGGGGGCAGAGTTGAAGGACGGATGGCGGCCGGGCATGCGCCTTCGTCTTTCGGGAGGATGGGGCGCCCAAGGATGGGGTTGACCTCATTTTGGCATGAAGGTTTATCTCACTCCAAGGGTTTTCCGAAGCGCCGGGAGTCGCGGTTGGCGCCTTCGTGGTTGGGAGATGTGTGGCTGCGGGACTCAGGTTTCCCGATATGGAGGCCACGAGGATAAGGACCCCGGAGGCAGAAGGCTGGGGAATCGAGCGAGCGTTCGAGCCCGGGCTTCGTGATGGGCCCGGACCCATGGGATAGCGCCAGGGACGGGACCCCCGCTGGCCGAGGATCCGCAGGCGTTCACCTCGCACCAGTCCATCTCAGGGTATGCCTCTTGGATGTGTTCGGGAGCGGGCACTCACAATGCGCGGCCAGGTCCCGGGGTGTAGCCCTGAAGACGTGCGGCACCCGAGGTGAGTTCGCCGGGCGTTTTCCGGCCAATTCTCACGAGCGTTCTGCCCAAACCGGGATCGGTTTGGGCAGAACGCTCGTGAGAATTGGCCGGCGTTGGGCAGCCCTTCGGACCGCCCTGCTGTCCAGGGCCTAGGGTCCTTTCTCACCCAGGGCATGTTTCGGCCACCCGGAAATTGCATGGAAAAGACGCAGCCCACCCGGGTGCGCCGGCGCAGTGAAGGGTTCCCGGAGCAGAGTTGAAGGACTGATGGCGTCCGGGCGTTCGCCCCCGACTTTCGGGAAGATGGCACGCCCAAGAAAGGGGATGACCTCATGTTCGCCACGAAATTTTATCTCACTCCGAGGGTTTTGCAATGCGCCGCGAGTCTCAGTTGTCGCCTTCGTGTTTGGGAGATGCGTGGCTGCAGGACTCAGGTTTCCCGATATGGAGGCCACGAGGATCTGGACCCTGGAAGCAGAAGGCTGGGGAAGCGAGCGAGCATTGGAACCCAGGCTTCGTGATGGGTGGGGACCCATGGTATAGCGCCAGGGACGGGACCCCCGCAGGCCGAGGTTCTGCAGGCGTTGTCCTCGCTGCAGTCCATTTCACGGAATGCCTCTTGGTAGGGTACGGGAGCGGGCACTCACAATGCCCACCCAAGCCCAGGGGGGCGGCCCTGCACATGCGCGGACCCGAGGTGACTTCGCCGGGCGTTTTCCGGCCAACTCTCACGAGCATTCTGCACCATCCGGGATCAGTTAGGGCAGAACGCTCGTGAGAATTGGCCGGCGTTGGACCGCCAAGTGGACCACCCTGCTCTCCAGGGCCCAGGGCCATTTCTCGCCCAGGGTATGTGTCGGCCACCCTGAAATCGCAGGGAAATGACGTGGCCCACCCGGAGGCACCGGCGCACTGGAGCGTTCCGGGAGCTGAGTTGAAGGACCGATGGCGCCGGGCATTTGCCTCCGTCTTTCGGGAAGATGGGGCGCCCAAGTATTGGGATGAACTCATTTTGGGCACGAAGGTGTATCTCACTCCGAGGGTTGTCCGTAGCGCTGGGAGTTGCTATTGGCGCCTCGTTGTTGGGAGATGTGTGGCTGCGGGACTCAAGGTTCCCGATATGGAGGCCACGAGGAACAGGACCTCGGACGCAGACGGATGAGGAAGCGAGCGAGCCTTTGAGCTTGGGCTTCGTGTCGGCCCAGAACCATGGTATATGGCCAGGGATGGGGCCCCCACAGGCCGAGGAACCGCAGGCTTTGTCCTCGCCACAGTCCGTCTCAAAGAGTGCCTCTTTTCGGGGTTCCGGTACGGGCACTCCCAATGCCCGGCCAGGCCCCGGGGTTCGGCCCTGAAGACGTGCCGCGTCCGAGGTGTCTTCGCCGGGCGTTTTCCGGCCAATTCTCACGAGCGTTCTGCCCAAACCGGGATCGGGTTGGGCAGAACGCTCGTGAGAATTGGCCGGCGTTGGGCAGTCCTGCGGACTTCCCTGCTCTCCAGGGCCCAGGGTCCTTTCTCGCCCAGGGCATGTTGCGGCCCCCTGGAAATCGCACGGAAAAGACGCGGCCCACCCGGGTGCGCCAACGCAGTGGAGCATTCCGGGGGCAGAGTTGAAGGACGGATGGCGGCCGGGCATGCGCCTTCGTCTTTCGGGAGGATGGGGCGCCCAAGGATGGGGTTGACCTCATTTTGGCATGAAGGTTTATCTCACTCCGAGGGTTTTCCGAAGCGCCGGGAGTCGCGGTTGGCGCCTTCGTGGTTGGGAGATGCGTGGCTGCGGGACTCAGGTTTCCCGATATGGAGGCCACGAGGATAAGGACCCCGGAGGCAGAAGGCTGGGGAATCGAGCGAGCGTTCGAGCCCGGGCTTCGTGATGGGCCCGGACCCATGGGATAGCGCCAGGGACGGGACCCCCGCTGGCCGAGGATCCGCAGGCGTTCACCTCGCACCAGTCCATCTCAGGGCATGCCTCTTGGATGTGTTCGGGAGCGGGCACTCACAATGCGCGGCCAGGTCCCGGGGTGTAGCCCTGAAGACGTGCGGCACCCGAGGTGAGTTCGCCGGGCGTTTTCCGGCCAATTCTCACGAGCGTTCTGCCCAAACCGGGATCGGTTTGGGCAGAACGCTCGTGAGAATTGGCCGGCGTTGGGCAGCCCTTCGGACCGCCCTGCTGTCCAGGGCCTAGGGTCCTTTCTCACCCAGGGCATGTTTCGGCCACCCGGAAATTGCATGGAAAAGACGCAGCCCACCCGGGGGCGACGGCGCAGTGAAGGGTTCCCAGAGCAGAGTTGAAGGACTGATGGCGTCCGGGCGTTCGCCCCCGACTTTCGGGAAGATGGCACGCCCAAGAAAGGGGATGACCTCATGTTCGCCACGAAATTTTATCTCACTCCGAGGGTTTTGCGATGCGCCGCGAGTCTCAGTTGTCGCCTTCGTGTTTGGGAGATGCGTGGCTGCAGGACTCAGGTTTCCCGATATGGAGGCCACGAGGATCTGGACCCTGGAAGCAGAAGGCTGGGGAAGCGAGCGAGCATTGGAACCCAGGCTTCGTGATGGGTGGGGACCCATGGTATAGCGCCAGGGACGGGACCCCCGCAGGCCGAGGTTCTGCAGGCGTTGTCCTCGCTGCAGTCCATTTCACGGAGTGCCTCTTGGTAGGGTACGGGAGCGGGCACTCACAATGCCCACCCAAGCCCAGGGGGGCGGCCCTGCACATGCGCGGACCCGAGGTGACTTCGCCGGGCGTTTTCCGGCCAACTCTCACGAGCATTCTGCACCATCCAGGATCAGTTAGGGCAGAACGCTCGTGAGAATTGGCCGGCGTTGGACCGCCAAGTGGACCACCCTGCTCTCCAGGGCCCAGGGCCATTTCTCGCCCAGGGTATGAGTCGGCCACCCGGAAATCGCAGGGAAATGACGTGGCCCACCCGGAGGCACCGGCGCACTGGAGCGTTCCGGGAGCTGAGTTGAAGGACCGATGGCGCCGGGCATTTGCCTCCGTCTTTCGGGAAGATGGGGCGCCCAAGTATTGGGATGAACACATTTTGGGCACGAAGGTGTATCTCACTCCGAGGGTTGTCCGTAGCGCTGGGAGTTGCTATTGGCGCCTCCTTGTTGGGAGATGTGAGGCTGCGGGAATCAAGGTTCCCGATATGGAGGCCACGAGGAACAGGACCTCGGACGCAGACGGATGAGAAAGCGAGCGAGCCTTTGAGCTTGGGCTTCGTGTCGGCCCAGACCCATGGTATAGGGCCAGGGATGGGGCCCCCACAGGCCGAGGAACCGCAGTTTTTGTCCTCGCCACAGTCCGTCTCAAAGAGTGCCTCTTTTCGGGGTTCCGGTACGGGCACTCCCAATGCCCGGCCAGGCCCCGGGGTTCGGCCCTGAAGACGTGCTGCGTCCGAGGTGTCTTCGCCGGGCGTTTTCCAGCCAATTCTCACGAGCGTTCTGCCCAAACCGGTTTGGGCAGAACGCTCGTGAGAATTGGCCGGCGTTGGGCAGTCCTGCGGACTTCCCTGCTCTCCAGGGCCCAGGGTCCTTTCTCGCCCAGGGCATGTTGCGGCCGCCTGGAAATCGCACGGAAAAGACGCGGCCCACCCGGGGGCGCCAACGCAGTGGAGCATTCCGGGGGCAGAGTTGAAGGACGGATGGCGGCCGGGCATGCGCCTTCGTCTTTCAGGAGGATGGGGCGCCCAAGGGTGGGGTTGACCTCATTTTGGCATGAAGGTTTATCTCACTCCGAGGGTTTTCCGAAGCGCCGGGAGTCGCGGTTGGCGCCTTCGTGGTTGGGAGATGCGTGGCTGCGGGACTCAGGTTTCCCGATATGGAGGCCACGAGGATAAGGACCCCGGAGGCAGAAGGCTGGGGAATCGAGCGAGCGATCGAGCCCGGGCTTCGTGATGGGCCCGGACCCATGGGATAGCGCCAGGGACGGGACCCCCGCTGGCCGAGGATCCGCAGGCGTTCACCTCGCACCAGTCCATCTCAGGGCATGCCTCTTGGGTGTGTTCGGGAGCGGGCACTCACAATGCGCGGCCAGGTCCCGGGGTGTAGCCCTGAAGACGTGCGGCACCCGAGGTGAGTTCGCCGGGCGTTTTCCGGCCAATTCTCACGAGCGTTCTGCCCAAACCGGGATCGGTTTGGGCAGAACGCTCGTGAGAATTGGCCGGCGTTGGGCAGCCCTTCGGACCGCCCTGCTGTCCAGGGCCTAGGGTCCTTTCTCACCCAGGGCATGTTTCGGCCACCCGGAAATTGCATGGAAAAGACGCAGCCCACCCGGGTGCGCCGGCGCAGTGAAGCATTCCCGGAGCAGAGTTGAAGGACTGATGGCGTCCGGGCGTTCGCCCCCGACTTTCGGGAAGATGGCACGCCCAAGAAAGGGGATGACCTCATGTTCGCCACGAAATTTTATCTCACTCCGAGGGTTTTGCGATGCGCCGCGAGTCTCAGTTGTCGCCTTCGTGTTTGGGAGATGCGTGGCTGCAGGACTCAGGTTTCCCGATATGGAGGCCACGAGGATCTGGACCCTGGAAGCAGAAGGCTGGGGAAGCGAGCGAGCATTGGAACCCAGGCTTCGTGATGGGTGGGGACCCATGGTATAGCGCCAGGGACGGGACCCCCGCAGGCCGAGGTTCTGCAGGCGTTGTCCTCGCTGCAGTCCATTTCACGGAATGCCTCTTGGTAGGGTACGGGAGCGGGCACTCACAATGCCCACCCAAGCCCAGGGGGGCGGCCCTGCACATGCGCGGACCCGAGGTGACTTCGCCGGGCGTTTTCCGGCCAACTCTCACGAGCATTCTGCACCATCCGGGATCAGTTAGGGCAGAACGCTCGTGAGAATTGGCCGGCGTTGGACCGCCAAGTGGACCACCCTGCTCTCCAGGGCCCAGGGCCATTTCTCGCCCAGGGTATGTGTCGGCCACCCTGAAATCGCAGGGAAATGACGTGGCCCACCCGGAGGCACCGGCGCACTGGAGCGTTCCGGGAGCTGAGTTGAAGGACCGATGGCGCCGGGCATTTGCCTCCGTCTTTCGGGAAGATGGGGCGCCCAAGTATTGGGATGAACTCATTTTGGGCACGAAGGTGTATCTCACTCCGAGGGTTGTCCGTAGCGCTGGGAGTTGCTATTGGCGCCTCGTTGTTGGGAGATGTGTGGCTGCGGGACTCAAGGTTCCCGATATGGAGGCCACGAGGAACAGGACCTCGGACGCAGACGGATGAGGAAGCGAGCGAGCCTTTGAGCTTGGGCTTCGTGTCGGCCCAGAACCATGGTATATGGCCAGGGATGGGGCCCCCACAGGCCGAGGAACCGCAGGCTTTGTCCTCGCCACAGTGCGTCTCAAAGAGTGCCTCTTTTCGGGGTTCCGGTACGGGCACTCCCAATGCCCGGCCAGGCCCCGGGGTTCGGCCCTGAAGACGTGCCGCGTCCGAGGTGTCTTCGCCGGGCGTTTTCCGGCCAATTCTCACGAGCGTTCTGCCCAAACCGGGATCGGGTTGGGCAGAACGCTCGTGAGAATTGGCCGGCGTTGGGCAGTCCTGCGGACTTCCCTGCTCTCCAGGGCCCAGGGTACTTTCTCGCCCAGGGCATGTTGCGGCCGCCTGGAAATCGCACGGAAAAGACGCGGCCCACCCGGGGGCGCCAACGCAGTGGAGCATTCCGGGGGCAGAGTTGAAGGACGGATGGCGGCCGGGCATGCGCCTTCGTCTTTCGGGAGGATGGGGCGCCCAAGGGTGGGGTTGACCTCATTTTGGCATGAAGGTTTATCTCACTCCGAGGGTTTTCCGAAGCGCCGGGAGTCGCGGTTGGCGCCTTCGTGGTTGGGAGATGCGTGGCTGCGGGACTCAGGTTTCCCGATATGGAGGCCACGAGGATAAGGTCCCCGGAGGCAGAAGGCTGGGGAATCGAGCGAGCGATCGAGCCCGGGCTTCGTGATGGGCCCGGACCCATGGGATAGCGCCAGGGACGGGACCCCCGCTGGCCGAGGATCCGCAGGCGTTCACCTCGCACCAGTCCATCTCAGGGCATGCCTCTTGGGTGTGTTCGGGAGCGGGCACTCACAATGCGCGGCCAGGTCCCGGGGTGTAGCCCTGAAGACGTGCGGCACCCGAGGTGAGTTCGCCGGGCGTTTTCCGGCCAATTCTCACGAGCGTTCTGCCCAAACCGGGATCGGTTTGGGCAGAACGCTCGTGAGAATTGGCCGGCGTTGGGCAGCCCTTCGGACCGCCCTGCTGTCCAGGGCCTAGGGTCCTTTCTCACCCAGGGCATGTTTCGGCCACCCGGAAATTGCATGGAAAAGACGCAGCCCACCCGGGTGCGCCGGCGCAGTGAAGCGTTCCCGGAGCAGAGTTGAAGGACTGATGGCGTCCGGGCTTTCGCCCCCGACTTTCGGGAAGATGGCACGCCCAAGAAAGGGGATGACCTCATGTTCGCCACGAAATTTTATCTCACTCCGAGGGTTTTGCGATGCGCCGCGAGTCTCAGTTGTCGCCTTCGTGTTTGGGAGATGCGTGGCTGCAGGACTCAGGTTTCCCGATATGGAGGCCACGAGGATCTGGACCCTGGAAGCAGAAGGCTGGGGAAGCGAGCGAGCATTGGAACCCAGGCTTCGTGATGGGTGGGGACCCATGGTATAGCGCCAGGGACGGGACCCCCGCAGGCCGAGGTTCTGCAGGCGTTGTCCTCGCTGCAGTCCATTTCACGGAGTGCCTCTTGGCAGGGTACGGGAGCGGGCACTCACAATGCCCACCCAAGCCCAGGGGGGCGGCCCTGCACATGCGCGGACCCGAGGTGACTTCGCCGGGCGTTTTCCGGCCAACTCTCACGAGCATTCTGCACCATCCGGGATCAGTTAGGGCAGAACGCTCGTGAGAATTGGCCGGCGTTGGACCGCCAAGTGGACCACCCTGCTCCCCAGCGCCCAGGGCCATTTCTCGCCCAGGGTATGTGTCGGCCACCCGGAAATCGCAGGGAAATGACGTGGCCCACCCGGAGGCACCGGGGCACTGGAGCGTTCCGGGAGCTGAGTTGAAGGACCGATGGCGCCGGGCATTTGCCCCCTTCTTTCGGGAAGATGGGGCGCCCAAGTATTGGGATGAACTCATTTTGGGCACGAAGGTGTATCTCACTCCGAGGGTTGTCCGTAGCGCTGGGAGTTGCTATTGGCGCCTCGTTGTTGGGAGATGTGTGGCTGCGGGACTCAAGGTTCCCGATATGGAGGCCACGAGGAACAGGACCTCGGACGCAGACGGATGAGGAAGCGAGCGAGCCTTTGAGCTTGGGCTTCGTGTCGGCCCAGACCCATGGTATAGGGCCAGGGATGGGGCCCCCACAGGCCGAGGAACCGCAGTTTTTGTCCTCGCCACAGTCCGTCTCAAAGAGTGCCTCTTTTCGGGGTTCCGGTACGGGCACTCCCAATGCCCGGCCAGGCCCCGGGGTTCGGCCCTGAAGACGTGCCGCGTCCGAGGTGTCTTCGCCGGGCGTTTTCCGGCCAATTCTCACGAGCGTTCTGCCCAAACCGGGATCGGTTTGGGCAGAACGCTCGTGAGAATTGGCCGGCGTTGGGCAGTCCTGCGGACTTCCCTGCTCTCCAGGGCCCAGGGTCCTTTCTCGCCCAGGGCATGTTGCGGCCCCCTGGAAATCGCACGGAAAAGACGCGGCCCACCCGGGTGCGCCAACGCAGTGGAGCATTCCGGGGGCAGAGTTGAAGGACGGATGGCGGCCGGGCATGCGCCTTCGTCTTTCGGGAGGATGGGGCGCCCAAGGATGGGGTTGACCTCATTTTGGCATGAAGGTTTATCTCACTCCGAGGGTTTTCCGAAGCGCCGGGAGTCGCGGTTGGCGCCTTCGTGGTTGGGAGATGCGTGGCTGCGGGACTCAGGTTTCCCGATATGGAGGCCACGAGGATAAGGACCCCGGAGGCAGAAGGCTGGGGAATCGAGCGAGCGTTCGAGCCCGGGCTTCGTGATGGGCCCGGACCCATGGGATAGCGCCAGGGACGGGACCCCCGCTGGCCGAGGATCCGCAGGCGTTCACCTCGCACCAGTCCATCTCAGGGCATGCCTCTTGGATGTGTTCGGGAGCGGGCACTCACAATGCGCGGCCAGGTCCCGGGGTGTAGCCCTGAAGACGTGCGGCACCCGAGGTGAGTTCGCCGGGCGTTTTCTGGCCAATTCTCACGAGCGTTCTGCCCAAACCGGGATCGGTTTGGGCAGAACGCTCGTGAGAATTGGCCGGCGTTGGGCAGCCCTTCGGACCGCCCTGCTGTCCAGGGCCTAGGGTCCTTTCTCACCCAGGGCATGTTTCGGCCACCCGGAAATTGCATGGAAAAGACGCAGCCCACCCGGGGGCGACGGCGCAGTGAAGGGTTCCCGGAGCAGAGTTGAAGGACTGATGGCGTCCGGGCGTTCGCCCCCGACTTTCGGGAAGATGGCACGCCCAAGAAAGGGGATGACCTCATGTTCGCCACGAAATTTTATCTCACTCCGAGGGTTTTGCGATGCGCCGCGAGTCTCAGTTGTCGCCTTCGTGTTTGGGAGATGCGTGGCTGCAGGACTCAGGTTTCCCGATATGGAGGCCACGAGGATCTGGACCCTGGAAGCAGAAGGCTGGGGAAGCGAGCGAGCATTGGAACCCAGGCTTCGTGATGGGTGGGGACCCATGGTATAGCGCCAGGGACGGGACCCCCGCAGGCCGAGGTTCTTCAGGCGTTGTCCTCGCTGCAGTCCATTTCACGGAGTGCCTCTTGGTAGGGTACGGGAGCGGGCACTCACAATGCCCACCCAAGCCCAGGGGGGCGGCCCTGCACATGCGCGGACCCGAGGTGACTTCGCCGGGCGTTTTCCGGCCAACTCTCACGAGCATTCTGCACCATCCGGGATCAGTTAGGGCAGAACGCTCGTGAGAATTGGCCGGCGTTGGACCGCCAAGTGGACCACCCTGCTCTCCAGGGCCCAGGGCCATTTCTCGCCCAGGGTATGTGTCGGCCACCCGGAAATCGCAGGGAAATGACGTGGCCCACCCGGAGGCACCGGCGCACTGGAGCGTTCCGGGAGCTGAGTTGAAGGACCGATGGCGCCGGGCATTTGCCTCCGTCTTTCGGGAAGATGGGGCGCCCAAGTATTGGGATGAACACATTTTGGGCACGAAGGTGTATCTCACTCCGAGGGTTGTCCGTAGCGCTGGGAGTTGCTATTGGCGCCTCCTTGTTGGGAGATGTGAGGCTGCGGGAATCAAGGTTCCCGATATGGAGGCCACGAGGAACAGGACCTCGGACGCAGACGGATGAGAAAGCGAGCGAGCCTTTGAGCTTGGGCTTCGTGTCGGCCCAGACCCATGGTATAGGGCCAGGGATGGGGCCCCCACAGGCCGAGGAACCGCAGTTTTTGTCCTCGCCACAGTCCGTCTCAAAGAGTGCCTCTTTTCGGGGTTCCGGTACGGGCACTCCCAATGCCCGGCCAGGCCCCGGGGTTCGGCCCTGAAGACGTGCTGCGTCCGAGGTGTCTTCGCCGGGCGTTTTCCAGCCAATTCTCACGAGCGTTCTGCCCAAACCGGTTTGGGCAGAACGCTCGTGAGAATTGGCCGGCGTTGGGCAGTCCTGCGGACTTCCCTGCTCTCCAGGGCCCAGGGTCCTTTCTCGCCCAGGGCATGTTGCGGCCGCCTGGAAATCGCACGGAAAAGACGCGGCCCACCCGGGGGCGCCAACGCAGTGGAGCATTCCGGGGGCAGAGTTGAAGGACGGATGGCGGCCGGGCATGCGCCTTCGTCTTTCAGGAGGATGGGGCGCCCAAGGGTGGGGTTGACCTCATTTTGGCATGAAGGTTTATCTCACTCCGAGGGTTTTCCGAAGCGCCGGGAGTCGCGGTTGGCGCCTTCGTGGTTGGGAGATGCGTGGCTGCGGGACTCAGGTTTCCCGATATGGAGGCCACGAGGATAAGGACCCCGGAGGCAGAAGGCTGGGGAATCGAGCGAGCGATCGAGCCCGGGCTTCGTGATGGGCCCGGACCCATGGGATAGCGCCAGGGACGGGACCCCCGCTGGCCGAGGATCCGCAGGCGTTCACCTCGCACCAGTCCATCTCAGGGCATGCCTCTTGGGTGTGTTCGGGAGCGGGCACTCACAATGCGCGGCCAGGTCCCGGGGTGTAGCCCTGAAGACGTGCGGCACCCGAGGTGAGTTCGCCGGGCGTTTTCCGGCCAATTCTCACGAGCGTTCTGCCCAAACCGGGATCGGTTTGGGCAGAACGCTCGTGAGAATTGGCCGGCGTTGGGCAGCCCTTCGGACCGCCCTGCTGTCCAGGGCCTAGGGTCCTTTCTCACCCAGGGCATGTTTCGGCCACCCGGAAATTGCATGGAAAAGACGCAGCCCACCCGGGTGCGCCGGCGCAGTGAAGCGTTCCCGGAGCAGAGTTGAAGGACTGATGGCGTCCGGGCGTTCGCCCCCGACTTTCGGGAAGATGGCACGCCCAAGAAAGGGGATGACCTCATGTTCGCCACGAAATTTTATCTCACTCCGAGGGTTTTGCGATGCGCCGCGAGTCTCAGTTGTCGCCTTCGTGTTTGGGAGATGCGTGGCTGCAGGACTCAGGTTTCCCGATATGGAGGCCACGAGGATCTGGACCCTGGAAGTAGAAGGCTGGGGAAGCGAGCGAGCATTGGAACCCAGGCTTCGTGATGGGTGGGGACCCATGGTATAGCGCCAGGGACGGGACCCCCGCAGGCCGAGGTTCTGCAGGCGTTGTCCTCGCTGCAGTCCATTTCACGGAGTGCCTCTTGGCAGGGTACGGGAGCGGGCACTCACAATGCCCACCCAAGCCCAGGGGGGCGGCCCTGCACATGCGCGGACCCGAGGTGACTTCGCCGGGCGTTTTCCGGCCAACTCTCACGAGCATTCTGCACCATCCGGGATCAGTTAGGGCAGAACGCTCGTGAGAATTGGCCGGCGTTGGACCGCCAAGTGGACCACCCTGCTCTCCAGGGCCCACGGCCATTTCTCGCCCAGGGTATGTGTCGGCCACCCGGAAATCGCAGGGAAATGACGTGGCCCACCCGGAGGCACCGGGGCACTGGAGCGTTCCGGGAGCTGAGTTGAAGGACCGATGGCGCCGGGCATTTGCCTCCGTCTTTCGGGAAGATGGGGCGCCCAAGTATTGGGATGAACTCATTTTGGGCACGAAGGTGTATCTCACTCCGAGGGTTGTCCGTAGCGCTGGGAGTTGCTATTGGCGCCTCGTTGTTGGGAGATGTGTGGCTGCGGGACTCAAGGTTCCCGATATGGAGGCCACGAGGAACAGGACCTCGGACGCAGACGGATGAGGAAGCGAGCGAGCCTTTGAGCTTGGGCTTCGTGTCGGCCCAGACCCATGGTATAGGGCCAGGGATGGGCCCCCACAGGCCGAGCAACCGCAGGCTTTGTCCTCGCCACAGTCCGTCTCAAAGAGTGCCTCTTTTCGGGGTTCCGGTACGGGCACTCCCAATGCCCGGCCAGGCCCCGGGGTTCGGCCCTGAAGACGTGCCGCGTCCGAGGTGTCTTCGCCGGGCGTTTTCCGGCCAATTCTCACGAGCGTTCTGCCCAAACCGGGATCGGTTTGGGCAGAACGCTCGTGAGAATTGGCCGGCGTTGGGCAGTCCTGCGGACTTCCCTGCTCTCCAGGGCCCAGGGTCCTTTCTCGCCCAGGGCATGTTGCGGCCGCCTGGAAATCGCACGGAAAAGACGCGGCCCACCCGGGGGCGCCAACGCAGTGGAGCATTCCGGGGGCAGAGTTGAAGGACGGATGGCGGCCGGGCATGCGCCTTCGTCTTTCGGGAGGATGGGGCGCCCAAGGATGGGGTTGACCTCATTTTGGCATGAAGGTTTATCTCACTCCGAGGGTTTTCCGAAGCGCCGGGAGTCGCGATTGGCGCCTTCGTGGTTGGGAGATGCGTAGCTGCGGGACTCAGGTTTCCCGATATGGAGGCCACGAGGATAAGGACCCCGGACGCAGAAGGCTGGGGAATCGAGCGAGCGTTCGAGCCCGGGCTTCGTGATGGGCCCGGACCCATGGGATAGCGCCAGGGACGGGACCCCCGCTGGCCGAGGATCCGCAGGCGTTCACCTCGCACCAGTCCATCTCAGGGCATGCCTCTTGGATGTGTTCGGGAGCGGGCACTCACAATGCGCGGCCAGGCCCCGGGGTGTAGCCCTGAAGACGTGCGGCACCCGAGGTGAGTTCGCCGGGCGTTTTCCGGCCAATTCTCACGAGCGTTCTGCCCAAACCGGGATCGGTTTGGGCAGAACGCTCGTGAGAATTGACCGGCGTTGGGCAGCCCTTCGGACCGCCCTGCTGTCCAGGGCCTAGGGTCCTTTCTCACCCAGGGCATGTTTCGGCCACCCGGAAATTGCATGGAAAAGACGCAGCCCACCCGGGGGCGCCGGCGCAGTGAAGCGTTCCCGGAGCAGAGTTGAAGGACTGATGGCGTCCGGGCGTTCGCCCCCGACTTTCGGGAAGATGGCACGCCCAAGAAAGGGGATGACCTCATGTTCGCCACGAAATTTTATCTCACTCCGAGGGTTTTGCGATGCGCCGCGAGTCCCAGTTGTCGCCTTCGTGTTTGGGAGATGCGTGGCTGCAGGACTCAGGTTTCCCGATATGGAGGCCACGAGGATCTGGACCCTGGAAGCAGAAGGCTGGGGAAGCGAGCGAGCATTGGAACCCAGGCTTCGTGATGGGTGGGGACCCATGGTATAGCGCCAGGGACGGGACCCCCGCAGGCCGAGGTTCTGCAGGCGTTGTCCTCGCTGCAGTCCATTTCACGGAGTGCCTCTTGGCAGGGTACGGGAGCGGGCACTCACAATGCCCACCCAAGCCCAGGGGGGCGGCCCTGCACATGCGCGGACCCGAGGTGACTTCGCCGGGCGTTTTCCGGCCAACTCTCACGAGCATTCTGCACCATCCGGGATCAGTTAGGGCAGAACGCTCGTGAGAATTGGCCGGCGTTGGACCGCCAAGTGGACCACCCTGCTCTCCAGGGCCCAGGGCCATTTCTCGCCCAGGGTATGTGTCGGCCACCCGGAAATCGCAGGGAAATGACGTGGCCCACCCGGAGGCACCGGCGCACTGGAGCGTTCCGGGAGCTGAGTTGAAGGACCGATGGCGCCGGGCATTTGCCTCCCTCTTTCGGGAAGATGGGGCGCCCAAGTATTGGGATGAACTCATTTTGGGCACGAAGGTGTATCTCACTCCGAGGGTTATCCGTAGCGCTGGGAGTTGCTATTGGCGCCTCGTTGTTGGGAGATGTGTGGCTGCGGGACTCAAAGTTCCCGATATGGAGGCCAAGAGGAACAGGACCTCGGACGCAGACGGATGAGGAAGCGAGCGAGCCTTTGAGCTTGGGCTTCGTGTCGGCCCAGACCCATGGTATAGGGCCAGGGATGGGGCCCCCACAGGCCGAGGAACCGCAGGCTTTGTCCTCGCCACAGTCCGTCTCAAAGAGTGCCTCTTTTCGGGGTTCCGGTACGGGCACTCCCAATGCCCGGCCAGGCCCCGGGGTTCGGCCCTAAAGACGTGCCGCGTCCGAGGTGTCTTCGCCGGGCGTTTTCCGGCCAATTCTCACGAGCGTTCTGCCCAAATCGGGATCGGTTTGGGCAGAACGCTCGTGAGAATTGGCCGGCGTTGGACCGCCAAGTGGACCACCCTGCTCTCCAGGGCCCAGGGCCATTTCTCGCCCAGGGTATGTGTCGGCCACCCGGAAATCGCAGGGAAATGACGTGGCCCACCCGGAGGCACCGGCGCACTGGAGCGTTCTGGGAGCTGAGTTGAAGGACCGATGGCGCCGGGCATTTGCCTCCGTCTTTCGGGAAGATGGGGCGCCCAAGTATTGGGATGAACACATTTTGGGCACGAAGGTGTATCTCACTCCGAGGGTTGTCCGTAGCGCTGGGAGTTGCTATTGGCGCCTCCTTGTTGGGAGATGTGAGGCTGCGGGAATCAAGGTTCCCGATATGGAGGCCACGAGGAACAGGACCTCGGACGCAGACGGATGAGAAAGCGAGCGAGCCTTTGAGCTTGGGCTTCGTGTCGGCCCAGACCCATGGTATAGGGCCAGGGATGGGGCCCCCACAGGCCGAGGAACCGCAGTTTTTGTCCTCGCCACAGTCCGTCTCAAAGAGTGCCTCTTTTCGGGGTTCCGGTACGGGCACTCCCAATGCCCGGCCAGGCCCCGGGGTTCGGCCCTGAAGACGTGCTGCGTCCGAGGTGTCTTCGCCGGGCGTTTTCCAGCCAATTCTCACGAGCGTTCTGCCCAAACCGGTTTGGGCAGAACGCTCGTGAGAATTGGCCGGCGTTGGGCAGTCCTGCGGACTTCCCTGCTCTCCAGGGCCCAGGGTCCTTTCTCGCCCAGGGCATGTTGCGGCCGCCTGGAAATCGCACGGAAAAGACGCGGCCCACCCGGGGGCGCCAACGCAGTGGAGCATTCCGGGGGCAGAGTTGAAGGACGGATGGCGGCCGGGCATGCGCCTTCGTCTTTCAGGAGGATGGGGCGCCCAAGGGTGGGGTTGACCTCATTTTGGCATGAAGGTTTATCTCACTCCGAGGGTTTTCCGAAGCGCCGGGAGTCGCGGTTGGCGCCTTCGTGGTTGGGAGATGCGTGGCTGCGGGACTCAGGTTTCCCGATATGGAGGCCACGAGGATAAGGACCCCGGAGGCAGAAGGCTGGGGAATCGAGCGAGCGATCGAGCCCGGGCTTCGTGATGGGCCCGGACCCATGGGATAGCGCCAGGGACGGGACCCCCGCTGGCCGAGGATCCGCAGGCGTTCACCTCGCACCAGTCCATCTCAGGGCATGCCTCTTGGGTGTGTTCGGGAGCGGGCACTCACAATGCGCGGCCAGGTCCCGGGGTGTAGCCCTGAAGACGTGCGGCACCCGAGGTGAGTTCGCCGGGCGTTTTCCGGCCAATTCTCACGAGCGTTCTGCCCAAACCGGGATCGGTTTGGGCAGAACGCTCGTGAGAATTGGCCGGCGTTGGGCAGCCCTTCGGACCGCCCTGCTGTCCAGGGCCTAGGGTCCTTTCTCACCCAGGGCATGTTTCGGCCACCCGGAAATTGCATGGAAAAGACGCAGCCCACCCGGGTGCGCCGGCGCAGTGAAGCGTTCCCGGAGCAGAGTTGAAGGACTGATGGCGTCCGGGCGTTCGCCCCCGACTTTCGGGAAGATGGCACGCCCAAGAAAGGGGATGACCTCATGTTCGCCACGAAATTTTATCTCACTCCGAGGGTTTTGCGATGCGCCGCGAGTCTCAGTTGTCGCCTTCGTGTTTGGGAGATGCGTGGCTGCAGGACTCAGGTTTCCCGATATGGAGGCCACGAGGATCTGGACCCTGGAAGCAGAAGGCTGGGGAAGCGAGCGAGCATTGGAACCCAGGCTTCGTGATGGGTGGGGACCCATGGTATAGCGCCAGGGACGGGACCCCCGCAGGCCGAGGTTCTGCAGGCGTTGTCCTCGCTGCAGTCCATTTCACGGAGTGCCTCTTGGCAGGGTACGGGAGCGGGCACTCACAATGCCCACCCAAGCCCAGGGGGGCGGCCCTGCACATGCGCGGACCCGAGGTGACTTCGCCGGGCGTTTTCCGGCCAACTCTCACGAGCATTCTGCACCATCCGGGATCAGTTAGGGCAGAACGCTCGTGAGAATTGGCCGGCGTTGGACCGCCAAGTGGACCACCCTGCTCTCCAGGGCCCACGGCCATTTCTCGCCCAGGGTATGTGTCGGCCACCCGGAAATCGCAGGGAAATGACGTGGCCCACCCGGAGGCACCGGGGCACTGGAGCGTTCCGGGAGCTGAGTTGAAGGACCGATGGCGCCGGGCATTTGCCTCCGTCTTTCGGGAAGATGGGGCGCCCAAGTATTGGGATGAACTCATTTTGGGCACGAAGGTGTATCTCACTCCGAGGGTTGTCCGTAGCGCTGGGAGTTGCTATTGGCGCCTCGTTGTTGGGAGATGTGTGGCTGCGGGACTCAAGGTTCCCGATATGGAGGCCACGAGGAACAGGACCTCGGACGCAGACGGATGAGGAAGCGAGCGAGCCTTTGAGCTTGGGCTTCGTGTCGGCCCAGACCCATGGTATAGGGCCAGGGATGGGCCCCCACAGGCCGAGCAACCGCAGGCTTTGTCCTCGCCACAGTCCGTCTCAAAGAGTGCCTCTTTTCGGGGTTCCGGTACGGGCACTCCCAATGCCCGGCCAGGCCCCGGGGTTCGGCCCTGAAGACGTGCCGCGTCCGAGGTGTCTTCGCCGGGCGTTTTCCGGCCAATTCTCACGAGCGTTCTGCCCAAACCGGGATCGGTTTGGGCAGAACGCTCGTGAGAATTGGCCGGCGTTGGGCAGTCCTGCGGACTTCCCTGCTCTCCAGGGCCCAGGGTCCTTTCTCGCCCAGGGCATGTTGCGGCCGCCTGGAAATCGCACGGAAAAGACGCGGCCCACCCGGGGGCGCCAACGCAGTGGAGCATTCCGGGGGCAGAGTTGAAGGACGGATGGCGGCCGGGCATGCGCCTTCGTCTTTCGGGAGGATGGGGCGCCCAAGGATGGGGTTGACCTCATTTTGGCATGAAGGTTTATCTCACTCCGAGGGTTTTCCGAAGCGCCGGGAGTCGCGATTGGCGCCTTCGTGGTTGGGAGATGCGTAGCTGCGGGACTCAGGTTTCCCGATATGGAGGCCACGAGGATAAGGACCCCGGACGCAGAAGGCTGGGGAATCGAGCGAGCGTTCGAGCCCGGGCTTCGTGATGGGCCCGGACCCATGGGATAGCGCCAGGGACGGGACCCCCGCTGGCCGAGGATCCGCAGGCGTTCACCTCGCACCAGTCCATCTCAGGGCATGCCTCTTGGATGTGTTCGGGAGCGGGCACTCACAATGCGCGGCCAGGCCCCGGGGTGTAGCCCTGAAGACGTGCGGCACCCGAGGTGAGTTCGCCGGGCGTTTTCCGGCCAATTCTCACGAGCGTTCTGCCCAAACCGGGATCGGTTTGGGCAGAACGCTCGTGAGAATTGACCGGCGTTGGGCAGCCCTTCGGACCGCCCTGCTGTCCAGGGCCTAGGGTCCTTTCTCACCCAGGGCATGTTTCGGCCACCCGGAAATTGCATGGAAAAGACGCAGCCCACCCGGGGGCGCCGGCGCAGTGAAGCGTTCCCGGAGCAGAGTTGAAGGACTGATGGCGTCCGGGCGTTCGCCCCCGACTTTCGGGAAGATGGCACGCCCAAGAAAGGGGATGACCTCATGTTCGCCACGAAATTTTATCTCACTCCGAGGGTTTTGCGATGCGCCGCGAGTCCCAGTTGTAGCCTTCGTGTTTGGGAGATGCGTGGCTGCAGGACTCAGGTTTCCCGATATGGAGGCCACGAGGATCTGGACCCTGGAAGCAGAAGGCTGGGGAAGCGAGCGAGCATTGGAACCCAGGCTTCGTGATGGGTGGGGACCCATGGTATAGCGCCAGGGACGGGACCCCCGCAGGCCGAGGTTCTGCAGGCGTTGTCCTCGCTGCAGTCCATTTCACGGAGTGCCTCTTGGCAGGGTACGGGAGCGGGCACTCACAATGCCCACCCAAGCCCAGGGGGGCGGCCCTGCACATGCGCGGACCCGAGGTGACTTCGCCGGGCGTTTTCCGGCCAACTCTCACGAGCATTCTGCACCATCCGGGATCAGTTAGGGCAGAACGCTCGTGAGAATTGGCCGGCGTTGGACCGCCAAGTGGACCACCCTGCTCTCCAGGGCCCAGGGCCATTTCTCGCCCAGGGTATGTGTCGGCCACCCGGAAATCGCAGGGAAATGACGTGGCCCACCCGGAGGCACCGGCGCACTGGAGCGTTCCGGGAGCTGAGTTGAAGGACCGATGGCGCCGGGCATTTGCCTCCCTCTTTCGGGAAGATGGGGCGCCCAAGTATTGGGATGAACTCATTTTGGGCACGAAGGTGTATCTCACTCCGAGGGTTATCCGTAGCGCTGGGAGTTGCTATTGGCGCCTCGTTGTTGGGAAATGTGTGGCTGCGGGACTCAAAGTTCCCGATATGGAGGCCAAGAGGAACAGGACCTCGGACGCAGACGGATGAGGAAGCGAGCGAGCCTTTGAGCTTGGGCTTCGTGTCGGCCCAGACCCATGGTATAGGGCCAGGGATGGGGCCCCCACAGGCCGAGGAACCGCAGGCTTTGTCCTCGCCACAGTCCGTCTCAAAGAGTGCCTCTTTTCGGGGTTCCGGTACGGGCACTCCCAATGCCCGGCCAGGCCCCGGGGTTCGGCCCTAAAGACGTGCCGCGTCCGAGGTGTCTTCGCCGGGCGTTTTCCGGCCAATTCTCACGAGCGTTCTGCCAAAACCGGGATCGGTTTGGGCAGAACGCTCGTGAGAATTGGCCGGCGTTGGGCAGCCCTTCGGACCGCCCTGCTGTCCAGGGCCTAGGGTCCTTTCTCACCCAGGGCATGTTTCGGCCACCCGGAAATTGCATGGAAAAGACGCAGCCCACCCGGGGGCGCTGGTGCAGTGAAGCGTTCCCGGAGCAGAGTTGAAGGACTGATGGCGTCCGGGCGTTCGCCCCCGACTTTCGGGAAGATGGCACGCCCAAGAAAGGGGATGACCTCATGTTCGCCACGAATTTTTATCTCACTCCGAGGGTTTTGCGATGCGCCGCGAGTCTCAGTTGTCGCCTTCGTGTTTGGGAGATGCGTGGCTGCAGGACTCAGGTTTCCCGATATGGAGGCCACGAGGATCTGGACCCTGGAAGCAGAAGGCTGGGGAAGCGAGCGAGCATTGGAACCCAGGCTTCGTGATGGGTGGGGACCCATGGTATAGCGCCAGGGACGGGACCCCCGCAGGCCGAGGTTCTGCAGGCGTTGTCCTCGCTGCAGTCCATTTCACGGAGTGCCTCTTGGCAGGGTACAGGAGCGGGCACTCACAATGCCCACCCAAGCCCAGGGGGGCGGCCCTGCACATGCGCGGACCCGAGGTGACTTCGCCGGGCGTTTTCCGGCCAACTCTCACGAGCATTCTGCACCATCCGGGATCGGTTTGGGCAGAACGCTCGTGAGAATTGGCCGGCGTTGGGCAGCCCTTCGGATCGCCCTGCTGTCCAGGGCCTAGGGTCCTTTCTCACCCAGGGCATGTTTCGGCCACCCGGAAATTGCATGGAAAAGACGCAGCCCACCCGGGGGCGCCTGCGCAGTGAAGGGTTCCCGGAGCAGATTTGAAGGACTGATGGCGTCTGGGCGTTCGCCCCCGACTATCGGGAAGATGGCACGCCCAAGAAAGGGGATGACCTCATGTTCGCCACGAAATTTTATCTCACTCCGAGGGTTTTGCGATGCGCCGCGAGTCTCAGTTGTCGCCTTCGTGTTTGGGAGATGCGTGGCTGCAGGACTCAGGTTTCCCGATATGGAGGCCACGAGGATCTGGACCCTGGAAGCAGAAGGCTGGGGAAGCGAGCGAGCATTGGAACCCAGGCTTCGTGATGGGTGGGGACCCATGGTATAGCGCCAGGGACGGGACCCCCGCAGGCCGAGGTTCTGCAGGCGTTGTCCTCGCTGCAGTCCATTTCACGGAGTGCCTCTTGGCAGGGTACGGGAGCGGGCACTCACAATGCCCACCCAAGCCCAGGGGGGCGGCCCTGCACATGCGCGGACCCGAGGTGACTTCGCCGGGCGTTTTCCGGCCAACTCTCACGAGCATTCTGCACCATCCGGGATCAGTTAGGGCAGAACGCTCGTGAGAATTGGCCGGCGTTGGACCGCCAAGTGGACCACCCTGCTCTCCAGGGCCCAGGGCCATTTCTCGCCCAGGGTATGTGTCGGCCACCCGGAAATCGCAGGGAAATGACGTGGCCCACCCGGAGGCACCGGCGCACTGGAGCGTTCCGGGAGCTTAGTTGAAGGACCGATGGCGCCGGGCATTTGCCTCCGTCTTTCGGGAAGATGGGGCGCCCAAGTATTGGGATGAACTCATTTTGGGCACGAAGGTTTATCTCACTCCGAGGGTTGTCCGTAACGCTGGGAGTTGCTATTGGCGCCTCGTTGTTGGGAGATGTGTGGCTGCGGGACTCAAGGTTCCCGATATGGAGGCCACGAGGAACAGGACCTCGGACGCAGACGGATGAGGAAGCGAGCGAGCCTTTGAGCTTGGGCTTCGTGTCGGCCCAGACCCATGGTATAGGGCCAGGGATGGGGCCCCCACAGGCCGAGGAACCGCAGGCTTTGTCCTCGCCACAGTCCGTCTCAAAGAGTGCCTCTTTTCGGGGTTCCGGTACGGGCACTCCCAATGCCCGGCCAGGCCCCGGGGTTCGGCCCTAAAGACGTGCCGCGTCCGAGGTGTCTTCGCCGGGCGTTTTCCGGCCAATTCTCACGAGTGTTCTGCCCAAATCGGGATCGGTTTGGGCAGAACGTTCGTGAGAATTGGCCGGCGTTGGGCAGTCCTGCGGACTTCCCTGCTCTCCAGGGCCCAGGGTCCTTTCTCGCCCAGGGCATGTTGCGGCCGCCTGGAAATCGCACGGAAAAGACGCGGCCCACCCGGGGGCGCCAACGCAGTGGAGCATTCCGGGGGCAGAGTTGAAGGACGGATGGCGGCCGGGCATGCGCCTTCGTCTTTCGGGAGGATGGGGCGCCCAAGGATGGGGTTGACCTCATTTTGGCATGAAGGTTTATCTCACTCCGAGGGTTTTCCGAAGCGCCGGGAGTCGCGGTTGGCGCCTTCGTGGTTGGGAGATGCGTGGCTGCGGGACTCAGGTTTCCCGATATGGAGGCCACGAGGATAAGGACCCCGGAGGCAGAAGGCTGGGGAATCGAGCGAGCGATCGAGCCCGGGCTTCGTGATGGGCCCGGACCCATGGGATAGCGCCAGGGACGGGACCCCCGCTGGCCGAGGATCCGCAGGCGTTCACCTCGCACCAGTCCATCTCAGGGCATGCCTCTTGGGTGTGTTCGGGAGCGGGCACTCACAATGCGCGGCCAGGTCCCGGGGTGTAGCCCTGAAGACGTGCGGCACCCGAGGTGAGTGCGCCGGGCGTTTTCCGGCCAATTCTCACGAGCGTTCTGCCCAAACCGGGATCGGTTTGGGCAGAACGCTCGTGAGAATTGGCCGGCGTTGGGCAGCCCTTCGGACCGCCCTGCTGTCCAGGGCCTAGGGTCCTTTCTCACCCAGGGCATGTTTCGGCCACCCGGAAATTGCATGGAAAAGACGCAGCCCACCCGGGGGCGCCGGCGCAGTGAAGCGTTCCCGGAGCAGAGTTGAAGGACTGAAGGCGTCCGGGCGTTCGCCCCCGACTTTCGGGAAGATGGCACGCCCAAGAAAGGGGATGACCTCATGTTCGCCACGAAATTTTATCTCACTCCGAGGGTTTTGCGATGCGCCGCGAGTCTCAGTTGTCGCCTTCGTGTTTGGGAGATGCGTGGCTGCAGGACTCAGGTTTCCCGATATGGAGGCCACGAGGATCTGGACCCTGGAAGCAGAAGGCTGGGGAAGCGAGCGAGCATTGGAACCCAGGCTTCGTGATGGGTGGGGACCCATGGTATAGCGCCAGGGACGGGACCCCCGCAGGCCGAGGTTCTGCAGGCGTTGTCCTCGCTACAGTCCATTTCACGGAGTGCCTCTTGGCAGGGTACGGGAGCGGGCACTCACAATGCCCACCCAAGCCCAGGGGGGCGGCCCTGCACATGCGCGGACCTGAGGTGACTTCGCCGGGCGTTTTCCGGCCAACTCTCAGGAGCATTCGGCACCATCCGGGATCAGTTAGGGCAGAACGCTCGTGAGAATTGGCCGGCGTTGGACCGCCTAGTGGACCACCCTGCTCTCCAGGGCCCAGGGCCATTTCTCGCCCAGGGTATGTGTCGGCCACCCGGAAATCGCAGGGAAATGACGTTGCCCACCCAGAGGCACCGGCGCACTGGAGCGTTCCGGGAGCTGAGTTGAAGGACCGATGGCGCCGGGCATTTGCCTCCGTCTTTCGGGAAGATGGGGCGCCCAAGTATTGGGATGAACTCATTTTGGGCACGAAGGTGTATCTCACTCCGAGGGTTGTCCGTAGCGCTGGGAGTTGCTATTGGCGCCTCGTTGTTGGGAGATGTGTGGCTGCGGGACTCAAGGTTCCCGATATGGAGGCCACGAGGAACAGGACCTCGGACGCAGACGGATGAGGAAGCGAGCGAGCCTTTGAACTTGGGCTTCGTGTCGGCCCAGACCCATGGTATAGGGCCAGGGATGGGGCCCCCACAGGCCGAGGAACCGCAGGCTTTGTCCTCACCACAGTCCGTCTCAAAGAGTGCCTCTTTTCGGGGTTCCGGTACGGGCACTCCCAATGCCCGGCCAGGCCCCGGGGTTCGGCCCTGAAGACGTGCCGCGTCCGAGGTGTCTTCGCCGGGCGTTTTCCGGCCAATTCTCACGAGCGTTCTGCCCAAACCGGGATCGGTTTGGGCAGAACGCTCGTGAGAATTGGCCGGCGTTGGGCAGTCCTGCGGACTTCCCTGCTCTCCAGGGCCCAGGGTCCTTTCTCGCCCAGGGCATGTTGCGGCCGCCTGGAAATCGCACGGAAAAGACGCGGCCCACCCGGGGGCGCCAACGCAGTGGAGCATTCCGGGGGCAGAGTTGAAGGACGGATGGCGGCCGGGCATGCGCCTTCGTCTTTCGGGAGGATGGGGCGCCCAAGGGTGGGGTTGACCTCATTTTGGCATGAAGGTTTATCTCACTCCGAGGGTTTTCCGAAGCGCCGGGAGTCGCGGTTGGCGCCTTCGTGGTTGGGAGATGCGTGGCTGCGGGACTCAGGTTTCCCGATATGGAGGCCACGAGGATCTGGACCCTGGAAGCAGAAGGCTGGGGAAGCGAGCGAGCATTGGAACCCAGGCTTCGTGATGGGTGGGGACCCATGGTATAGCGCCAGGGACGGGACCCCCGCAGGCCGAGGTTCTGCAGGCGTTGTCCTCGCTGCAGTCCATTTCACGGAGTGCCTCTTGGTAGGGTACGGGAGCGGGCACTCACAATGCCCACCCAAGCCCAGGGGGGCGGCCCTGCACATGCGCGGACCCGAGGTGACTTCGCCGGGCGTTTTCCGGCCAACTCTCACGAGCATTCTGCACCATCCGGGATCAGTTAGGGCAGAACGCTCGTGAGAATTGGCCGGCGTTGGACCGCCAAGTGGACCACCCTGCTCTCCAGGGCCCAGGGCCATTTCTCGCCCAGGGTATGTGTCGGCCACCCGGAAATCGCAGGGAAATGACGTGGCCCACCCGGAGGCACCGGCGCACTGGAGCGTTCCGGGAGCTGATTTGAAGGACCGATGGCGCCGGGCATTTGCCTCCGTCTTTCGGGAAGATGGGGCGCCCAAGTATTGGGATGAACACATTTTGGGCACGAAGGTGTATCTCACTCCGAGGGTTGTCCGTAGCGCTGGGAGTTGCTATTGGCGCCTCCTTGTTGGGAGATGTGAGGCTGCGGGAATCAAGGTTCCCGATATGGAGGCCACGAGGAACAGGACCTCGGACGCAGACGGATGAGAAAGCGAGCGAGCCTTTGAGCTTGGGCTTCGTGTCGGCCCAGACCCATGGTATAGGGCCAGGGATGGGGCCCCCACAGGCCGAGGAACCGCAGTTTTTGTCCTCGCCACAGTCCGTCTCAAAGAGTGCCTCTTTTCGGGGTTCCGGTACGGGCACTCCCAATGCCCGGCCAGGCCCCGGGGTTCGGCCCTGAAGACGTGCTGCGTCCGAGGTGTCTTCGCCGGGCGTTTTCCAGCCAATTCTCACGAGCGTTCTGCCCAAACCGGTTTGGGCAGAACGCTCGTGAGAATTGGCCGGCGTTGGGCAGTCCTGCGGACTTCCCTGCTCTCCAGGGCCCAGGGTCCTTTCTCGCCCAGGGCATGTTGCGGCCGCCTGGAAATCGCACGGAAAAGACGCGGCCCACCCGGGGGCGCCAACGCAGTGGAGCATTCCGGGGGCAGAGTTGAAGGACGGATGGCGGCCGGGCATGCGCCTTCGTCTTTCAGGAGGATGGGGCGCCCAAGGGTGGGGTTGACCTCATTTTGGCATGAAGGTTTATCTCACTCCGAGGGTTTTCCGAAGCGCCGGGAGTCGCGGTTGGCGCCTTCGTGGTTGGGAGATGCGTGGCTGCGGGACTCAGGTTTCCCGATATGGAGGCCACGAGGATAAGGACCCCGGAGGCAGAAGGCTGGGGAATCGAGCGAGCGATCGAGCCCGGGCTTCGTGATGGGCCCGGACCCATGGGATAGCGCCAGGGACGGGACCCCCGCTGGCCGAGGATCCGCAGGCGTTCACCTCGCACCAGTCCATCTCAGGGCATGCCTCTTGGGTGTGTTCGGGAGCGGGCACTCACAATGCGCGGCCAGGTCCCGGGGTGTAGCCCTGAAGACGTGCGGCACCCGAGGTGAGTTCGCCGGGCGTTTTCCGGCCAATTCTCACGAGCGTTCTGCCCAAACCGGGATCGGTTTGGGCAGAACGCTCGTGAGAATTGGCCGGCGTTGGGCAGCCCTTCGGACCGCCCTGCTGTCCAGGGCCTAGGGTCCTTTCTCACCCAGGGCATGTTTCGGCCACCCGGAAATTGCATGGAAAAGACGCAGCCCACCCGGGTGCGCCGGCGCAGTGAAGCGTTCCCGGAGCAGAGTTGAAGGACTGATGGCGTCCGGGCGTTCGCCCCCGACTTTCGGGAAGATGGCACGCCCAAGAAAGGGGATGACCTCATGTTCGCCACGAAATTTTATCTCACTCCGAGGGTTTTGCGATGCGCCGCGAGTCTCAGTTGTCGCCTTCGTGTTTGGGAGATGCGTGGCTGCAGGACTCAGGTTTCCCGATATGGAGGCCACGAGGATCTGGACCCTGGAAGTAGAAGGCTGGGGAAGCGAGCGAGCATTGGAACCCAGGCTTCGTGATGGGTGGGGACCCATGGTATAGCGCCAGGGACGGGACCCCCGCAGGCCGAGGTTCTGCAGGCGTTGTCCTCGCTGCAGTCCATTTCACGGAGTGCCTCTTGGCAGGGTACGGGAGCGGGCACTCACAATGCCCACCCAAGCCCAGGGGGGCGGCCCTGCACATGCGCGGACCCGAGGTGACTTCGCCGGGCGTTTTCCGGCCAACTCTCACGAGCATTCTGCACCATCCGGGATCAGTTAGGGCAGAACGCTCGTGAGAATTGGCCGGCGTTGGACCGCCAAGTGGACCACCCTGCTCTCCAGGGCCCACGGCCATTTCTCGCCCAGGGTATGTGTCGGCCACCCGGAAATCGCAGGGAAATGACGTGGCCCACCCGGAGGCACCGGGGCACTGGAGCGTTCCGGGAGCTGAGTTGAAGGACCGATGGCGCCGGGCATTTGCCTCCGTCTTTCGGGAAGATGGGGCGCCCAAGTATTGGGATGAACTCATTTTGGGCACGAAGGTGTATCTCACTCCGAGGGTTGTCCGTAGCGCTGGGAGTTGCTATTGGCGCCTCGTTGTTGGGAGATGTGTGGCTGCGGGACTCAAGGTTCCCGATATGGAGGCCACGAGGAACAGGACCTCGGACGCAGACGGATGAGGAAGCGAGCGAGCCTTTGAGCTTGGGCTTCGTGTCGGCCCAGACCCATGGTATAGGGCCAGGGATGGGCCCCCACAGGCCGAGCAACCGCAGGCTTTGTCCTCGCCACAGTCCGTCTCAAAGAGTGCCTCTTTTCGGGGTTCCGGTACGGGCACTCCCAATGCCCGGCCAGGCCCCGGGGTTCGGCCCTGAAGACGTGCCGCGTCCGAGGTGTCTTCGCCGGGCGTTTTCCGGCCAATTCTCACGAGCGTTCTGCCCAAACCGGGATCGGTTTGGGCAGAACGCTCGTGAGAATTGGCCGGCGTTGGGCAGTCCTGCGGACTTCCCTGCTCTCCAGGGCCCAGGGTCCTTTCTCGCCCAGGGCATGTTGCGGCCGCCTGGAAATCGCACGGAAAAGACGCGGCCCACCCGGGGGCGCCAACGCAGTGGAGCATTCCGGGGGCAGAGTTGAAGGACGGATGGCGGCCGGGCATGCGCCTTCGTCTTTCGGGAGGATGGGGCGCCCAAGGATGGGGTTGACCTCATTTTGGCATGAAGGTTTATCTCACTCCGAGGGTTTTCCGAAGCGCCGGGAGTCGCGATTGGCGCCTTCGTGGTTGGGAGATGCGTAGCTGCGGGACTCAGGTTTCCCGATATGGAGGCCACGAGGATAAGGACCCCGGACGCAGAAGGCTGGGGAATCGAGCGAGCGTTCGAGCCCGGGCTTCGTGATGGGCCCGGACCCATGGGATAGCGCCAGGGACGGGACCCCCGCTGGCCGAGGATCCGCAGGCGTTCACCTCGCACCAGTCCATCTCAGGGCATGCCTCTTGGATGTGTTCGGGAGCGGGCACTCACAATGCGCGGCCAGGCCCCGGGGTGTAGCCCTGAAGACGTGCGGCACCCGAGGTGAGTTCGCCGGGCGTTTTCCGGCCAATTCTCACGAGCGTTCTGCCCAAACCGGGATCGGTTTGGGCAGAACGCTCGTGAGAATTGACCGGCGTTGGGCAGCCCTTCGGACCGCCCTGCTGTCCAGGGCCTAGGGTCCTTTCTCACCCAGGGCATGTTTCGGCCACCCGGAAATTGCATGGAAAAGACGCAGCCCACCCGGGGGCGCCGGCGCAGTGAAGCGTTCCCGGAGCAGAGTTGAAGGACTGATGGCGTCCGGGCGTTCGCCCCCGACTTTCGGGAAGATGGCACGCCCAAGAAAGGGGATGACCTCATGTTCGCCACGAAATTTTATCTCACTCCGAGGGTTTTGCGATGCGCCGCGAGTCCCAGTTGTCGCCTTCGTGTTTGGGAGATGCGTGGCTGCAGGACTCAGGTTTCCCGATATGGAGGCCACGAGGATCTGGACCCTGGAAGCAGAAGGCTGGGGAAGCGAGCGAGCATTGGAACCCAGGCTTCGTGATGGGTGGGGACCCATGGTATAGCGCCAGGGACGGGACCCCCGCAGGCCGAGGTTCTGCAGGCGTTGTCCTCGCTGCAGTCCATTTCACGGAGTGCCTCTTGGCAGGGTACGGGAGCGGGCACTCACAATGCCCACCCAAGCCCAGGGGGGCGGCCCTGCACATGCGCGGACCCGAGGTGACTTCGCCGGGCGTTTTCCGGCCAACTCTCACGAGCATTCTGCACCATCCGGGATCAGTTAGGGCAGAACGCTCGTGAGAATTGGCCGGCGTTGGACCGCCAAGTGGACCACCCTGCTCTCCAGGGCCCAGGGCCATTTCTCGCCCAGGGTATGTGTCGGCCACCCGGAAATCGCAGGGAAATGACGTGGCCCACCCGGAGGCACCGGCGCACTGGAGCGTTCCGGGAGCTGAGTTGAAGGACCGATGGCGCCGGGCATTTGCCTCCCTCTTTCGGGAAGATGGGGCGCCCAAGTATTGGGATGAACTCATTTTGGGCACGAAGGTGTATCTCACTCCGAGGGTTATCCGTAGCGCTGGGAGTTGCTATTGGCGCCTCGTTGTTGGGAGATGTGTGGCTGCGGGACTCAAAGTTCCCGATATGGAGGCCAAGAGGAACAGGACCTCGGACGCAGACGGATGAGGAAGCGAGCGAGCCTTTGAGCTTGGGCTTCGTGTCGGCCCAGACCCATGGTATAGGGCCAGGGATGGGGCCCCCACAGGCCGAGGAACCGCAGGCTTTGTCCTCGCCACAGTCCGTCTCAAAGAGTGCCTCTTTTCGGGGTTCCGGTACGGGCACTCCCAATGCCCGGCCAGGCCCCGGGGTTCGGCCCTAAAGACGTGCCGCGTCCGAGGTGTCTTCGCCGGGCGTTTTCCGGCCAATTCTCACGAGCGTTCTGCCCAAATCGGGATCGGTTTGGGCAGAACGCTCGTGAGAATTGGCCGGCGTTGGACCGCCAAGTGGACCACCCTGCTCTCCAGGGCCCAGGGCCATTTCTCGCCCAGGGTATGTGTCGGCCACCCGGAAATCGCAGGGAAATGACGTGGCCCACCCGGAGGCACCGGCGCACTGGAGCGTTCCGGGAGCTGAGTTGAAGGACCGATGGCGCCGGGCATTTGCCTCCGTCTTTCGGGAAGATGGGGCGCCCAAGTATTGGGATGAACACATTTTGGGCACGAAGGTGTATCTCACTCCGAGGGTTGTCCGTAGCGCTGGGAGTTGCTATTGGCGCCTCCTTGTTGGGAGATGTGAGGCTGCGGGAATCAAGGTTCCCGATATGGAGGCCACGAGGAACAGGACCTCGGACGCAGACGGATGAGAAAGCGAGCGAGCCTTTGAGCTTGGGCTTCGTGTCGGCCCAGACCCATGGTATAGGGCCAGGGATGGGGCCCCCACAGGCCGAGGAACCGCAGTTTTTGTCCTCGCCACAGTCCGTCTCAAAGAGTGCCTCTTTTCGGGGTTCCGGTACGGGCACTCCCAATGCCCGGCCAGGCCCCGGGGTTCGGCCCTGAAGACGTGCTGCGTCCGAGGTGTCTTCGCCGGGCGTTTTCCAGCCAATTCTCACGAGCGTTCTGCCCAAACCGGTTTGGGCAGAACGCTCGTGAGAATTGGCCGGCGTTGGGCAGTCCTGCGGACTTCCCTGCTCTCCAGGGCCCAGGGTCCTTTCTCGCCCAGGGCATGTTGCGGCCGCCTGGAAATCGCACGGAAAAGACGCGGCCCACCCGGGGGCGCCAACGCAGTGGAGCATTCCGGGGGCAGAGTTGAAGGACGGATGGCGGCCGGGCATGCGCCTTCGTCTTTCAGGAGGATGGGGCGCCCAAGGGTGGGGTTGACCTCATTTTGGCATGAAGGTTTATCTCACTCCGAGGGTTTTCCGAAGCGCCGGGAGTCGCGGTTGGCGCCTTCGTGGTTGGGAGATGCGTGGCTGCGGGACTCAGGTTTCCCGATATGGAGGCCACGAGGATAAGGACCCCGGAGGCAGAAGGCTGGGGAATCGAGCGAGCGATCGAGCCCGGGCTTCGTGATGGGCCCGGACCCATGGGATAGCGCCAGGGACGGGACCCCCGCTGGCCGAGGATCCGCAGGCGTTCACCTCGCACCAGTCCATCTCAGGGCATGCCTCTTGGGTGTGTTCGGGAGCGGGCACTCACAATGCGCGGCCAGGTCCCGGGGTGTAGCCCTGAAGACGTGCGGCACCCGAGGTGAGTTCGCCGGGCGTTTTCCGGCCAATTCTCACGAGCGTTCTGCCCAAACCGGGATCGGTTTGGGCAGAACGCTCGTGAGAATTGGCCGGCGTTGGGCAGCCCTTCGGACCGCCCTGCTGTCCAGGGCCTAGGGTCCTTTCTCACCCAGGGCATGTTTCGGCCACCCGGAAATTGCATGGAAAAGACGCAGCCCACCCGGGTGCGCCGGCGCAGTGAAGCGTTCCCGGAGCAGAGTTGAAGGACTGATGGCGTCCGGGCGTTCGCCCCCGACTTTCGGGAAGATGGCACGCCCAAGAAAGGGGATGACCTCATGTTCGCCACGAAATTTTATCTCACTCCGAGGGTTTTGCGATGCGCCGCGAGTCTCAGTTGTCGCCTTCGTGTTTGGGAGATGCGTGGCTGCAGGACTCAGGTTTCCCGATATGGAGGCCACGAGGATCTGGACCCTGGAAGCAGAAGGCTGGGGAAGCGAGCGAGCATTGGAACCCAGGCTTCGTGATGGGTGGGGACCCATGGTATAGCGCCAGGGACGGGACCCCCGCAGGCCGAGGTTCTGCAGGCGTTGTCCTCGCTGCAGTCCATTTCACGGAGTGCCTCTTGGCAGGGTACGGGAGCGGGCACTCACAATGCCCACCCAAGCCCAGGGGGGCGGCCCTGCACATGCGCGGACCCGAGGTGACTTCGCCGGGCGTTTTCCGGCCAACTCTCACGAGCATTCTGCACCATCCGGGATCAGTTAGGGCAGAACGCTCGTGAGAATTGGCCGGCGTTGGACCGCCAAGTGGACCACCCTGCTCTCCAGGGCCCACGGCCATTTCTCGCCCAGGGTATGTGTCGGCCACCCGGAAATCGCAGGGAAATGACGTGGCCCACCCGGAGGCACCGGGGCACTGGAGCGTTCCGGGAGCTGAGTTGAAGGACCGATGGCGCCGGGCATTTGCCTCCGTCTTTCGGGAAGATGGGGCGCCCAAGTATTGGGATGAACTCATTTTGGGCACGAAGGTGTATCTCACTCCGAGGGTTGTCCGTAGCGCTGGGAGTTGCTATTGGCGCCTCGTTGTTGGGAGATGTGTGGCTGCGGGACTCAAGGTTCCCGATATGGAGGCCACGAGGAACAGGACCTCGGACGCAGACGGATGAGGAAGCGAGCGAGCCTTTGAGCTTGGGCTTCGTGTCGGCCCAGACCCATGGTATAGGGCCAGGGATGGGCCCCCAGAGGCCGAGCAACCGCAGGCTTTGTCCTCGCCACAGTCCGTCTCAAAGAGTGCCTCTTTTCGGGGTTCCGGTACGGGCACTCCCAATGCCCGGCCAGGCCCCGGGGTTCGGCCCTGAAGACGTGCCGCGTCCGAGGTGTCTTCGCCGGGCGTTTTCCGGCCAATTCTCACGAGCGTTCTGCCCAAACCGGGATCGGTTTGGGCAGAACGCTCGTGAGAATTGGCCGGCGTTGGGCAGTCCTGCGGACTTCCCTGCTCTCCAGGGCCCAGGGTCCTTTCTCGCCCAGGGCATGTTGCGGCCGCCTGGAAATCGCACGGAAAAGACGCGGCCCACCCGGGGGCGCCAACGCAGTGGAGCATTCCGGGGGCAGAGTTGAAGGACGGATGGCGGCCGGGCATGCGCCTTCGTCTTTCGGGAGGATGGGGCGCCCAAGGATGGGGTTGACCTCATTTTGGCATGAAGGTTTATCTCACTCCGAGGGTTTTCCGAAGCGCCGGGAGTCGCGATTGGCGCCTTCGTGGTTGGGAGATGCGTAGCTGCGGGACTCAGGTTTCCCGATATGGAGGCCACGAGGATAAGGACCCCGGACGCAGAAGGCTGGGGAATCGAGCGAGCGTTCGAGCCCGGGCTTCGTGATGGGCCCGGACCCATGGGATAGCGCCAGGGACGGGACCCCCGCTGGCCGAGGATCCGCAGGCGTTCACCTCGCACCAGTCCATCTCAGGGCATGCCTCTTGGATGTGTTCGGGAGCGGGCACTCACAATGCGCGGCCAGGCCCCGGGGTGTAGCCCTGAAGACGTGCGGCACCCGAGGTGAGTTCGCCGGGCGTTTTCCGGCCAATTCTCACGAGCGTTCTGCCCAAACCGGGATCGGTTTGGGCAGAACGCTCGTGAGAATTGACCGGCGTTGGGCAGCCCTTCGGACCGCCCTGCTGTCCAGGGCCTAGGGTCCTTTCTCACCCAGGGCATGTTTCGGCCACCCGGAAATTGCATGGAAAAGACGCAGCCCACCCGGGGGCGCCGGCGCAGTGAAGCGTTCCCGGAGCAGAGTTGAAGGACTGATGGCGTCCGGGCGTTCGCCCCCGACTTTCGGGAAGATGGCACGCCCAAGAAAGGGGATGACCTCATGTTCGCCACGAAATTTTATCTCACTCCGAGGGTTTTGCGATGCGCCGCGAGTCCCAGTTGTAGCCTTCGTGTTTGGGAGATGCGTGGCTGCAGGACTCAGGTTTCCCGATATGGAGGCCACGAGGATCTGGACCCTGGAAGCAGAAGGCTGGGGAAGCGAGCGAGCATTGGAACCCAGGCTTCGTGATGGGTGGGGACCCATGGTATAGCGCCAGGGACGGGACCCCCGCAGGCCGAGGTTCTGCAGGCGTTGTCCTCGCTGCAGTCCATTTCACGGAGTGCCTCTTGGCAGGGTACGGGAGCGGGCACTCACAATGCCCACCCAAGCCCAGGGGGGCGGCCCTGCACATGCGCGGACCCGAGGTGACTTCGCCGGGCGTTTTCCGGCCAACTCTCACGAGCATTCTGCACCATCCGGGATCAGTTAGGGCAGAACGCTCGTGAGAATTGGCCGGCGTTGGACCGCCAAGTGGACCACCCTGCTCTCCAGGGCCCAGGGCCATTTCTCGCCCAGGGTATGTGTCGGCCACCCGGAAATCGCAGGGAAATGACGTGGCCCACCCGGAGGCACCGGCGCACTGGAGCGTTCCGGGAGCTGAGTTGAAGGACCGATGGCGCCGGGCATTTGCCTCCCTCTTTCGGGAAGATGGGGCGCCCAAGTATTGGGATGAACTCATTTTGGGCACGAAGGTGTATCTCACTCCGAGGGTTATCCGTAGCGCTGGGAGTTGCTATTGGCGCCTCGTTGTTGGGAAATGTGTGGCTGCGGGACTCAAAGTTCCCGATATGGAGGCCAAGAGGAACAGGACCTCGGACGCAGACGGATGAGGAAGCGAGCGAGCCTTTGAGCTTGGGCTTCGTGTCGGCCCAGACCCATGGTATAGGGCCAGGGATGGGGCCCCCACAGGCCGAGGAACCGCAGGCTTTGTCCTCGCCACAGTCCGTCTCAAAGAGTGCCTCTTTTCGGGGTTCCGGTACGGGCACTCCCAATGCCCGGCCAGGCCCCGGGGTTCGGCCCTAAAGACGTGCCGCGTCCGAGGTGTCTTCGCCGGGCGTTTTCCGGCCAATTCTCACGAGCGTTCTGCCAAAACCGGGATCGGTTTGGGCAGAACGCTCGTGAGAATTGGCCGGCGTTGGGCAGCCCTTCGGACCGCCCTGCTGTCCAGGGCCTAGGGTCCTTTCTCACCCAGGGCATGTTTCGGCCACCCGGAAATTGCATGGAAAAGACGCAGCCCACCCGGGGGCGCTGGTGCAGTGAAGCGTTCCCGGAGCAGAGTTGAAGGACTGATGGCGTCCGGGCGTTCGCCCCCGACTTTCGGGAAGATGGCACGCCCAAGAAAGGGGATGACCTCATGTTCGCCACGAATTTTTATCTCACTCCGAGGGTTTTGCGATGCGCCGCGAGTCTCAGTTGTCGCCTTCGTGTTTGGGAGATGCGTGGCTGCAGGACTCAGGTTTCCCGATATGGAGGCCACGAGGATCTGGACCCTGGAAGCAGAAGGCTGGGGAAGCGAGCGAGCATTGGAACCCAGGCTTCGTGATGGGTGGGGACCCATGGTATAGCGCCAGGGACGGGACCCCCGCAGGCCGAGGTTCTGCAGGCGTTGTCCTCGCTGCAGTCCATTTCACGGAGTGCCTCTTGGCAGGGTACAGGAGCGGGCACTCACAATGCCCACCCAAGCCCAGGGGGGCGGCCCTGCACATGCGCGGACCCGAGGTGACTTCGCCGGGCGTTTTCCGGCCAACTCTCACGAGCATTCTGCACCATCCGGGATCGGTTTGGGCAGAACGCTCGTGAGAATTGGCCGGCGTTGGGCAGCCCTTCGGATCGCCCTGCTGTCCAGGGCCTAGGGTCCTTTCTCACCCAGGGCATGTTTCGGCCACCCGGAAATTGCATGGAAAAGACGCAGCCCACCCGGGGGCGCCTGCGCAGTGAAGGGTTCCCGGAGCAGATTTGAAGGACTGATGGCGTCTGGGCGTTCGCCCCCGACTATCGGGAAGATGGCACGCCCAAGAAAGGGGATGACCTCATGTTCGCCACGAAATTTTATCTCACTCCGAGGGTTTTGCGATGCGCCGCGAGTCTCAGTTGTCGCCTTCGTGTTTGGGAGATGCGTGGCTGCAGGACTCAGGTTTCCCGATATGGAGGCCACGAGGATCTGGACCCTGGAAGCAGAAGGCTGGGGAAGCGAGCGAGCATTGGAACCCAGGCTTCGTGATGGGTGGGGACCCATGGTATAGCGCCAGGGACGGGACCCCCGCAGGCCGAGGTTCTGCAGGCGTTGTCCTCGCTGCAGTCCATTTCACGGAGTGCCTCTTGGCAGGGTACGGGAGCGGGCACTCACAATGCCCACCCAAGCCCAGGGGGGCGGCCCTGCACATGCGCGGACCCGAGGTGACTTCGCCGGGCGTTTTCCGGCCAACTCTCACGAGCATTCTGCACCATCCGGGATCAGTTAGGGCAGAACGCTCGTGAGAATTGGCCGGCGTTGGACCGCCAAGTGGACCACCCTGCTCTCCAGGGCCCAGGGCCATTTCTCGCCCAGGGTATGTGTCGGCCACCCGGAAATCGCAGGGAAATGACGTGGCCCACCCGGAGGCACCGGCGCACTGGAGCGTTCCGGGAGCTTAGTTGAAGGACCGATGGCGCCGGGCATTTGCCTCCGTCTTTCGGGAAGATGGGGCGCCCAAGTATTGGGATGAACTCATTTTGGGCACGAAGGTTTATCTCACTCCGAGGGTTGTCCGTAACGCTGGGAGTTGCTATTGGCGCCTCGTTGTTGGGAGATGTGTGGCTGCGGGACTCAAGGTTCCCGATATGGAGGCCACGAGGAACAGGACCTCGGACGCAGACGGATGAGGAAGCGAGCGAGCCTTTGAGCTTGGGCTTCGTGTCGGCCCAGACCCATGGTATAGGGCCAGGGATGGGGCCCCCACAGGCCGAGGAACCGCAGGCTTTGTCCTCGCCACAGTCCGTCTCAAAGAGTGCCTCTTTTCGGGGTTCCGGTACGGGCACTCCCAATGCCCGGCCAGGCCCCGGGGTTCGGCCCTAAAGACGTGCCGCGTCCGAGGTGTCTTCGCCGGGCGTTTTCCGGCCAATTCTCACGAGTGTTCTGCCCAAATCGGGATCGGTTTGGGCAGAACGTTCGTGAGAATTGGCCGGCGTTGGGCAGTCCTGCGGACTTCCCTGCTCTCCAGGGCCCAGGGTCCTTTCTCGCCCAGGGCATGTTGCGGCCGCCTGGAAATCGCACGGAAAAGACGCGGCCCACCCGGGGGCGCCAACGCAGTGGAGCATTCCGGGGGCAGAGTTGAAGGACGGATGGCGGCCGGGCATGCGCCTTCGTCTTTCGGGAGGATGGGGCGCCCAAGGATGGGGTTGACCTCATTTTGGCATGAAGGTTTATCTCACTCCGAGGGTTTTCCGAAGCGCCGGGAGTCGCGGTTGGCGCCTTCGTGGTTGGGAGATGCGTGGCTGCGGGACTCAGGTTTCCCGATATGGAGGCCACGAGGATAAGGACCCCGGAGGCAGAAGGCTGGGGAATCGAGCGAGCGATCGAGCCCGGGCTTCGTGATGGGCCCGGACCCATGGGATAGCGCCAGGGACGGGACCCCCGCTGGCCGAGGATCCGCAGGCGTTCACCTCGCACCAGTCCATCTCAGGGCATGCCTCTTGGGTGTGTTCGGGAGCGGGCACTCACAATGCGCGGCCAGGTCCCGGGGTGTAGCCCTGAAGACGTGCGGCACCCGAGGTGAGTGCGCCGGGCGTTTTCCGGCCAATTCTCACGAGCGTTCTGCCCAAACCGGGATCGGTTTGGGCAGAACGCTCGTGAGAATTGGCCGGCGTTGGGCAGCCCTTCGGACCGCCCTGCTGTCCAGGGCCTAGGGTCCTTTCTCACCCAGGGCATGTTTCGGCCACCCGGAAATTGCATGGAAAAGACGCAGCCCACCCGGGGGCGCCGGCGCAGTGAAGCGTTCCCGGAGCAGAGTTGAAGGACTGAAGGCGTCCGGGCGTTCGCCCCCGACTTTCGGGAAGATGGCACGCCCAAGAAAGGGGATGACCTCATGTTCGCCACGAAATTTTATCTCACTCCGAGGGTTTTGCGATGCGCCGCGAGTCTCAGTTGTCGCCTTCGTGTTTGGGAGATGCGTGGCTGCAGGACTCAGGTTTCCCGATATGGAGGCCACGAGGATCTGGACCCTGGAAGCAGAAGGCTGGGGAAGCGAGCGAGCATTGGAACCCAGGCTTCGTGATGGGTGGGGACCCATGGTATAGCGCCAGGGACGGGACCCCCGCAGGCCGAGGTTCTGCAGGCGTTGTCCTCGCTACAGTCCATTTCACGGAGTGCCTCTTGGCAGGGTACGGGAGCGGGCACTCACAATGCCCACCCAAGCCCAGGGGGGCGGCCCTGCACATGCGCGGACCTGAGGTGACTTCGCCGGGCGTTTTCCGGCCAACTCTCAGGAGCATTCGGCACCATCCGGGATCAGTTAGGGCAGAACGCTCGTGAGAATTGGCCGGCGTTGGACCGCCTAGTGGACCACCCTGCTCTCCAGGGCCCAGGGCCATTTCTCGCCCAGGGTATGTGTCGGCCACCCGGAAATCGCAGGGAAATGACGTTGCCCACCCAGAGGCACCGGCGCACTGGAGCGTTCCGGGAGCTGAGTTGAAGGACCGATGGCGCCGGGCATTTGCCTCCGTCTTTCGGGAAGATGGGGCGCCCAAGTATTGGGATGAACTCATTTTGGGCACGAAGGTGTATCTCACTCCGAGGGTTGTCCGTAGCGCTGGGAGTTGCTATTGGCGCCTCGTTGTTGGGAGATGTGTGGCTGCGGGACTCAAGGTTCCCGATATGGAGGCCACGAGGAACAGGACCTCGGACGCAGACGGATGAGGAAGCGAGCGAGCCTTTGAACTTGGGCTTCGTGTCGGCCCAGACCCATGGTATAGGGCCAGGGATGGGGCCCCCACAGGCCGAGGAACCGCAGGCTTTGTCCTCACCACAGTCCGTCTCAAAGAGTGCCTCTTTTCGGGGTTCCGGTACGGGCACTCCCAATGCCCGGCCAGGCCCCGGGGTTCGGCCCTGAAGACGTGCCGCGTCCGAGGTGTCTTCGCCGGGCGTTTTCCGGCCAATTCTCACGAGCGTTCTGCCCAAACCGGGATCGGTTTGGGCAGAACGCTCGTGAGAATTGGCCGGCGTTGGGCAGTCCTGCGGACTTCCCTGCTCTCCAGGGCCCAGGGTCCTTTCTCGCCCAGGGCATGTTGCGGCCGCCTGGAAATCGCACGGAAAAGACGCGGCCCACCCGGGGGCGCCAACGCAGTGGAGCATTCCGGGGGCAGAGTTGAAGGACGGATGGCGGCCGGGCATGCGCCTTCGTCTTTCGGGAGGATGGGGCGCCCAAGGATGGGGTTGACCTCATTTTGGCATGAAGGTTTATCTCACTCCGAGGGTTTTCCGAAGCGCCGGGAGTCGCGGTTGGCGCCTTCGTGGTTGGGAGATGCGTGGCTGCGGGACTCAGGTTTCCCGATATGGAGGCCACGAGGATAAGGACCCCGGAGGCATAAGGCTGGGGAATCGAGCGAGCGATCGAGCCCGGGCTTCGTGATGGGCCCGGACCCATGGGATAGCGCCAGGGACGGGACCCCCGCTGGCCGAGGATCCGCAGGCGTTCACCTCACACCAGTCCATCTCAGGGCATGCCTCTTGGGTGTGTTCGGGAGCGGGCACTCACAATGCGCGGCCAGGTCCCGGGGTGTAGCCCTGAAGACGTGCGGCACCCGAGGTGAGTGCGCCGGGCGTTTTCCGGCCAATTCTCACGAGCGTTCTGCCCAAACCGGGATCGGTTTGGGCAGAACGCTCGTGAGAATTGGCCGGCGTTGGGCAGCCCTTCGGACCGCCCTGCTGTCCAGGGCCTAGGGTCCTTTCTCACCCAGGGCATGTTTCGGCCACCCGGAAATTGCATGGAAAAGACGCAGCCCACCCGGGGGCGCCGGCGCAGTGAAGGGTTCCCGGAGCAGATTTGAAGGACTGATGGCGTCTGGGCGTTCGCCCCCGACTATCGGGAAGATGGCACGCCCAAGAAAGGGGATGACCTCATGTTCGCCACGAAATTTTATCTCACTCCGAGGGTTTTGCGATGCGCCGCGAGTCTCAGTTGTCGCCTTCGTGTTTGGGAGATGCGTGGCTGCAGGACTCAGGTTTCCCGATATGGAGGCCACGAGGATCTGGACCCTGGAAGCAGAAGGCTGGGGAAGCGAGCGAGCATTGGAACCCAGGCTTCGTGATGGGTGGGGACCCATGGTATAGCGCCAGGGACGGGACCCCCGCAGGCCGAGGTTCTGCAGGCGTTGTCCTCGCTGCAGTCCATTTCACGGAGTGCCTCTTGGCAGGGTACGGGAGCGGGCACTCACAATGCCCACCCAAGCCCAGGGGGGCGGCCCTGCACATGCGCGGACCCGAGGTGACTTCGCCGGGCGTTTTCCGGCCAACTCTCACGAGCATTCTGCACCATCCGGGATCAGTTAGGGCAGAACGCTCGTGAGAATTGGCCGGCGTTGGACCGCCAAGTGGACCACCCTGCTCTCCAGGGCCCAGGGCCATTTCTCGCCCAGGGTATGTGTCGGCCACCCGGAAATCGCAGGGAAATGACGTGGCCCACCCGGAGGCACCGGCGCACTGGAGCGTTCCGGGAGCTTAGTTGAAGGACCGATGGCGCCGGGCATTTGCCTCCGTCTTTCGGGAAGATGGGGCGCCCAAGTATTGGGATGAACTCATTTTGGGCACGAAGGTTTATCTCACTCCGAGGGTTGTCCGTAACGCTGGGAGTTGCTATTGGCGCCTCGTTGTTGGGAGATGTGTGGCTGCGGGACTCAAGGTTCCCGATATGGAGGCCACGAGGAACAGGACCTCGGACGCAGACGGATGAGGAAGCGAGCGAGCCTTTGAGCTTGGGCTTCGTGTCGGCCCAGACCCATGGTATAGGGCCAGGGATGGGGCCCCCACAGGCCGAGGAACCGCAGGCTTTGTCCTCGCCACAGTCCGTCTCAAAGAGTGCCTCTTTTCGGGGTTCCGGTACGGGCACTCCCAATGCCCGGCCAGGCCCCGGGGTTCGGCCCTAAAGACGTGCCGCGTCCGAGGTGTCTTCGCCGGGCGTTTTCCGGCCAATTCTCACGAGTGTTCTGCCCAAATCGGGATCGGTTTGGGCAGAACGTTCGTGAGAATTGGCCGGCGTTGGGCAGTCCTGCGGACTTCCCTGCTCTCCAGGGCCCAGGGTCCTTTCTCGCCCAGGGCATGTTGCGGCCGCCTGGAAATCGCACGGAAAAGACGCGGCCCACCCGGGGGCGCCAACGCAGTGGAGTATTCCGGGGGCAGAGTTGAAGGACGGATGGCGGCCGGGCATGCGCCTTCGTCTTTCGGGAGGATGGGGCGCCCAAGGATGGGGTTGACCTCATTTTGGCATGAAGGTTTATCTCACTCCGAGGGTTTTCCGAAGCGCCGGGAGTCGCGGTTGGCGCCTTCGTGGTTGGGAGATGCGTGGCTGCGGGACTCAGGTTTCCCGATATGGAGGCCACGAGGATAAGGACCCCGGAGGCAGAAGGCTGGGGAATCGAGCGAGCGATCGAGCCCGGGCTTCGTGATGGGCCCGGACCCATGGGATAGCGCCAGGGACGGGACCCCCGCTGGCCGAGGATCCGCAGGCGTTCACCTCGCACCAGTCCATCTCAGGGCATGCCTCTTGGGTGTGTTCGGGAGCGGGCACTCACAATGCGCGGCCAGGTCCCGGGGTGTAGCCCTGAAGACGTGCGGCACCCGAGGTGAGTGCGCCGGGCGTTTTCCGGCCAATTCTCACGAGCGTTCTGCCCAAACCGGGATCGGTTTGGGCAGAACGCTCGTGAGAATTGGCCGGCGTTGGGCAGCCCTTCGGACCGCCCTGCTGTCCAGGGCCTAGGGTCCTTTCTCACCCAGGGCATGTTTCGGCCACCCGGAAATTGCATGGAAAAGACGCAGCCCACCCGGGGGCGCCGGCGCAGTGAAGCGTTCCCGGAGCAGAGTTGAAGGACTGAAGGCGTCCGGGCGTTCGCCCCCGACTTTCGGGAAGATGGCACGCCCAAGAAAGGGGATGACCTCATGTTCGCCACGAAATTTTATCTCACTCCGAGGGTTTTGCGATGCGCCGCGAGTCTCAGTTGTCGCCTTCGTGTTTGGGAGATGCGTGGCTGCAGGACTCAGGTTTCCCGATATGGAGGCCACGAGGATCTGGACCCTGGAAGCAGAAGGCTGGGGAAGCGAGCGAGCATTGGAACCCAGGCTTCGTGATGGGTGGGGACCCATGGTATAGCGCCAGGGACGGGACCCCCGCAGGCCGAGGTTCTGCAGGCGTTGTCCTCGCTACAGTCCATTTCACGGAGTGCCTCTTGGCAGGGTACGGGAGCGGGCACTCACAATGCCCACCCAAGCCCAGGGGGGCGGCCCTGCACATGCGCGGACCTGAGGTGACTTCGCCGGGCGTTTTCCGGCCAACTCTCAGGAGCATTCGGCACCATCCGGGATCAGTTAGGGCAGAACGCTCGTGAGAATTGGCCGGCGTTGGACCGCCTAGTGGACCACCCTGCTCTCCAGGGCCCAGGGCCATTTCTCGCCCAGGGTATGTGTCGGCCACCCAGAAATCGCAGGGAAATGACGTTGCCCACCCAGAGGCACCGGCGCACTGGAGCGTTCCGGGAGCTGAGTTGAAGGACCGATGGCGCCGGGCATTTGCCTCCGTCTTTCGGGAAGATGGGGCGCCCAAGTATTGGGATGAACTCATTTTGGGCACGAAGCTGTATCTCACTCCGAGGGTTGTCCGTAGCGCTGGGAGTTGCTATTGGCGCCTCGTTGTTGGGAGATGTGTGGCTGCGGGACTCAAGGTTCCCGATATGGAGGCCACGAGGAACAGGACCTCGGACGCAGACGGATGAGGAAGCGAGCGAGCCTTTGAACTTGGGCTTCGTTTCGGCCCAGACCCATGGTATAGGGCCAGGGATGGGGCCCCCACAGGCCGAGGAACCGCAGGCTTTGTCCTCACCACAGTCCGTCTCAAAGAGTGCCTCTTTTCGGGGTTCCGGTACGGGCACTCCCAATGCCCGGCCAGGCCCCGGGGTTCGGCCCTGAAGACGTGCCGCGTCCGAGGTGTCTTCGCCGGGCGTTTTCCGGCCAATTCTCACGAGCGTTCTGCCCAAACCGGGATCGGTTTGGGCAGAACGCTCGTGAGAATTGGCCGGCGTTGGGCAGTCCTGCGGACTTCCCTGCTCTCCAGGGCCCAGGGTCCTTTCTCGCCCAGGGCATGTTGCGGCCGCCTGGAAATCGCACGGAAAAGACGCGGCCCACCCGGGGGCGCCAACGCAGTGGAGCATTCCGGGGGCAGAGTTGAAGGACGGATGGCGGCCGGGCATGCGCCTTCGTCTTTCGGGAGGATGGGGCGCCCAAGGATGGGGTTGACCTCATTTTGGCATGAAGGTTTATCTCACTCCGAGGGTTTTCCGAAGCGCCGGGAGTCGCGGTTGGCGCCTTCGTGGTTGGGAGATGCGTGGCTGCGGGACTCAGGTTTCCCGATATGGAGGCCACGAGGATAAGGACCCCGGAGGCATAAGGCTGGGGAATCGAGCGAGCGATCGAGCCCGGGCTTCGTGATGGGCCCGGACCCATGGGATAGCGCCAGGGACGGGACCCCCGCTGGCCGAGGATCCGCAGGCGTTCACCTCACACCAGTCCATCTCAGGGCATGCCTCTTGGGTGTGTTCGGGAGCGGGCACTCACAATGCGCGGCCAGGTCCCGGGGTGTAGCCCTGAAGACGTGCGGCACCCGAGGTGAGTGCGCCGGGCGTTTTCCGGCCAATTCTCACGAGCGTTCTGCCCAAACCGGGATCGGTTTGGGCAGAACGCTCGTGAGAATTGGCCGGCGTTGGGCAGCCCTTCGGACCGCCCTGCTGTCCAGGGCCTAGGGTCCTTTCTCACCCAGGGCATGTTTCGGCCACCCGGAAATTGCATGGAAAAGACGCAGCCCACCCGGGGGCGCCGGCGCAGTGAAGCGTTCCCGGAGCAGAGTTGAAGGACTGAAGGCGTCCGGGCGTTCGCCCCCGACTTTCGGGAAGATGGCACGCACAAGAAAGGGGATGACCTCATGTTCGCCACGAAATTTTATCTCACTCCGAGGGTTTTGCGATGCGCCGCGAGTCTCAGTTGTCGCCTTCGTGTTTGGGAGATGCGTGGCTGCAGGACTCAGGTTTCCCGATATGGAGGCCACGAGGATCTGGACCCTGGAAGCAGAAGGCTGGGGAAGCGAGCGAGCATTGGAACCCAGGCTTCGTGATGGGTGTGGACCCATGGTATAGCGCCAGGGACGGGACCCCCGCAGGCCGAGGTTCTGCAGGCGTTGTCCTCGCTACAGTCCATTTCACGGAGTGCCTCTTGGCAGGGTACGGGAGCGGGCACTCACAATGCCCACCCAAGCCCAGGGGGGCGGCCCTGCACATGCGCGGACCTGAGGTGACTTCGCCGGGCGTTTTCCGGCCAACTCTCAGGAGCATTCGGCACCATCCGGGATCAGTTAGGGCAGAACGCTCGTGAGAATTGGCCGGCGTTGGACCGCCTAGTGGACCACCCTGCTCTCCAGGGCCCAGGGCCATTTCTCGCCCAGGGTATGTGTCGGCCACCCGGAAATCGCAGGGAAATGACGTTGCCCACCCAGAGGCACCGGCGCACTGGAGCGTTCCGGGAGCTGAGTTGAAGGACCGATGGCGCCGGGCATTTGCCTCCGTCTTTCGGGAAGATGGGGCGCCCAAGTATTGGGATGAACTCATTTTGGGCACGCAGGTGTATCTCACTCCGAGGGTTGTCCGTAGCGCTGGGAGTTGCTATTGGCGCCTCGTTGTTGGGAGATGTGTGGCTGCGGGACTCAAGGTTCCCGATATGGAGGCCACGAGGAACAGGACCTCGGACGCAGACGGATGAGGAAGCGAGCGAGCCTTTGAGCTTGGGCTTCGTGTCGGCCCAGACCCATGGTATAGGGCCAGGGATGGGGCCCCCACAGGCCGAGGAACCGCAGGCTTTGTCCTCACCACAGTCCGTCTCAAAGAGTGCCTCTTTTCGGGGTTCCGGTACGGGCACTCCCAATGCCCGGCCAGGCCCCGGGGTTCGGCCCTGAAGACGTGCCGCGTCCGAGGTGTCTTCGCCGGGCGTTTTCCGGCCAATTCTCACGAGCGTTCTGCCCAAACCGGGATCGGTTTGGGCAGAACGCTCGTGAGAATTGGCCGGCGTTGGGCAGTCCTGCGGACTTCCCTGCTCTCCAGGGCCCAGGGTCCTTTCTCGCCCAGGGCATGTTGCGGCCGCCTGGAAATCGCACGGAAAAGACGCGGCCCACCCGGGGGCGCCAACGCAGTGGAGCATTCCGGGGGCAGAGTTGAAGGACGGATGGCGGCCGGGCATGCGCCTTCGTCTTTCGGGAGGATGGGGCGCCCAAGGATGGGGTTGACCTCATTTTGGCATGAAGGTTTATCTCACTCCGAAGGTTTTCCGAAGCGCCGGGAGTCGCGGTTGGCGCCTTCGTGGTTGGGAGATGCGTGGCTGCGGGACTCAGGTTTCCCGATATGGAGGCCACGAGGATAAGGACCCCGGAGGCATAAGGCTGGGGAATCGAGCGAGCGATCGAGCCCGGGCTTCGTGATGGGCCCGGACCCATGGGATAGCGCCAGGGACGGGACCCCCGCTGGCCGAGGATCCGCAGGCGTTCACCTCGCACCAGTCCATCTCAGGGCATGCCTCTTGGGTGTGTTCGGGAGCGGGCACTCACAATGCGCGGCCAGGTCCCGGGGTGTAGCCCTGAAGACGTGCGGCACCCGAGGTGAGTGCGCCGGGCGTTTTCCGGCCAATTCTCACGAGCGTTCTGCCCAAACCGGGATCGGTTTGGGCAGAACGCTCGTGAGAATTGGCCGGCGTTGGGCAGCCCTTCGGACCGCCCTGCTGTCCAGGGCCTAGGGTCCTTTCTCACCCAGGGCATGTTTCGGCCACCCGGAAATTGCATGGAAAAGACGCAGCCCACCCGGGGGCGCCGGCGCAGTGAAGCGTTCCCGGAGCAGAGTTGAAGGACTGAAGGCGTCCGGGCGTTCGCCCCCGACTTTCGGGAATTTGGCACGCACAAGAAAGGGGATGACCTCATGTTCGCCACGAAATTTTATCTCACTCCGAGGGTTTTGCGATGCGCCGCGAGTCTCAGTTGTCGCCTTCGTGTTTGGGAGATGCGTGGCTGCAGGACTCAGGTTTCCCGATATGGAGGCCACGAGGATCTGGACCCTGGAAGCAGAAGGCTGGGGAAGCGAGCGAGCATTGGAACCCAGGCTTCGTGATGGGTGTGGACCCATGGTATAGCGCCAGGGACGGGACCCCCGCAGGCCGAGGTTCTGCAGGCGTTGTCCTCGCTACAGTCCATTTCACGGAGTGCCTCTTGGCAGGGTACGGGAGCGGGCACTCACAATGCCCACCCAAGCCCAGGGGGGCGGCCCTGCACATGCGCGGACCCGAGGTGACTTCGCCGGGCGTTTTCCGGCCAACTCTCACGAGCATTCTGCACCATCCGGGATCAGTTAGGGCAGAACGCTCGTGAGAATTGGCCGGCGTTGGACCGCCAAGTGGACCACCCTGCTCTCCAGGGCCCAGGGCCATTTCTCGCCCAGGGTATGTGTCGGCCACCCGGAAATCGCAGGGAAATGACGTGGCCCACCCGGAGGCACCGGCGCACTGGAGCGTTCCGGGAGCTGAGTTGAAGGACCGATGGCGCCGGGCATTTGCCTCCGTCTTTCGGGAAGATGGGGCGCCCAAGTATTGGGATGAACTCATTTTGGGCACGAAGGTGTATCTCACTCCGAGGGTTGTCCGTAGCGCTGGGAGTTGCTATTGGCGCCTCGTTGTTGGGAGATGTGTGGCTGCGGGACTCAAGGTTCCCGATATGGAGGCCACGAGGAACAGGACCTCGGACGCAGACGGATGAGGAAGCGAGCGAGCCTTTGAGCTTGGGCTTCGTGTCGGCCCAGACCCATGGTATAGGGCCAGGGATGGGGCCCCCACAGGCCGAGGAACCGCAGTTTTTGTCCTCACCACAGTCCGTCTCAAAGAGTGCCTCTTTTCGGGGTTCCGGTACGGGCACTCCCAATGCCCGGCCAGGCCCCGGGGTTCGGCCCTGAAGACGTGCCGCGTCCGAGGTGTCTTCGCCGGGCGTTTTCCGGCCAATTCTCACGAGCGTTCTGCCCAAACCGGGATCGGTTTGGGCAGAACGCTCGTGAGAATTGGCCGGCGTTGGGCAGTCCTGCGGACTTCCCTGCTCTCCAGGGCCCAGGGACCTTTCTCGCCCAGGGCATGTTGCGGCCGCCTGGAAATCGCACGGAAAAGACACGGCCCACCCGGGGGCGCCAACGCAGTGGAGCATTCCGGGGGCAGAGTTGAAGGACGGATGGCGGCCGGGCATGCGCCTTCGTCTTTCGGGAGGATGGGGCGCCCAAGGATGGGGTTGACCTCATTTTGGCATGAAGGTTTATCTCACTCCGAGGGTTTTCCGAAGCGCCGGGAGTCGCGGTTGGCGCCTTCGTGGTTGGGAGATGCGTGGCTGCGGGACTCAGGTTTCCCGATATGGAGGCCACGAGGATAAGGACCCCGGAGGTAGAAGGCTGGGGAATCGAGCGAGCGTTCGAGCCCGGGCTTCGTGATGGGCCCGGACCCATGGGATAGCGCCAGGGACGGGACCCCCGCTGGCCGAGGATCCGCAGGCGTTCACCTCGCACCAGTCCATCTCAGGGCATGCCTCTTGGATGTGTTCGGGAGCGGGCACTCACAATGCGCGGCCAGGTCCCGGGGTGTAGCCCTGAAGACGTGCGGCACCCGAGGTGAGTGCGCCGGGATTTTTCCGGCCAATTCTCACGAGCGTTCTGCCCAAACCGATCCCGGTTTGGGCAGAACGCTCGTGAGAATTGGCCGGCGTTGGGCAGCCCTTCGGACCGCCCTGCTGTCCAGGGCCTAGGGTCCTTTCTCACCCAGGGCATGTTTCGGCCACCCGGAAATTGCATGGAAAAGACGCAGCCCACCCGGGGGCGCCGGCGCAGTGAAGCATTCCGAGAGCACAGTTGAAGGACTGATGGCGTCCGGGCGTTCGCCCCCGACTTTCGGGAAGATGGCACGCCCAAGAAAGGGGATGACCTCATGTTCGCCACGAAATTTTATCTCACTCCGAGGGTTTTGCGATGCGCCGCGAGTCTCAGTTGTCGCCTTCGTGTTTGGGAGATGCGTGGCTGCAGGACTCAGGTTTCCCGATATGGAGGCCACGAGGATCTGGACCCTGGAAGCAGAAGGCTGGGGAAGCGAGCGAGCATTGGAACCCAGGCTTCGTGATGGGTGGGGACCCATGGTATAGCGCCAGGGACGGGACCCCCGCAGGCCGAGGTTCTGCAGGCGTTGTCCTCGCTGCAGTCCATTTCACGGAGTGCCTCTTGGTAGGGTACGGGAGCGGGCACTCACAATGCCCACCCAAGCCCAGGGGGGCGGCCCTGCACATGCGCGGACCCGAGGTGACTTCGCCGGGCGTTTTCCGGCCAACTCTCACGAGCATTCTGCACCATCCGGGATCAGTTAGGGCAGAACGCTCGTGAGAATTGGCCGGCGTTGGACCGCCAAGTGGACCACCCTGCTCTCCAGGGCCCAGGGCCATTTCTCGCCCAGGGTATGTGTCGGCCACCCGGAAATCGCAGGGAAATGACGTGGCCCACCCGGAGGCACCGGCGCACTGGAGCGTTCCGGGAGCTGAGTTGAAGGACCGATGGCGCCGGGCATTTGCCTCTGTCTTTCGGGAAGATGGGGCGCCCAAGTATTGGGATGAACTCATTTTGGGCACGAAGGTGTATCTCACTCCGAGGGTTGTCCGTAGCGCTGGGAGTTGCTATTGGCGCCTCGTTGTTGGGAGATGTGTGGCTGCGGGACTCAAGGTTCCCGATATGGAGGCCACGAGGAACAGGACCTCGGACGCAGACGGATGAGGAAGCGAGCGAGCCTTTGAGCTTGGGCTTCGTGTCGGCCCAGACCCATGGTATAGGGCCAGGGATGGGGCCCCCACAGGCCGAGGAACCGCAGTTTTTGTCCTCACCACAGTCCGTCTCAAAGAGTGCCTCTTTTCGGGGTTCCGGTACGGGCACTCCCAATGCCCGGCCAGGCCCCGGGGTTCGGCCCTGAAGACGTGCCGCGTCCGAGGTGTCTTCGCCGGGCGTTTTCCGGCCAATTCTCACGAGCGTTCTGCCCAAACCGGGATCGGTTTGGGCAGAACGCTCGTGAGAATTGGCCGGCGTTGGGCAGTCCTGCGGACTTCCCTGCTCTCCAGGGCCCAGGGTCCTTTCTCGCCCAGGGCATGTTGCGGCCCCCTGTAAATCGCACGGTAAAGACGCGGCCCACCCGGGGGCGCCAACGCAGTGGAGCATTCCGGGGGCAGAGTTGAAGGACGGATGGCGGCCGGGCATGCGCCTTCGTCTTTCGGGAGGATGGGGCGCCCAAGGATGGGGTTGACCTCATTTTGGCATGAAGGTTTATCTCACTCCGAGGGTTTTCCGAAGCGCCGGGAGTCGCGGTTGGCGCCTTCGTGGTTGGGAGATGCGTGGCTGCGGGACTCAGGTTTCCCGATATGGAGGCCACGAGGATAAGGACCCCGGAGGCAGAAGGCTGGGGAATCGAGCGAGCGTTCGAGCCCGGGCTTCGTGATGGGCCCGGACCCATGGTATAGCGCCAGGGACGGGACCCCCGCAGGCCGAGGTTCTGCAGGCGTTGTCCTCGCTACAGTCCATTTCACGGAGTGCCTCTTGGCAGGGTACGGGAGCGGGCACTCACAATGCCCACCCAAGCCCAGGGGGGCGGCCCTGCACATGCGCGGACCTGAGGTGACTTCGCCGGGCGTTTTCCGGCCAACTCTCAGGAGCATTCGGCACCATCCGGGATCAGTTAGGGCAGAACGCTCGTGAGAATTGGCCGGCGTTGGACCGCCTAGTGGACCACCCTGCTCTCCAGGGCCCAGGGCCATTTCTCGCCCAGGGTATGTGTCGGCCACCCGGAAATCGCAGGGAAATGACGTTGCCCACCCAGAGGCACCGGCGCACTGGAGCGTTCCGGGAGCTGAGTTGAAGGACCGATGGCGCCGGGCATTTGCCTCCGTCTTTCGGGAAGATGGGGCGCCCAAGTATTGGGATGAACTCATTTTGGGCACGAAGGTGTATCTCACTCCGAGGGTTGTCCGTAGCGCTGGGAGTTGCTATTGGTGCCTCGTTGTTGGGAGATGTGTGGCTGCGGGACTCAAGGTTCCCGATATGGAGGCCACGAGGAACAGGACCTCGGACGCAGACGGATGAGGAAGCGAGCGAGCCTTTGAGCTTGGGCTTCGTGTCGGCCCAGACCCATGGTATAGGGCCAGGGATGGGGCCCCCACAGGCCGAGGAACCGCAGGCTTTGTCCTCACCACAGTCCGTCTCAAAGAGTGCCTCTTTTCGGGGTTCCGGTACGGGCACTCCCAATGCCCGGCCAGGCCCCGGGGTTCGGCCCTGAAGACGTGCCGCGTCCGAGGTGTCTTCGCCGGGCGTTTTCCGGCCAATTCTCACGAGCGTTCTGCCCAAACCGGGATCGGTTTGGGCAGAACGCTCGTGAGAATTGGCCGGCGTTGGGCAGTCCTGCGGACTTCCCTGCTCTCCAGGGCCCAGGGTCCTTTCTCGCCCAGGGCATGTTGCGGCCCCCTGGAAATCGCACGGAAAAGACGCTGCCCACCCAGGGGCGCCAATGCAGTGGAGCATTCCGGGGGCAGAGTTGAAGGACGGATGGCGGCCGGGAATGCGCCTTCGTCTTTCGGGAGGATGGGGCGCCCAAGGATGGGGTTGACCTCATTTTGGCATGAAGGTTTATCTCACTCCGAGGGTTTTCCGAAGCGCCGGGAGTCGCGGTTGGCGCCTTCGTGGTTGGGAGATGCGTGGCTGCGGGACTCAGGTTTCCCGATATGGAGGCCACGAGGATAAGGACCCCGGAGGCAGAAGGCTGGGGAATCGAGCGAGCGTTCGAGCCCGGGCTTCGTGATGGGCCCGGACCCATGGGATAGCGCCAGGGACGGGACCCCCGCTGGCCGAGGATCCGCAGGCGTTCACCTCGCACCAGTCCATCACAGGGCATGCCTCTTGGATGTGTTCGGGAGCGGGCAGTCACAATGCGCGGCCAGGCCCCAGGGTGTAGCCCTGAAGACGTGCGGCACCCGAGGTGAGTTCGCCGGGCGTTTTCCGGCCAATTCTCACGAGCGTTCTGCCCAAACCGGGATCGGTTTGGGCAGAACGCTCGTGAGAATTGGCCGGCGTTGGGCAGCCCTTCGGATCGCCCTGCTGTCCAGGGCCTAGGGTCCTTTCTCACCCAGGGCATGTTTCGGCCACCCGGAAATTGCATGGAAAAGACGCAGCCCACCCGGGGGCGCCGGCGCAGTGAAGGGTTCCCGGAGCAGAGTTGAAGGACTGATGGCGTCTGGGCGTTCGCCCCCGACTTTCGGGAAGATGGCACGCCCAAGAAAGAGGATGACCTCATGTTCACAACGAAATTTTATCTCACTCCGAGGGTTTTGCGATTCGCCGCGAGTCTCAGTTGTCGCCTTCGTGTTTGGGAGATGCGTGGCTGCAGGACTCAGGTTTCCCGATATGGAGGCCACGAGGATCTGGACCCTGGAAGCAGAAGGCTGGGGAAGCGAGCGAGCATTGGAACCCAGGCTTCGTGATGGGTGGGGACCCATGGTATAGCGCCAGGGACGGGACCCCCGCAGGCCGAGGTTCTGCAGGCGTTGTCCTCGCTGCAGTCCATTTCACGGAGTGCCTCTTGGCAGGGTACGGGAGCGGGCACTCACAATGCCCACCCAAGCCCAGGTGGGCAGCCCTGCACATGCGCGGACCCGAGGTGACTTCGCCGGGCGTTTTCCGACCAACTCTCACGAGCATTCGGCACCATCCGGGATCAGTTAGGGCAGAACGCTCGTGAGAATTGGCCGGCGTTGGACCGCCAAGTGGACCACCCTGCTCTCCAGGGCCCAGGGCCATTTCTCGCCCAGGGTATGTGTCGGCCACCCGGAAATCGCAGGGAAATGACGTGGCCCACCCGGAGGCACCGGCGCACTGGAGCGTTCCGGGAGCTGAGTTGAAGGACCGATGGCGCCGGGCATTTGCCTCCGTCTTTCGGGAAGATGGGGCGCCCAAGTATTGGGATGAACTCATTTTGGGCACGAAGGTGTATCTCACTCCGAGGGTTGTCCGTAGCACTGGGAGTTGCTATTGGCGCCTCGTTGTTGGGAGATGTGTGGCTGCGGGACTCAAGGTTCCCGATATGGAGGCCACGAGGAACAGGACCTCGGACGCAGACGGATGAGGAAGCGAGCGAGCCTTTGAGCTTGGGCTTCGTGTCGGCCCAGACCCATGGTATAGGGCCAGGGATGGGGCCCCCACAGGCCGAGGAACCGCAGTTTTTGTCCTCGCCACAGTCCGTCTCAAAGAGTGCCTCTTTTCGGGGTTCCGGTACGGGCACTCCCAATGCCCGGCCAGGCCCCGGGGTTCGGCCCTGAAGACGTGCCGCGTCCGAGGTGTCTTCGCCGGGCGTTTTCCGGCCAATTCTCACGAGCCTTCTGCCCAAACCGGGATCGGTTTGGGCAGAACGCTCGTGAGAATTGGCCGGCGTTGGGCAGTCCTGCGGACTTCCCTGCTCTCCAGGGCCCAGGGACCTTTCTCGCCCAGGGCATGTTGCGGCCGCCTGGAAATCGCACGGAAAAGACACGGCCCACCCGGGGGCGCCAACGCAGTGGAGCATTCCGGGGGCAGAGTTGAAGGACGGATGGCGGCCGGGCATGCGCCTTCGTCTTTCGGGAGGATGGGGCGCCCAAGGATGGGGTTGACCTCATTTTGGCATGAAGGTTTATCTCACTCCGAGGGTTTTCCGAAGCGCCGGGAGTCGCGGTTGGCGCCTTCGTGGTTGGGAGATGCGTGGCTGCGGGACTCAGGTTTCCCGATATGGAGGCCACGAGGATAAGGACCCCGGAGGCAGAAGGCTGGGGAATCGAGCGAGCGTTCGAGCCCGGGCTTCGTGATGGGCCCGGACCCATGGGATAGCGCCAGGGACGGGACCCCCGCTGGCCGAGGATCCGCAGGCGTTCACCTCGCACCAGTCCATCTCAGGGCATGCCTCTTGGATGTGTTCGGGAGCGGGCACTCACAATGCGCGGCCAGGTCCCGGGGTGTAGCCCTGAAGACGTGCGGCACCCGAGGTGAGTGCGCCGGGAGTTTTCCGGCCAATTCTCACGAGCGTTCTGCCCAAACCGATCCCGGTTTGGGCAGAACGCTCGTGAGAATTGGCCGGCGTTGGGCAGCCCTTCGGACCGCCCTGCTGTCCAGGGCCTAGGGTCCTTTCTCACCCAGGGCATGTTTCGGCCACCCGGAAATTGCATGGAAAAGACGCAGCCCACCCGGGGGCGCCGGCGCAGTGAAGCATTCCGAGAGCAGAGTTGAAGGACTGATGGCGTCCGGGCGTTCGCCCCCGACTTTCGGGAAGATGGCACGCCCAAGAAAGGGGATGACCTCATGTTCGCCACGAAATTTTATCTCACTCCGAGGGTTTTGCGATGCGCCGCGAGTCTCAGTTGTCGCCTTCGTGTTTGGGAGATGCGTGGCTGCAGGACTCAGGTTTCCCGATATGGAGGCCACGAGGATCTGGACCCTGGAAGCAGAAGGCTGGGGAAGCGAGCGAGCATTGGAACCCAGGCTTCGTGATGGGTGGGGACCCATGGTATAGCGCCAGGGACGGGACCCCCGCAGGCCGAGGTTCTGCAGGCGTTGTCCTCGCTGCAGTCCATTTCACGGAGTGCCTCTTGGTAGGGTACGGGAGCGGGCACTCACAATGCCCACCCAAGCCCAGGGGGGCGGCCCTGCACATGCGCGGACCCGAGGTGACTTCGCCGGGCGTTTTCCGGCCAACTCTCACGAGCATTCTGCACCATCCGGGATCAGTTAGGGCAGAACGCTCGTGAGAATTGGCCGGCGTTGGACCGCCAAGTGGACCACCCTGCTCTCCAGGGCCCAGGGCCATTTCTCGCCCAGGGTATGTGTCGGCCACCCGGAAATCGCAGGGAAATGACGTGGCCCACCCGGAGGCACCGGCGCACTGGAGCGTTCCGGGAGCTGAGTTGAAGGACCGATGGCGCCGGGCATTTGCCTCCGTCTTTCGGGAAGATGGGGCGCCCAAGTATTGGGATGAACTCATTTTGGGCACGAAGGTGTATCTCACTCCGAGGGTTGTCCGTAGCGCTGGGAGTTGCTATTGGCGCCTCGTTGTTGGGAGATGTGTGGCTGCGGGACTCAAGGTTCCCGATATGGAGGCCACGAGGAACAGGACCTCGGACGCAGACGGATGAGGAAGCGAGCGAGCCTTTGAGCTTGGGCTTCGTGTCGGCCCAGACCCATGGTATAGGGCCAGGGATGGGGCCCCCACAGGCCGAGGAACCGCAGTTTTTGTCCTCACCACAGTCCGTCTCAAAGAGTGCCTCTTTTCGGGGTTCCGGTACGGGCACTCCCAATGCCCGGCCAGGCCCCGGGGTTCGGCCCTGAAGACGTGCCGCGTCCGAGGTGTCTTCGCCGGGCGTTTTCCGGCCAATTCTCACGAGCGTTCTGCCCAAACCGGGATCGGTTTGGGCAGAACGCTCGTGAGAATTGGCCGGCGTTGGGCAGTCCTGCGGACTTCCCTGCTCTCCAGGGCCCAGGGTCCTTTCTCGCCCAGGGCATGTTGCGGCCCCCTGTAAATCGCACGGTAAAGACGCGGCCCACCCGGGGGCGCCAACGCAGTGGAGCATTCCGGGGGCAGAGTTGAAGGACGGATGGCGGCCGGGCATGCGCCTTCGTCTTTCGGGAGGATGGGGCGCCCAAGGATGGGGTTGACCTCATTTTGGCATGAAGGTTTATCTCACTCCGAGGGTTTTCCGAAGCGCCGGGAGTCGCGGTTGGCGCCTTCGTGGTTGGGAGATGCGTGGCTGCGGGACTCAGGTTTCCCGATATGGAGGCCACGAGGATAAGGACCCCGGAGGCAGAAGGCTGGGGAATCGAGCGAGCGTTCGAGCCCGGGCTTCGTGATGGGCCCGGACCCATGGGATAGCGCCAGGGACGGGACCCCCGCTGGCCGAGGATCCGCAGGCGTTCACCTCGCACCAGTCCATCTCAGGGCATGCCTCTTGGATGTGTTCGGGAGCGGGCACTCACAATGCGCGGCCAGGTCCCGGGGTGTAGCCCTGAAGACGTGCGGCACCCGAGGTGAGTGCGCCGGGCGTTTTCCGGCCAACTCTCACGAGCATTCTGCACCATCCGGGATCGGTTTGGGCAGAACGCTCGTGAGAATTGACCGGTGTTGGGCAGCCCTTCGGACCGCCCTGCTGTCCAGGGCCTAGGGTCCTTTCTCACCCAGGGCATGTTTCGGCCACCCGGAAATTGCATGGAAAAGACGCAGCCCACCCGGGGGCGCCGGCGCAGTGAAGGGTTCCCGGAGCAGAGTTGAAGGACTGATGGCGTCCGGGCGTTCGCCCCCGACTTTCGGGAAGATGGCACGCCCAAGAAAGGGGATGACCTCATGTTCGCCACGAAATTTTATCTCACTCCGAGGGTTTTGCGATGCGCCGCGAGTCTCAGTTGTCGCCTTCGTGTTTGGGAGATGCGTGGCTGCAGGACTCAGGTTTCCCGATATGGAGGCCACGAGGATCTGGACCCTGGAAGCAGAAGGCTGGGGAAGCGAGCGAGCATTGGAACCCAGGCTTCGTGATGGGTGGGGACCCATGGTATAGCGCCAGGGACGGGACCCCCGCAGGCCGAGGTTCTGCAGGCGTTGTCCTCGCTGCAGTCCATTTCACGGAGTGCCTCTTGGTAGGGTACGGGAGCGGGCACTCACAATGCCCACCCAAGCCCAGGGGGGCGGCCCTGCACATGCGCGGACCCGAGGTGACTTCGCCGGGCGTTTTCCGGCCAACTCTCACGAGCATTCTGCACCATCCGGGATCAGTTAGGGCAGAACGCTCGTGAGAATTGGCCGGCGTTGGACCGCCAAGTGGACCACCCTGCTCTCCAGGGCCCAGGGCCATTTCTCGCCCAGGGTATGTGTCGGCCACCCGGAAATCGCAGGGAAATGACGTGGCCCACCCGGAGGCACCGGCGCACTGGAGCGTTCCGGGAGCTGAGTTGAAGGACCGATGGCGCCGGGCATTTGCCTCCGTCTTTCGGGAAGATGGGGCGCCCAAGTATTGGGATGAACACATTTTGGGCACGAAGGTGTATCTCACTCCGAGGGTTGTCCGTAGCGCTGGGAGTTGCTATTGGCGCCTCGTTGTTGGGAGATGTGTGGCTGCGGGACTCAAGTTTCCCGATATGGAGGCCACGAGGAACAGGACCTCGGACGCAGACGGATGAGGAAGCGAGCGAGCCTTTGAGCTTGGGCTTCGTGTCGGCCCAGACCCATGGTATAGGGCCAGGGATGGGGCCCCCACAGGCCGAGGAACCGCAGTTTTTGTCCTCGCCACAGTCCGTCTCAAAGAGTGCCTCTTTTCGGGGTTCCGGTACGGGCACTCCCAATGCCCGGCCAGGCCCCGGGGTTCGGCCCTGAAGACGTGCTGCGTCCGAGGTGTCTTCGCCGGGCGTTTTCCAGCCAATTCTCACGAGCGTTCTGCCCAAACCGGTTTGGGCAGAACGCTCGTGAGAATTGGCCGGCGTTGGGCAGTCCTGCGGACTTCCCTGCTCTCCAGGGCCCAGGGTCCTTTCTCGCCCAGGGCATGTTGCGGCCGCCTGGAAATCGCACGGAAAAGACGCGGCCCACCCGGGGGCGCCAACGCAGTGGAGCATTCCGGGGGCAGAGTTGAAGGACGGATGGCGGCCGGGCATGCGCCTTCGTCTTTCGGGAGGATGGGGCGCCCAAGGGTGGGGTTGACCTCATTTTGGCATGAAGGTTTATCTCACTCCGAGGGTTTTCCGAAGCGCCGGGAGTCGCGGTTGGCGCCTTCGTGGTTGGGAGATGCGTGGCTGCGGGACTCAGGTTTCCCGATATGGAGGCCACGAGGATAAGGACCCCGGAGGCAGAAGGCTGGGGAATCGAGCGAGCGATCGAGCCCGGGCTTCGTGATGGGCCCGGACCCATGGGATAGCGCCAGGGACGGGACCCCCGCTGGCCGAGGATCCGCAGGCGTTCACCTCGCACCAGTCCATCTCAGGGCATGCCTCTTGGGTGTGTTCGGGAGCGGGCACTCACAATGCGCGGCCAGGTCCCGGGGTGTAGCCCTGAAGACGTGCGGCACCCGAGGTGAGTTCGCCGGGCGTTTTCCGGCCAATTCTCACGAGCGTTCTGCCCAAACCGGGATCGGTTTGGGCAGAACGCTCGTGAGAATTGGCCGGCGTTGGGCAGCCCTTCGGACCGCCCTGCTGTCCAGGGCCTAGGGTCCTTTCTCACCCAGGGCATGTTTCGGCCACCCGGAAATTGCATGGAAAAGACGCAGCCCACCCGGGTGCGCCGGCGCAGTGAAGCGTTCCCGGAGCAGAGTTGAAGGACTGATGGCGTCTGGGCGTTCGCCCCCGACTTTCGGGAAGATGGCACGCCCAAGAAAGGGGATGACCTCATGTTCGCCACGAAATTTTATCTCACTCCGAGGGTTTTGCGATGCGCCGCGAGTCTCAGTTGTCGCCTTCGTGTTTGGGAGATGCGTGGCTGCAGGACTCAGGTTTCCCGATATGGAGGCCACGAGGATCTGGACCCTGGAAGCAGAAGGCTGGGGAAGCGAGCGAGCATTGGAACCCAGGCTTCGTGATGGGTGGGGACCCATGGTATAGCGCCAGGGACGGGACCCCCGCAGGCCGAGGTTCTGCAGGCGTTGTCCTCGCTGCAGTCCATTTCACGGAGTGCCTCTTGGCAGGGTACGGGAGCGGGCACTCACAATGCCCACCCAAGCCCAGGGGGGCGGCCCTGCACATGCGCGGACCCGAGGTGACTTCGCCGGGCGTTTTCCGGCCAACTCTCACGAGCATTCTGCACCATCCGGGATCAGTTAGGGCAGAACGCTCGTGAGAATTGGCCGGCGTTGGACCGCCAAGTGGACCACCCTGCTCTCCAGCGCCCAGGGCCATTTCTCGCCCAGGGTATGTGTCGGCCACCCGGAAATCGCAGGGAAATGACGTGGCCCACCCGGAGGCACCGGCGCACTGGAGCGTTCCGGGAGCTGAGTTGAAGGACCGATGGCGCCGGGCATTTGCCTCCGTCTTTCGGGAAGATGGGGCGCCCAAGTATTGGGATGAACTCATTTTGGGCACGAAGGTGTATCTCACTCCGAGGGTTGTCCGTAGCGCTGGGAGTTGCTATTGGCGCCTCGTTGTTGGGAGATGTGTGGCTGCGGGACTCAAGGTTCCCGATATGGAGGCCACGAGGAACAGGACCTCGGACGCAGACGGATGAGGAAGCGAGCGAGCCTTTGAGCTTGGGCTTCGTGTCGGCCCAGACCCATGGTATAGGGCCAGGGATGGGGCCCCCACAGGCCGAGGAACCGCAGTTTTTGTCCTCGCCACAGTCCGTCTCAAAGAGTGCCTCTTTTCGGGGTTCCGGTACGGGCACTCCCAATGCCCGGCCAGGCCCCGGGGTTCGGCCCTGAAGACGTGCCGCGTCCGAGGTGTCTTCGCCGGGCGTTTTCCGGCCAATTCTCACGAGCGTTCTGCCCAAACCGGGATCGGTTTGGGCAGAACGCTCGTGAGAATTGGCCGGCGTTGGGCAGTCCTGCGGACTTCCCTGCTCTCCAGGGCCCAGGTTCCTTTCTCGCCCAGGGCATGTTGAGGCCCCTGGAAATCGCACGGAAAAGACGCGGCCCACCCGGGTGCGCCAACGCAGTGGAGCATTCCGGGGGCAGAGTTGAAGGACGGATGGCGGCCGGGCATGCGCCTTCGTCTTTCGGGAGGATGGGGCGCCCAAGGATGGGGTTGACCTCATTTTGGCATGAAGGTTTATCTCACTCCGAGGGTTTTCCAAAGCGCCGGGAGTCGCGGTTGGCGCCTTCGTGGTTGGGAGATGCGTGACTGCGGGACTCAGGTTTCCCGATATGGAGGCCACGAGGATAAGGACCCCGGAGGCAGAAGGCTGGGGAATCGAGCGAGCGTTCGAGCCCGGGCTTCGTGATGGGCCCGGACCCATGGGATAGCGCCAGGGACGGGACCCCCGCTGGCCGAGGATCCGCAGGCGTTCACCTCGCACCAGTCCATCTCAGGGCATGCCTCTTGGATGTGTTCGGGAGCGGGCACTCACAATGCGCGGCCAGGTCCCGGGGTGTAGCCCTGAAGACGTGCGGCACCCGAGGTGAGTTCGCCGGGCGTTTTCCGGCCAATTCTCACGAGCGTTCTGCCCAAACCGGGATCGGTTTGGGCAGAACGCTCGTGAGAATTGGCCGGCGTTGGGCAGCCCTTCGGACCGCCCTGCTGTCCAGGGCCTAGGGTCCTTTCTCACGCAGGGCATGTTTCGGCCACCCGGAAATTGCATGGAAAAGACGCAGCCCACCCGGGGGCGCCGGCGCAGTGAAGGGTTCCCGGAGCAGAGTTGAAGGACTGATGGCGTCCGGGCGTTCGCCCCCGACTTTCGGGAAGATGGCACGCCCAAGAAAGGGGATGACCTCATGTTCGCCACGAATTTTTATCTCACTCCGAGGGTTTTGCGATGCGCCGCGAGTCTCAGTTGTCGCCTTCGTGTTTGGGAGATGCGTGGCTGCAGGACTCAGGTTTCCCGATATGGAGGCCACGAGGATCTGGACCCTGGAAGCAGAAGGCTGGGGAAGCGAGCGAGCATTGGAACCCAGGCTTCGTGATGGGTGGGGACCCATGGTATAGCGCCAGGGACGGGACCCCCGCAGGCCGAGGTTCTGCAGGCGTTGTCCTCGCTGCAGTCCATTTCACGGAGTGCCTCTTGGTAGGGTACGGGAGCGGGCACTCACAATGCCCACCCAAGCCCAGGGGGGCGGCCCTGCACATGCGCGGACCCGAGGTGACTTCGCCGGGCGTTTTCCGGCCAACTCTCACGAGCATTCTGCACCATCCGGGATCAGTTAGGGCAGAACGCTCGTGAGAATTGGCCGGCGTTGGACCGCCAAGTGGACCACCCTGCTCTCCAGGGCCCAGGGCCATTTCTCGCCCAGGGTATGTGTCGGCCACCCGGAAATCGCAGGGAAATGACGTGGCCCACCCGGAGGCACCGGCGCACTGGAGCGTTCCGGGAGCTGAGTTGAAGGACCGATGGCGCCGGGCATTTGCCTCCGTCTTTCGGGAAGATGGGGCGCCCAAGTATTGATATGAACTCATTTTGGGAACGAAGGTGTATCTCACTCCGAGGGTTGTCCGTAGCGCTGGGAGTTGCTATTGGCGCCTCGTTGTTGGGAGATGTGTGGCTGCGGGACTCAAGGTTCCCGATATGGAGGCCACGAGGAACAGGACCTCGGACGCAGACGGATGAGGAAGCGAGCGAGCCTTTGAGCTTGGGCTTCGTGTCGGCCCAGAACCATGGTATAGGGCCAGGGATGGGGCCCCCACAGGCCGAGGAACCGCAGGCTTTGTCCTCGCCACAGTCCGTCTCAAAGAGTGCCTCTTTTCGGGGTTCCGGTACGGGCACTCCCAATGCCCGGCCAGGCCCCGGGGTTCGGCCCTGAAGACGTGCCGCGTCCGAGGTGTCTTCGCCGGGCGTTTTCCGGCCAATTCTCACGAGCGTTCTGCCCAAACCGGGATCGGGTTGGGCAGAACGCTCGTGAGAATTGGCCGGCGTTGGGCAGTCCTGCGGACTTCCCTGCTCTCCAGGGCCCAGGGTCCTTTCTCGCCCAGGGCATGTTGCGGCCGCCTGGAAATCGCACGGAAAAGACGCGGCCCACCCGGGGGCGCCAACGCAGTGGAGCATTCCGGGGGCAGAGTTGAAGGACGGATGGCGGCCGGGCATGCGCCTTCGTCTTTCGGGAGGAAGGGGCGCCCAAGGGTGGGGTTGACCTCATTTTGGCATGAAGGTTTATCTCACTCCGAGGGTTTTCCGAAACGCCGGGAGTCGCGGTTGGCGCCTTCGTGGTTGGGAGATGCGTGGCTGCGGGACTCAGGTTTCCCGATATGGAGGCCACGAGGATAAGGACCCCGGAGGCAGAAGGCTGGGGAATCGAGCGAGCGATCGAGCCCGGGCTTCGTGATGGGCCCGGACCCATGGGATAGCGCCAGGGACGGGACCCCCGCTGGCCGAGGATCCGCAGGCGTTCACCTCGCACCAGTCCATCTCAGGGCATGCCTCTTGGGTGTGTTCGGGAGCGGGCACTCACAATGCGCGGCCAGGTCCCGGGGTGTAGCCCTGAAGACGTGCGGCACCCGAGATGAGTTCGCCGGGCGTTTTCCGGCCAATTCTCACGAGCGTTCTGCCCAAACCGGGATCGGTTTGGGCAGAACGCTCGTGAGAATTGGCCGGCGTTGGGCAGCCCTTCGGACCGCCCTGCTGTCCAGGGCCTAGGGTCCTTTCTCACCCAGGGCATGTTTCGGCCACCCGGAAATTGCATGGAAAAGACGCAGCCCACCCGGGTGCGCCGGCGCAGTGAAGCGTTCCCGGAGCAGAGTTGAAGGACTGATGGCGTCCGGGCGTTCGCCCCCGACTTTCGGGAAGATGGCACGCCCAAGAAAGGGGATGACCTCATGTTCGCCACGAAATTTTATCTCACTCCGAGGGTTTTGCGATGCGCCGCGAGTCTCAGTTGTCGCCTTCGTGTTTGGGAGATGCGTGGCTGCAGGACTCAGGTTTCCCGATATGGAGGCCACGAGGATCTGGACCCTGGAAGCAGAAGGCTGGGGAAGCGAGCGAGCATTGGAACCCAGGCTTCGTGATGCGTGGGGACCCATGGTATAGCGCCAGGGACGGGACCCCCGCAGGCCGAGGTTCTGCAGGCGTTGTCCTCGCTGCAGTCCATTTCACGGAGTGCCTCTTGGTAGGGTACGGGAGCGGGCACTCACAATGCCCACCCAAGCCCAGGGGGGCGGCCCTGCACATGCGCGGACCCGAGGTGACTTCGCCGGGCGTTTTCCGGCCAACTCTCACGAGCATTCTGCACCATCCGGGATCAGTTAGGGCAGAACGCTCGTGAGAATTGGCCGGCGTTGGACCGCCAAGTGGACCACCCTGCTCTCCAGGGCCCAGGGCCATTTCTCGCCCAGGGTATGTGTCGGCCACCCGGAAATCGCAGGGAAATGACGTGGCCCACCCGGAGGCACCGGCGCACTGGAGCGTTCCGGGAGCTGAGTTGAAGGACCGATGGCGCCGGGCATTTGCCTCCGTCTTTCGGGAAGATGGGGCGCCCAAGTATTGGGATGAACACATTTTGGGCACGAAGGTGTATCTCACTCCGAGGGTTGTCCGTAGCGCTGGGAGTTGCTATTGGCGCCTCGTTGTTGGGAGATGTGTGGCTGCGGGACTCAAGGTTCCCGATATGGAGGCCACGAGGAACAGGACCTCGGACGCAGACGGATGAGAAAGCGAGCGAGCCTTTGAGCTTGGGCTTCGTGTCGGCCCAGACCCATGGTATAGGGCCAGGGATGGGGCCCCCACAGGCCGAGGAACCGCAGTTTTTGTCCTCGCCACAGTCCGTCTCAAAGAGTGCCTCTTTTCGGGGTTCCGGTACGGGCACTCCCAATGCCCGGCCAGGCCCCGGGGTTCGGCCCTGAAGACGTGCTGCGTCCGAGGTGTCTTCGCCGGGCGTTTTCCAGCCAATTCTCACGAGCGTTCTGCCCAAACCGGTTTGGGCAGAACGCTCGTGAGAATTGGCCGGCGTTGGGCAGTCCTGCGGACTTCCCTGCTCTCCAGGGCCCAGGGACCTTTCTCGCCCAGGGCATGTTGCGGCCGCCTGGAAATCGCACGGAAAAGACACGGCCCACCCGGGGGCGCCAACGCAGTGGAGCATTCCGGGGGCAGAGTTGAAGGACGGATGGCGGCCGGGCATGCGCCTTCGTCTTTCGGGAGGATGGGGCGCCCAAGGATGGGGTTGACCTCATTTTGGCATGAAGGTTTATCTCACTCCGAGGGTTTTCCGAAGCGCCGGGAGTCGCGGTTGGCGCCTTCGTGGTTGGGAGATGCGTGGCTGCGGGACTCAGGTTTCCCGATATGGAGGCCACGAGGATAAGGACCCCGGAGGCAGAAGGCTGGGGAATCGAGCGAGCGTTCGAGCCCGGGCTTCGTGATGGGCCCGGACCCATGGGATAGCGCCAGGGACGGGACCCCCGCTGGCCGAGGATCCGCAGGCGTTCACCTCGCACCAGTCCATCTCAGGGCATGCCTCTTGGATGTGTTCGGGAGCGGGCACTCACAATGCGCGGCCAGGTCCCGGGGTGTAGCCCTGAAGACGTGCGGCACCCGAGGTGAGTGCGCCGGGAGTTTTCCGGCCAATTCTCACGAGCGTTCTGCCCAAACCGATCCCGGTTTGGGCAGAACGCTCGTGAGAATTGGCCGGCGTTGGGCAGCCCTTCGGACCGCCCTGCTGTCCAGGGCCTAGGGTCCTTTCTCACCCAGGGCATGTTTCGGCCACCCGGAAATTGCATGGAAAAGACGCAGCCCACCCGGGGGCGCCGGCGCAGTGAAGCATTCCGAGAGCAGAGTTGAAGGACTGATGGCGTCCGGGCGTTCGCCCCCGACTTTCGGGAAGATGGCACGCCCAAGAAAGGGGATGACCTCATGTTCGCCACGAAATTTTATCTCACTCCGAGGGTTTTGCGATGCGCCGCGAGTCTCAGTTGTCGCCTTCGTGTTTGGGAGATGCGTGGCTGCAGGACTCAGGTTTCCCGATATGGAGGCCACGAGGATCTGGACCCTGGAAGCAGAAGGCTGGGGAAGCGAGCGAGCATTGGAACCCAGGCTTCGTGATGGGTGGGGACCCATGGTATAGCGCCAGGGACGGGACCCCCGCAGGCCGAGGTTCTGCAGGCGTTGTCCTCGCTGCAGTCCATTTCACGGAGTGCCTCTTGGTAGGGTACGGGAGCGGGCACTCACAATGCCCACCCAAGCCCAGGGGGGCGGCCCTGCACATGCGCGGACCCGAGGTGACTTCGCCGGGCGTTTTCCGGCCAACTCTCACGAGCATTCTGCACCATCCGGGATCAGTTAGGGCAGAACGCTCGTGAGAATTGGCCGGCGTTGGACCGCCAAGTGGACCACCCTGCTCTCCAGGGCCCAGGGCCATTTCTCGCCCAGGGTATGTGTCGGCCACCCGGAAATCGCAGGGAAATGACGTGGCCCACCCGGAGGCACCGGCGCACTGGAGCGTTCCGGGAGCTGAGTTGAAGGACCGATGGCGCCGGGCATTTGCCTCCGTCTTTCGGGAAGATGGGGCGCCCAAGTATTGGGATGAACTCATTTTGGGCACGAAGGTGTATCTCACTCCGAGGGTTGTCCGTAGCGCTGGGAGTTGCTATTGGCGCCTCGTTGTTGGGAGATGTGTGGCTGCGGGACTCAAGGTTCCCGATATGGAGGCCACGAGGAACAGGACCTCGGACGCAGACGGATGAGGAAGCGAGCGAGCCTTTGAGCTTGGGCTTCGTGTCGGCCCAGACCCATGGTATAGGGCCAGGGATGGGGCCCCCACAGGCCGAGGAACCGCAGTTTTTGTCCTCACCACAGTCCGTCTCAAAGAGTGCCTCTTTTCGGGGTTCCGGTACGGGCACTCCCAATGCCCGGCCAGGCCCCGGGGTTCGGCCCTGAAGACGTGCCGCGTCCGAGGTGTCTTCGCCGGGCGTTTTCCGGCCAATTCTCACGAGCGTTCTGCCCAAACCGGGATCGGTTTGGGCAGAACGCTCGTGAGAATTGGCCGGCGTTGGGCAGTCCTGCGGACTTCCCTGCTCTCCAGGGCCCAGGGTCCTTTCTCGCCCAGGGCATGTTGCGGCCCCCTGTAAATCGCACGGTAAAGACGCGGCCCACCCGGGGGCGCCAACGCAGTGGAGCATTCCGGGGGCAGAGTTGAAGGACGGATGGCGGCCGGGCATGCGCCTTCGTCTTTCGGGAGGATGGGGCGCCCAAGGATGGGGTTGACCTCATTTTGGCATGAAGGTTTATCTCACTCCGAGGGTTTTCCGAAGCGCCGGGAGTCGCGGTTGGCGCCTTCGTGGTTGGGAGATGCGTGGCTGCGGGACTCAGGTTTCCCGATATGGAGGCCACGAGGATAAGGACCCCGGAGGCAGAAGGCTGGGGAATCGAGCGAGCGTTCGAGCCCGGGCTTCGTGATGGGCCCGGACCCATGGGATAGCGCCAGGGACGGGACCCCCGCTGGCCGAGGATCCGCAGGCGTTCACCTCGCACCAGTCCATCTCAGGGCATGCCTCTTGGATGTGTTCGGGAGCGGGCACTCACAATGCGCGGCCAGGTCCCGGGGTGTAGCCCTGAAGACGTGCGGCACCCGAGGTGAGTGCGCCGGGCGTTTTCCGGCCAACTCTCACGAGCATTCTGCACCATCCGGGATCGGTTTGGGCAGAACGCTCGTGAGAATTGACCGGTGTTGGGCAGCCCTTCGGACCGCCCTGCTGTCCAGGGCCTAGGGTCCTTTCTCACCCAGGGCATGTTTCGGCCACCCGGAAATTGCATGGAAAAGACGCAGCCCACCCGGGGGCGCCGGCGCAGTGAAGGGTTCCCGGAGCAGAGTTGAAGGACTGATGGCGTCCGGGCGTTCGCCCCCGACTTTCGGGAAGATGGCACGCCCAAGAAAGGGGATGACCTCATGTTCGCCACGAAATTTTATCTCACTCCGAGGGTTTTGCGATGCGCCGCGAGTCTCAGTTGTCGCCTTCGTGTTTGGGAGATGCGTGGCTGCAGGACTCAGGTTTCCCGATATGGAGGCCACGAGGATCTGGACCCTGGAAGCAGAAGGCTGGGGAAGCGAGCGAGCATTGGAACCCAGGCTTCGTGATGGGTGGGGACCCATGGTATAGCGCCAGGGACGGGACCCCCGCAGGCCGAGGTTCTGCAGGCGTTGTCCTCGCTGCAGTCCATTTCACGGAGTGCCTCTTGGTAGGGTACGGGAGCGGGCACTCACAATGCCCACCCAAGCCCAGGGGGGCGGCCCTGCACATGCGCGGACCCGAGGTGACTTCGCCGGGCGTTTTCCGGCCAACTCTCACGAGCATTCTGCACCATCCGGGATCAGTTAGGGCAGAACGCTCGTGAGAATTGGCCGGCGTTGGACCGCCAAGTGGACCACCCTGCTCTCCAGGGCCCAGGGCCATTTCTCGCCCAGGGTATGTGTCGGCCACCCGGAAATCGCAGGGAAATGACGTGGCCCACCCGGAGGCACCGGCGCACTGGAGCGTTCCGGGAGCTGAGTTGAAGGACCGATGGCGCCGGGCATTTGCCTCCGTCTTTCGGGAAGATGGGGCGCCCAAGTATTGGGATGAACACATTTTGGGCACGAAGGTGTATCTCACTCCGAGGGTTGTCCGTAGCGCTGGGAGTTGCTATTGGCGCCTCGTTGTTGGGAGATGTGTGGCTGCGGGACTCAAGTTTCCCGATATGGAGGCCACGAGGAACAGGACCTCGGACGCAGACGGATGAGGAAGCGAGCGAGCCTTTGAGCTTGGGCTTCGTGTCGGCCCAGACCCATGGTATAGGGCCAGGGATGGGGCCCCCACAGGCCGAGGAACCGCAGTTTTTGTCCTCGCCACAGTCCGTCTCAAAGAGTGCCTCTTTTCGGGGTTCCGGTACGGGCACTCCCAATGCCCGGCCAGGCCCCGGGGTTCGGCCCTGAAGACGTGCTGCGTCCGAGGTGTCTTCGCCGGGCGTTTTCCAGCCAATTCTCACGAGCGTTCTGCCCAAACCGGTTTGGGCAGAACGCTCGTGAGAATTGGCCGGCGTTGGGCAGTCCTGCGGACTTCCCTGCTCTCCAGGGCCCAGGGTCCTTTCTCGCCCAGGGCATGTTGCGGCCGCCTGGAAATCGCACGGAAAAGACGCGGCCCACCCGGGGGCGCCAACGCAGTGGAGCATTCCGGGGGCAGAGTTGAAGGACGGATGGCGGCCGGGCATGCGCCTTCGTCTTTCGGGAGGATGGGGCGCCCAAGGGTGGGGTTGACCTCATTTTGGCATGAAGGTTTATCTCACTCCGAGGGTTTTCCGAAGCGCCGGGAGTCGCGGTTGGCGCCTTCGTGGTTGGGAGATGCGTGGCTGCGGGACTCAGGTTTCCCGATATGGAGGCCACGAGGATAAGGACCCCGGAGGCAGAAGGCTGGGGAATCGAGCGAGCGATCGAGCCCGGGCTTCGTGATGGGCCCGGACCCATGGGATAGCGCCAGGGACGGGACCCCCGCTGGCCGAGGATCCGCAGGCGTTCACCTCGCACCAGTCCATCTCAGGGCATGCCTCTTGGGTGTGTTCGGGAGCGGGCACTCACAATGCGCGGCCAGGTCCCGGGGTGTAGCCCTGAAGACGTGCGGCACCCGAGGTGAGTTCGCCGGGCGTTTTCCGGCCAATTCTCACGAGCGTTCTGCCCAAACCGGGATCGGTTTGGGCAGAACGCTCGTGAGAATTGGCCGGCGTTGGGCAGCCCTTCGGACCGCCCTGCTGTCCAGGGCCTAGGGTCCTTTCTCACCCAGGGCATGTTTCGGCCACCCGGAAATTGCATGGAAAAGACGCAGCCCACCCGGGTGCGCCGGCGCAGTGAAGCGTTCCCGGAGCAGAGTTGAAGGACTGATGGCGTCTGGGCGTTCGCCCCCGACTTTCGGGAAGATGGCACGCCCAAGAAAGGGGATGACCTCATGTTCGCCACGAAATTTTATCTCACTCCGAGGGTTTTGCGATGCGCCGCGAGTCTCAGTTGTCGCCTTCGTGTTTGGGAGATGCGTGGCTGCAGGACTCAGGTTTCCCGATATGGAGGCCACGAGGATCTGGACCCTGGAAGCAGAAGTCTGGGGAAGCGAGCGAGCATTGGAACCCAGGCTTCGTGATGGGTGGGGACCCATGGTATAGCGCCAGGGACGGGACCCCCGCAGGCCGAGGTTCTGCAGGCGTTGTCCTCGCTGCAGTCCATTTCACGGAGTGCCTCTTGGCAGGGTACGGGAGCGGGCACTCACAATGCCCACCCAAGCCCAGGGGGGCGGCCCTGCACATGCGCGGACCCGAGGTGACTTCGCCGGGCGTTTTCCGGCCAACTCTCACGAGCATTCTGCACCATCCGGGATCAGTTAGGGCAGAACGCTCGTGAGAATTGGCCGGCGTTGGACCGCCAAGTGGACCACCCTGCTCTCCAGCGCCCAGGGCCATTTCTCGCCCAGGGTATGTGTCGGCCACCCGGAAATCGCAGGGAAATGACGTGGCCCACCCGGAGGCACCGGCGCACTGGAGCGTTCCGGGAGCTGAGTTGAAGGACCGATGGCGCCGGGCATTTGCCTCCGTCTTTCGGGAAGATGGGGCGCCCAAGTATTGGGATGAACTCATTTTGGGCACGAAGGTGTATCTCACTCCGAGGGTTGTCCGTAGCGCTGGGAGTTGCTATTGGCGCCTCGTTGTTGGGAGATGTGTGGCTGCGGGACTCAAGGTTCCCGATATGGAGGCCACGAGGAACAGGACCTCGGACGCAGACGGATGAGGAAGCGAGCGAGCCTTTGAGCTTGGGCTTCGTGTCGGCCCAGACCCATGGTATAGGGCCAGGGATGGGGCCCCCACAGGCCGAGGAACCGCAGTTTTTGTCCTCGCCACAGTCCGTCTCAAAGAGTGCCTCTTTTCGGGGTTCCGGTACGGGCACTCCCAATGCCCGGCCAGGCCCCGGGGTTCGGCCCTGAAGACGTGCCGCGTCCGAGGTGTCTTCGCCGGGCGTTTTCCGGCCAATTCTCACGAGCGTTCTGCCCAAACCGGGATCGGTTTGGGCAGAACGCTCGTGAGAATTGGCCGGCGTTGGGCAGTCCTGCGGACTTCCCTGCTCTCCAGGGCCCAGGTTCCTTTCTCGCCCAGGGCATGTTGAGGCCCCTGGAAATCGCACGGAAAAGACGCGGCCCACCCGGGTGCGCCAACGCAGTGGAGCATTCCGGGGGCAGAGTTGAAGGACGGATGGCGGCCGGGCATGCGCCTTCGTCTTTCGGGAGGATGGGGCGCCCAAGGATGGGGTTGACCTCATTTTGGCATGAAGGTTTATCTCACTCCGAGGGTTTTCCAAAGCGCCGGGAGTCGCGGTTGGCGCCTTCGTGGTTGGGAGATGCGTGACTGCGGGACTCAGGTTTCCCGATATGGAGGCCACGAGGATAAGGACCCCGGAGGCAGAAGGCTGGGGAATCGAGCGAGCGTTCGAGCCCGGGCTTCGTGATGGGCCCGGACCCATGGGATAGCGCCAGGGACGGGACCCCCGCTGGCCGAGGATCCGCAGGCGTTCACCTCGCACCAGTCCATCTCAGGGCATGCCTCTTGGATGTGTTCGGGAGCGGGCACTCACAATGCGCGGCCAGGTCCCGGGGTGTAGCCCTGAAGACGTGCGGCACCCGAGGTGAGTTCGCCGGGCGTTTTCCGGCCAATTCTCACGAGCGTTCTGCCCAAACCGGGATCGGTTTGGGCAGAACGCTCGTGAGAATTGGCCGGCGTTGGGCAGCCCTTCGGACCGCCCTGCTGTCCAGGGCCTAGGGTCCTTTCTCACGCAGGGCATGTTTCGGCCACCCGGAAATTGCATGGAAAAGACGCAGCCCACCCGGGGGCGCCGGCGCAGTGAAGGGTTCCCGGAGCAGAGTTGAAGGACTGATGGCGTCCGGGCGTTCGCCCCCGACTTTCGGGAAGATGGCACGCCCAAGAAAGGGGATGACCTCATGTTCGCCACGAATTTTTATCTCACTCCGAGGGTTTTGCGATGCGCCGCGAGTCTCAGTTGTCGCCTTCGTGTTTGGGAGATGCGTGGCTGCAGGACTCAGGTTTCCCGATATGGAGGCCACGAGGATCTGGACCCTGGAAGCAGAAGGCTGGGGAAGCGAGCGAGCATTGGAACCCAGGCTTCGTGATGGGTGGGGACCCATGGTATAGCGCCAGGGACGGGACCCCCGCAGGCCGAGGTTCTGCAGGCGTTGTCCTCGCTGCAGTCCATTTCACGGAGTGCCTCTTGGTAGGGTACGGGAGCGGGCACTCACAATGCCCACCCAAGCCCAGGGGGGCGGCCCTGCACATGCGCGGACCCGAGGTGACTTCGCCGGGCGTTTTCCGGCCAACTCTCACGAGCATTCTGCACCATCCGGGATCAGTTAGGGCAGAACGCTCGTGAGAATTGGCCGGCGTTGGACCGCCAAGTGGACCACCCTGCTCTCCAGGGCCCAGGGCCATTTCTCGCCCAGGGTATGTGTCGGCCACCCGGAAATCGCAGGGAAATGACGTGGCCCACCCGGAGGCACCGGCGCACTGGAGCGTTCCGGGAGCTGAGTTGAAGGACCGATGGCGCCGGGCATTTGCCTCCGTCTTTCGGGAAGATGGGGCGCCCAAGTATTGATATGAACTCATTTTGGGAACGAAGGTGTATCTCACTCCGAGGGTTGTCCGTAGCGCTGGGAGTTGCTATTGGCGCCTCGTTGTTGGGAGATGTGTGGCTGCGGGACTCAAGGTTCCCGATATGGAGGCCACGAGGAACAGGACCTCGGACGCAGACGGATGAGGAAGCGAGCGAGCCTTTGAGCTTGGGCTTCGTGTCGGCCCAGAACCATGGTATAGGGCCAGGGATGGGGCCCCCACAGGCCGAGGAACCGCAGGCTTTGTCCTCGCCACAGTCCGTCTCAAAGAGTGCCTCTTTTCGGGGTTCCGGTACGGGCACTCCCAATGCCCGGCCAGGCCCCGGGGTTCGGCCCTGAAGACGTGCCGCGTCCGAGGTGTCTTCGCCGGGCGTTTTCCGGCCAATTCTCACGAGCGTTCTGCCCAAACCGGGATCGGGTTGGGCAGAACGCTCGTGAGAATTGGCCGGCGTTGGGCAGTCCTGCGGACTTCCCTGCTCTCCAGGGCCCAGGGTCCTTTCTCGCCCAGGGCATGTTGCGGCCGCCTGGAAATCGCACGGAAAAGACGCGGCCCACCCGGGGGCGCCAACGCAGTGGAGCATTCCGGGGGCAGAGTTGAAGGACGGATGGCGGCCGGGCATGCGCCTTCGTCTTTCGGGAGGAAGGGGCGCCCAAGGGTGGGGTTGACCTCATTTTGGCATGAAGGTTTATCTCACTCCGAGGGTTTTCCGAAACGCCGGGAGTCGCGGTTGGCGCCTTCGTGGTTGGGAGATGCGTGGCTGCGGGACTCAGGTTTCCCGATATGGAGGCCACGAGGATAAGGACCCCGGAGGCAGAAGGCTGGGGAATCGAGCGAGCGATCGAGCCCGGGCTTCGTGATGGGCCCGGACCCATGGGATAGCGCCAGGGACGGGACCCCCGCTGGCCGAGGATCCGCAGGCGTTCACCTCGCACCAGTCCATCTCAGGGCATGCCTCTTGGGTGTGTTCGGGAGCGGGCACTCACAATGCGCGGCCAGGTCCCGGGGTGTAGCCCTGAAGACGTGCGGCACCCGAGATGAGTTCGCCGGGCGTTTTCCGGCCAATTCTCACGAGCGTTCTGCCCAAACCGGGATCGGTTTGGGCAGAACGCTCGTGAGAATTGGCCGGCGTTGGGCAGCCCTTCGGACCGCCCTGCTGTCCAGGGCCTAGGGTCCTTTCTCACCCAGGGCATGTTTCGGCCACCCGGAAATTGCATGGAAAAGACGCAGCCCACCCGGGTGCGCCGGCGCAGTGAAGCGTTCCCGGAGCAGAGTTGAAGGACTGATGGCGTCCGGGCGTTCGCCCCCGACTTTCGGGAAGATGGCACGCCCAAGAAAGGGGATGACCTCATGTTCGCCACGAAATTTTATCTCACTCCGAGGGTTTTGCGATGCGCCGCGAGTCTCAGTTGTCGCCTTCGTGTTTGGGAGATGCGTGGCTGCAGGACTCAGGTTTCCCGATATGGAGGCCACGAGGATCTGGACCCTGGAAGCAGAAGGCTGGGGAAGCGAGCGAGCATTGGAACCCAGGCTTCGTGATGCGTGGGGACCCATGGTATAGCGCCAGGGACGGGACCCCCGCAGGCCGAGGTTCTGCAGGCGTTGTCCTCGCTGCAGTCCATTTCACGGAGTGCCTCTTGGTAGGGTACGGGAGCGGGCACTCACAATGCCCACCCAAGCCCAGGGGGGCGGCCCTGCACATGCGCGGACCCGAGGTGACTTCGCCGGGCGTTTTCCGGCCAACTCTCACGAGCATTCTGCACCATCCGGGATCAGTTAGGGCAGAACGCTCGTGAGAATTGGCCGGCGTTGGACCGCCAAGTGGACCACCCTGCTCTCCAGGGCCCAGGGCCATTTCTCGCCCAGGGTATGTGTCGGCCACCCGGAAATCGCAGGGAAATGACGTGGCCCACCCGGAGGCACCGGCGCACTGGAGCGTTCCGGGAGCTGAGTTGAAGGACCGATGGCGCCGGGCATTTGCCTCCGTCTTTCGGGAAGATGGGGCGCCCAAGTATTGGGATGAACACATTTTGGGCACGAAGGTGTATCTCACTCCGAGGGTTGTCCGTAGCGCTGGGAGTTGCTATTGGCGCCTCGTTGTTGGGAGATGTGTGGCTGCGGGACTCAAGGTTCCCGATATGGAGGCCACGAGGAACAGGACCTCGGACGCAGACGGATGAGAAAGCGAGCGAGCCTTTGAGCTTGGGCTTCGTGTCGGCCCAGACCCATGGTATAGGGCCAGGGATGGGGCCCCCACAGGCCGAGGAACCGCAGTTTTTGTCCTCGCCACAGTCCGTCTCAAAGAGTGCCTCTTTTCGGGGTTCCGGTACGGGCACTCCCAATGCCCGGCCAGGCCCCGGGGTTCGGCCCTGAAGACGTGCTGCGTCCGAGGTGTCTTCGCCGGGCGTTTTCCAGCCAATTCTCACGAGCGTTCTGCCCAAACCGGTTTGGGCAGAACGCTCGTGAGAATAGGCCGGCGTTGGGCAGTCCTGCGGACTTCCCTGCTCTCCAGGGCCCAGGGTCCTTTCTCGCCCAGGGCATGTTGCGGCCGCCTGGAAATCGCACGGAAAAGACGCGGCCCACCCGGGGGCGCCAACGCAGTGGAGCATTCCGGGGGCAGAGTTGAAGGACGGATGGCGGCCGGGCATGCGCCTTCGTCTTTCGGGAGGATGGGGCGCCCAAGGGTGGGGTTGACCTCATTTTGGCATGAAGGTTTATCTCACTCCGAGGGTTTTCCGAAGCGCCGGGAGTCGCGGTTGGCGCCTTCGTGGTTGGGAGATGCGTGGCTGCGGGACTCAGGTTTCCCGATATGGAGGCCACGAGGATAAGGACCCCGGAGGCAGAAGGCTGGGGAATCGAGCGAGCGATCGAGCCCGGGCTTCGTGATGGGCCCGGACCCATGGGATAGCGCCAGGGACGGGACCCCCGCTGGCCGAGGATCCGCAGGCGTTCACCTCGCACCAGTCCATCTCAGGGCATGCCTCTTGGGTGTGTTCGGGAGCGGGCACTCACAATGCGCGGCCAGGTCCCGGGGTGTAGCCCTGAAGACGTGCGGCACCCGAGGTGAGTTCGCCGGGCGTTTTCCGGCCAATTCTCACGAGCGTTCTGCCCAAACCGGGATCGGTTTGGGCAGAACGCTCGTGAGAATTGGCCGGCGTTGGGCGGCCCTTCGGACCGCCCTGCTGTCCAGGGCCTAGGGTCCTTTCTCACCCAGGGCATGTTTCGGCCACCCGGAAATTGCATGGAAAAGACGCAGCCCACCCGGGTGCGCCGGCGCAGTGAAGCGTTCCCGGAGCAGAGTTGAAGGACTGATGGCGTCCGGGCGTTCGCCCCCGACTTTCGGGAAGATGGCACGCCCAAGAAAGGGGATGACCTCATGTTCGCCACGAAATTTTATCTCACTCCGAGGGTTTTGCGATGCGCCGCGAGTCTCAGTTGTCGCCTTCGTGTTTGGGAGTAGCGTGGCTGCAGGACTCAGGTTTCCCGATATGGAGGCCACGAGGATCTGGACCCTGGAAGCAGAAGGCTGGGGAAGCGAGCGAGCATTGGAACCCAGGCTTCGTGATGGGTGGGGACCCATGGTATAGCGCCAGGGACGGGACCCCCGCAGGCCGAGGTTCTGCAGGCGTTGTCCTCGCTGCAGTCCATTTCACGGAGTGCCTCTTGGCAGGGTACGGGAGCGGGCACTCACAATGCCCACCCAAGCCCAGGGGGGCGGCCCTGCACATGCGCGGACCCGAGGTGACTTCGCCGGGCGTTTTCCGGCCAACTCTCACGAGCATTCTGCACCATCCGGGATCAGTTAGGGCAGAACGCTCGTGAGAATTGGCCGGCGTTGGACCGCCAAGTGGACCACCCTGCTCTCCAGGGCCCACGGCCATTTCTCGCCCAGGGTATGTGTCGGCCACCCGGAAATCGCAGGGAAATGATGTGGCCAACCCGGAGGCACCGGGGCACTGGAGCGTTCCGGGAGCTGAGTTGAAGGACCGATGGCGCCGGGCATTTGCCTCCGTCTTTCGGGAAGATGTGGCGCCCAAGTATTGGGATGAACTCATTTTGGGCACGAAGGTGTATCTCACTCCGAGGGTTGTCCGTAGCGCTGGGAGTTGCTATTGGCGCCTCGTTGTTGGGAGATGTGTGGCTGCGGGACTCAAGGTTCCCGATATGGAGGCCACGAGGAACAGGACCTCGGACGCAGACGGATGAGGAAGCGAGCGAGCCTTTGAGCTTGGGCTTCGTGTCGGCCCAGACCCATGGTATAGGGCCAGGGATGGGCCCCCACAGGCCGAGCAACCGCAGGCTTTGTCCTCGCCACAGTCCGTCTCAAAGAGTGCCTCTTTTCGGGGTTCCGGTACGGGCACTCCCAATGCCCGGCCAGGCCCCGGGGTTCGGCCCTGAAGACGTGCCGCGTCCGAGGTGTCTTCGCCGGGCATTTTCCGGCCAATTCTCACGAGCGTTCTGCCCAAACCGGGATCGGTTTGGGCAGAACGCTCGTGAGAATTGGCCGGCGTTGGGCAGTCCTGCGGACTTCCCTGCTCTCCAGGGCCCAGGGTCCTTTCTCGCCCAGGGCATGTTGCGGCCGCCTGGAAATCGCACGGAAAAGACGCGGCCCACCCGGGGGCGCCAACGCAGTGGAGCATTCCGGGGGCAGAGTTGAAGGACGGATGGCGGCCGGGCATGCGCCTTCGTCTTTCGGGAGGATGGGGCGCCCAAGGATGGGGTTGACCTCATTTTGGCATGAAGGTTTATCTCACTCCGAGGGTTTCCCGAAGCGCCGGGAGTCGCGGTTGGCGCCTTCGTGGTTGGGAGATGCGTGGCTGCGGGACTCAGGTTTCCCGATATGGAGGCCACGAGGATAAGGACCCCGGAGGCAGAAGGCTGGGGAATCGAGCGAGCGTTCGAGCCCGGGATCGTGATGGGCCCGGACCCATGGGATAGCGCCAGGGACGGGACCCCCGCTTGCCGAGGATCCGCAGGCGTTCACCTCGCACCAGTCCATCTCAGGGCATGCCTCTTGGATGTGTTCGGGAGCGGGCACTCACAATGCGCGGCCAGGCCCCTGGGTGTAGCCCTGAAGACGTGCGGCACCCGAGGTGAGTTCGCCGGGCGTTTTCCGGCCAATTCTCATGAGCGTTCTGCCCAAACCGGGATCGGTTTGGGCAGAACGCTCGTGAGAATTGGCCGGCGTTGGGCAGCCCTTCGGACCGCCCTGCTGTCCAGGGCCTAGGGTCCTTTCTCACCCAGGGCATGTTTCGGCCACCCGGAAATTGCATGGAAAAGACGCAGCCCACCCGGGGGCGCTGGTGCAGTGAAGCGTTCCCGGAGCAGAGTTGAAGGACTGATGGCGTCCGGGCGTTCGCCCCCGACTTTCGGGAAGATGGCACGCCCAAGAAAGGGGATGACCTCATGTTCGCCACGAATTTTTATCTCACTCCGAGGGTTTTGCGATGCGCCGCGAGTCTCAGTTGTCGCCTTCGTGTTTGGGAGATGCGTGGCTGCAGGACTCAGGTTTCCCGATATGGAGGCCACGAGGATCTGGACCCTGGAAGCAGAAGGCTGGGGAAGCGAGCGAGCATTGGAACCCAGGCTTCGTGATGGGTGGGGACCCATGGTATAGCGCCAGGGACGGGACCCCCGCAGGCCGAGGTTCTGCAGGCGTTGTCCTCGCTGCAGTCCATTTCACGGAGTGCCTCTTGGCAGGGTACGGGAGCGGGCACTCACAATACCCACCCAAGCCCAGGGGGGCGGCCCTGCACATGCGCGGACCCGAGGTGACTTCGCCGGGCGTTTTCCGGCCAACTCTCACGAGCATTCTGCACCATCCGGGATCGGTTTGGGCAGAACGCTCGTGAGAATTGGCCGGCGTTGGGCAGCCGTTCGGATCGCCCTGCTGTCCAGGGCCTAGGGTCCTTTCTCACCCAGGGCATGTTTCGGCCACCCGGAAATTGCATGGAAAAGACGCAGCCCACCCGGGGGCGCCTGCGCAGTGAAGGGTTCCCGGAGCAGAGTTGAAGGACTGATGGCGTCTGGGCGTTCGCCCCCGACTATCGGGAAGATGGCACGCCCAAGAAAGGGGATGACCTCATGTTCGCCACGAAATTTTATCTCACTCCGAGGGTTTTGCGATGCGCCGCGAGTCTCAGTTGTCGCCTTCGTGTTTGGGAGATGCGTGGCTGCAGGACTCAGGTTTCCCGATATGGAGGCCACGAGGATCTGGACCCTGGAAGCAGAAGGCTGGGGAAGCGAGCGAGCATTGGAACCCAGGCTTCGTGATGGGTGGGGACCCATGGTATAGCGCCAGGGACGGGACCCCCGCAGGCCGAGGTTCTGCAGGCGTTGTCCTCGCTGCAGTCCATTTCACGGAGTGCCTCTTGGCAGGGTACGGGAGCGGGCACTCACAATGCCCACCCAAGCCCAGGGGGGCGGCCCTGCACATGCGCGGACCCGAGGTGACTTCGCCGGGCGTTTTCCGGCCAACTCTCACGAGCATTCTGCACCATCCGGGATCAGTTAGGGCAGAACGCTCGTGAGAATTGGCCGGCGTTGGACCGCCAAGTGGGCCACCCTGCTCTCCAGGGCCCAGGGCCATTTCTCGCCCAGGGTATGTGTCGGCCACCCGGAAATCGCAGGGAAATGACGTGGCCCACCCGGAGGCACCGGCGCACTGGAGCGTTCCGGGAGCTGAGTTGAAGGACCGATGGCGCCGGGCATTTGCCTCCGTCTTTCGGGAAGATGGGGCGCCCAAGTATTGGGATGAACTCATTTTGGGCACGAAGGTTTATCTCACTCCGAGTGTTGTCCGTAGCGCTGGGAGTTGCTATTGGCGCCTCGTTGTTGGGAGATGTGTGGCTGCGGGACTCAAGGTTCCCGATATGGAGGCCACGAGGAACAGGACCTCGGACGCAGACGGATGAGGAAGCGAGCGAGCCTTTGAGCTTGGGCTTCGTGTCGGCCCAGACCCATGGTATAGGGCCAGGGATGGGGCCCCCACAGGCCGAGGAACCGCAGGCTTTGTCCTCGCCACAGTCCGTCTCAAAGAGTGCCTCTTTTCGGGGTTCCGGTACGGGCACTCCCAATGCCCGGCCAGGCCCCGGGGTTCGGCCCTGAAGACGTGCCGCGTCCGAGGTGTCTTCGCCGGGCGTTTTCCGGCCAATTCTCACGAGCGTTCTGCCCAAACCGGGATCGGTTTGGGCAGAACGCTCGTGAGAATTGGCCGGCGTTGGGCAGTCCTGCGGACTTCCCTGCTCTCCAGGGCCCAGGGTCCTTTCTCGCCCAGGGCATGTTGCGGCCGCCTGGAAATCGCACGGAAAAGACGCGGCCCACCCGGGGGCGCCAACGCAGTGGAGCATTCCGGGGGCAGATTTGAAGGACGGATGGCGGCCGGGCATGCGCCTTCGTCTTTCGGGAGGATGGGGCGCCCAAGGATGGGGTTGACCTCATTTTGGCATGAAGGTTTATCTCACTCCGAGGGTTTTCCGAAGCGCCGGGAGTCGCGATTGGCGCCTTCGTGGTTGGGAGATGCGTGGCTGCGGGACTCAGGTTTCCCGATATGGAGGCCACGAGGATAAGGACCCCGGAGGCAGAAGGCTGGGGAATCGAGCGAGCGTTCGAGCCCGGGCTTCGTGATGGGCCCGGACCCATGGGATAGCGCCAGGGACGGGACCCCCGCTGGCCGAGGATCCGCAGGCGTTCACCTCGCACCAGTCCATCTCAGGGCATGCCTCTTGGATGTGTTCGGGAGCGGGCACTCACAATGCGCGGCCAGGTCCCGGGGTGTAGCCCTGAAGACGTGCGGCACCCGAGGTGAGTTCGCCGGGCGTTTTCCGGCCAATTCTCACGAGCGTTCTGCCCAAACCGGGATCGGTTTGGGCAGAACGCTCGTGAGAATTGACCGGCGTTGGGCAGCCCTTCGGACCGCCCTGCTGTCCAGGGCCTAGGGTCCTTTCTCACCCAGGGCATGTTTCGGCCACCCGGAAAATGCATGGAATAGACGCAGCCCACCCGGGGGCGCCGGCGCAGTGAAGCGTTCCCGGAGCAGAGTTGAAGGACTGATGGCGTCCGGGCGTTCGCCCCCGACTTTCGGGAAGATGGCACGCCCAAGAAAGGGGATGACCTCATGTTCGCCACGAAATTTTATCTCACTCCGAGGGTTTTGCGATGCGCCGCGAGTCTCAGTTGTCGCCTTCGTGTTTGGGAGATGCGTGGCTGCAGGACTCAGGTTTCCCGATATGGAGGCCACGAGGATCTGGACCCTGGAAGCAGAAGGCTGGGGAAGCGAGCGAGCATTGGAACCCTGGCTTCGTGATGGGTGGGGACCCATGGTATAGCGCCAGGGACGGGACCCCCGCAGGCCGAGGTTCTGCAGGCGTTGTCCTCGCTGCAGTCCATTTCACGGATTGCCTCTTGGCAGGGTACGGGAGCGGGCACTCACAATGCCCACCCAAGCCCAGGGGGGCGGCCCTGCACATGCGCGGACCCGAGGTGACTTCGCCGGGCGTTTTCCGGCCAACTCTCACGAGCATTCTGCACCATCCGGGATCAGTTAGGGCAGAACGCTCGTGAGAATTGGCCGGCGTTGGACCGCCAAGTGGACCACCCTGCTCTCCAGGGCCCAGGGCCATTTCTCGCCCAGGGTATGTGTCGGCCACCCGGAAATCGCAGGGAAATGACGTGGCCCACCCGGAGGCACCGGCGCACTGGAGCGTTCCGGGAGCTGAGTTGAAGGACCGATGGCGCCGGGCATTTGCCTCCGTCTTTCGGGAAGATGGGGCGCCCAAGTATTGGGATGAACTCATTTTGGGCACGAAGGTTTATCTCACTCCGAGGGTTGTCCGTAGCGCTGGGAGTTGCTATTGGCGCCTCGTTGTTGGGAGATGTGTGGCTGCGGGACTCAAGGTTCCCGATATGGAGGACACGAGGAACAGGACCTCGGACGCAGACGGATGAGGAAGCGAGCGAGCCTTTGAGCTTGGGCTTCGTGTCGGCCCAGACCCATGGTAAAAGGGCCAGGGATGGGGCCCCCACAGGCCGAGGAACCGCAGGCTTTGTCCTCGCCACAGTCCGTCTCAAAGAGTGCCTCTTTTCGGGGTTCCGGTACGGGCACTCCCAATGCCCGGCCAGGCCCCGGGGTTCGGCCCTAAAGACGTGCCGCGTCCGAGGTGTCTTCGCCGGGCGTTTTCCGGCCAATTCTCACGAGCGTTCTGCCCAAACCGGGATCGGTTTGGGCAGAACGCTCGTGAGAATTGGCCGGCGTTGGGCAGTCCTGCGGACTTCCCTGCTCTCCAGGGCCCAGGGTCCTTTCTCGCCCAGGGCATGTTGCGGCCGCCTGGAAATCGCACGGAAAAGACGCGGCCCACCCGGGGGCGCCAACGCAGTGGAGCATTCCGGGGGCAGAGTTGAAGGACGGATGGCGGCCGGGCATGCGCCTTCGTCTTTCGGGAGGATGGGGCGCCCAAGGATGGGGTTGACCTCATTTTGGCATGAAGGTTTATCTCACTCCGAGGGTTTTCCGAAGCGCCGGGAGTCGCGGTTGGCGCCTTCGTGGTTGGGAGATGCGTGGCTGCGGGACTCAGGTTTCCCGATATGGAGGCCACGAGGATAAGGACCCCGGAGGCAGAAGGCTGGGGAATCGAGCGAGCGATCGAGCCCGGGCTTCGTGATGGGCCCGGACCCATGGGATAGCGCCAGGGACAGGACCCCCGCTGGCCGAGGATCCGCAGGCGTTCACCTCGCACCAGTCCATCTCAGGGCATGCCTCTTGGGTGTGTTCGGGAGCGGGCACTCACAATGCGCGGCCAGGTCCCGGGGTGTAGCCCTGAAGACGTGCGGCACCCGAGGTGAGTGCGCCGGGCGTTTTCCGGCCAATTCTCACGAGCGTTCTGCCCAAACCGGGATCGGTTTGGGCAGAACGCTCGTGAGAATTGGCCGGCGTTGGGCAGCCCTTCGGACCGCCCTGCTGTCCAGGGCCTAGGGTCCTTTCTCACCCAGGGCATGTTTCGGCCACCCGGAAATTGCATGGAAAAGACGCAGCCCACCCGGGGGCGCCGGCGCAGTGAAGCGTTCCCGGAGCAGAGTTGAAGGACTGATGGCGTCCGGGCGTTCGCCCCCGACTTTCGGGAAGATGGCACGCCCAAGAAAGGGGATGACCTCATGTTCGCCACGAAATTTTATCTCACTGCGAGGGTTTTGCGATGCGCCGCGAGTCTCAGTTGTCGCCTTCGTGTTTGGGAGATGCGTGGCTGCAGGACTCAGGTTTCCCGATATGGAGGCCACGAGGATCTGGACCCTGGAAGCAGAAGGCTGGGGAAGCGAGCGAGCATTGGAACCCAGGCTTCGTGATGGGTGGGGACCCATGGTATAGCGCCAGGGACGGGACCCCCGCAGGCCGAGGTTCTGCAGGCGTTGTCCTCGCTGCAGTCCATTTCACGGAGTGCCTCTTGGCAGGGTACGGGAGCGGGTACTCACAATGCCCACCCAAGCCCAGGGGGGCGGCCCTGCACATGCGCGGACCCGAGGTGATTTCGCCGGGCGTTTTCCGGCCAACTCTCACGAGCATTCTGCACCATCCGGGATCAGTTAGGGCAGAACGCTCGTGAGAATTGGCCGGCGTTGGACCGCCAAGTGGACCACCCTGCTCTCCAGGGCCCAGGGCCATTTCTCGCCCAGGGTATGTGTCGGCCACCCGGAAATCGCAGGGAAATGACGTGGCCCACCCGGAGGCACCGGCGCACTGGAGCGTTCCGGGAGCTGAGTTGAAGGACCGATGGCGCCGGGCATTTGCCTCCGTCTTTCGGGAAGATGGGGCGCCCAAGTATTGGGATGAACTCATTTTGGGCACGAAGGTTTATCTCACTCCGAGGGTTGTCCGTAGCGCTGGGAGTTGCTATTGGCGCCTCGTTGTTGGGAGATGTGTGGCTGCGGGACTCAAGGTTCCCGATATGGAGGCCACGAGGAACAGGACCTCGGACGCAGACGGATGAGGAAGCGAGCGAGCCTTTGAGCTTGGGCTTCGTGTCGGCCCAGACCCATGGTATAGGGCCAGGGATGGGGCCCCTACAGGCCGAGGAACCGCAGTTTTTGTCCTCGCGACAGTCCGTCTCAAAGAGTGCCTCTTTTCGGGGTTCCGGTACGGGCACTCCCAATGCCCGGCCAGGCCCCGGGGTTCGGCCCTGAAGACGTGCTGCGTCCGAGGTGTCTTCGCCGGGCGTTTTCCAGCCAATTCTCACGAGCGTTCTGCCCAAACCGGTTTGGGCAGAACGCTCGTGAGAATTGGCCGGCGTTGGGCAGTCCTGCGGACTTCCCTGCTCTCCAGGGCCCAGGGTCCTTTCTCGCCCAGGGCATGTTGCGGCCGCCTGGAAATCGCACGGAAAAGACGCGGCCCACCCGGGGGCGCCAACGCAGTGGAGCATTCTGGGGGCAGAGTTGAAGGACGGATGGCGGCCGGGCATGCGCCTTCGTCTTTCGGGAGGATGGGGCGCCCAAGGATGGGGTTGACCTCATTTTGGCATGAAGGTTTATCTCACTCCGAGGGTTTTCCGAAGCGCCGGGAGTCGCGGTTGGCGCCTTCGTGGTTGGGAGATGCGTGGCTGCAGGACTCAGGTTTCCCGATATGGAGGCCACGAGGATCTGGACCCTGGAAGCAGAAGGCTGGGGAAGCGAGCGAGCATTGGAACCCAGGCTTCGTGATGGGTGGGGACCCATGGTATAGCGCCAGGGACGGGACCCCCGCAGGCCGAGGTTCTGCAGGCGTTGTCCTCGCTGCAGTCCATTTCACGGAGTGCCTCTTGGTAGGGTACGGGAGCGGGCACTCACAATGCCCACCCAAGCCCAGGGGGGCGGCCCTGCACATGCGCGGACCCGAGGTGACTTCGCCGGGCGTTTTCCGGCCAACTCTCACGAGCATTCTGCACCATCCGGGATCAGTTAGGGCAGAACGCTCGTGAGAATTGGCCGGCGTTGGACCGCCAAGTGGACCACCCTGCTCTCCAGGGCCCAGGGCCATTTCTCGCCCAGGGTATGTGTCGGCCACCCGGAAATCGCAGGGAAATGACGTGGCCCACCCGGAGGCACCGGCGCACTGGAGCGTTCCGGGAGCTGAGTTGAAGGACCGATGGCGCCGGGCATTTGCCTCCGTCTTTCGGGAAGATGGGGCGCCCAAGTATTGGGATGAACACATTTTGGGCACGAAGGTGTATCTCACTCCGAGGGTTGTCCGTAGCGCTGGGAGTTGCTATTGGCGCCTCGTTGTTGGGAGATGTGTGGCTGCGGGACTCAAGGTTCCCGATATGGAGGCCACGAGGAACAGGACCTCGGACGCAGACGGATGAGAAAGCGAGCGAGCCTTTGAGCTTGGGCTTCGTGTCGGCCCAGACCCATGGTATAGGGCCAGGGATGGGGCCCCCACAGGCCGAGGAACCGCAGTTTTTGTCCTCGCCACAGTCCGTCTCAAAGAGTGCCTCTTTTCGGGGTTCCGGTACGGGCACTCCCAATGCCCGGCCAGGCCCCGGGGTTCGGCCCTGAAGACGTGCTGCGTCCGAGGTGTCTTCGCCGGGCGTTTTCCAGCCAATTCTCACGAGCGTTCTGCCCAAACCGGTTTGGGCAGAACGCTCGTGAGAATTGGCCGGCGTTGGGCAGTCCTGCGGACTTCCCTGCTCTCCAGGGCCCAGGGTCCTTTCTCGCCCAGGGCATGTTGCGGCCGCCTGGAAATCGCACGGAAAAGACGCGGCCCACCCGGGGGCGCCAACGCAGTGGAGCATTCCGGGGGCAGAGTTGAAGGACGGATGGCGGCCGGGCATGCGTCTTCGTCTTTCGGGAGGATGGGGCGCCCAAGGGTGGGGTTGACCTCATTTTGGCATGAAGGTTTATCTCACTCCGAGGGTTTTCCGAAGCGCCGGGAGTCGCGGTTGGCGCCTTCGTGGTTGGGAGATGCGTGGCTGCGGGACTCAGGTTTCCCGATATGGAGGCCACGAGGATAAGGACCCCGGAGGCAGAAGGCTGGGGAATCGAGCGAGCGATCGAGCCCGGGCTTCGTGATGGGCCCGGACCCATGGGATAGCGCCAGGGACGGGACCCCCGCTGGCCGAGGATCCGCAGGCGTTCACCTCGCACCAGTCCATCTCAGGGCATGCCTCTTGGGTGTGTTCGGGAGCGGGCACTCACAATGCGCGGCCAGGTCCCGGGGTGTAGCCCTGAAGACGTGCGGCACCCGAGGTGAGTTCGCCGGGCGTTTTCCGGCCAATTCTCACGAGCGTTCTGCCCAAACCGGGATCGGTTTGGGCAGAAACTCGTGAGAATTGGCCGGCGTTGGGCAGCCCTTCGGACCGCCCTGCTGTCCAGGGCCTAGGGTCCTTTCTCACCCAGGGCATGTTTCGGCCACCCGGAAATTGCATGGAAAAGACGCAGCCCACCCGGGTGCGCCGGCGCAGTGAAGCGTTCCCGGAGCAGAGTTGAAGGACTGATGGCGTCCGGGCGTTCGCCCCCGACTTTCGGGAAGATGGCACGCCCAAGAAAGGGGATGACCTCATGTTCGCCACGAAATTTTATCTCACTCCGAGGGTTTTGCGATGCGCCGCGAGTCTCAGTTGTCGCCTTCGTGTTTGGGAGATGCGTGGCTGCAGGACTCAGGTTTCCCGATATGGAGGCCACGAGGATCTGGACCCTGGAAGCAGAAGGCTGGGGAAGCGAGCGAGCATTGGAACCCAGGCTTCGTGATGGGTGGGGACCCATGGTATAGCGCCAGGGACGGGACCCCCGCAGGCCGAGGTTCTGCAGGCGTTGTCCTCGCTGCAGTCCATTTCACGGAGTGCCTCTTGGCAGGGTACGGGAGCGGGCACTCACAATGCCCACCCAAGCCCAGGGGGGCGGCCCTGCACATGCGCGGACCCGAGGTGACTTCGCCGGGAGTTTTCTGGCCAACTCTCACGAGCATTCTGCACCATCCGGGATCAGTTAGGGCAGAACGCTCGTGAGAATTGGCCGGCGTTGGACCGCCAAGTGGACCACCCTGCTCTCCAGGGCCCACGGCCATTTCTCGCCCAGGGTATGTGTCGGCCACCCGGAAATCGCAGGGAAATGACGTGGCCCACCCGGAGGCACCGGGGCACTGGAGCGTTCCGGGAGCTGAGTTGAAGGACCGATGGCGCCGGGCATTTGCCTCCGTCTTTCGGGAAGATGTGGCGCCCAAGTATTGGGATGAACTCATTTTGGGCACGAAGGTGTATCTCACTCCGAGGGTTGTCCGTAGCGCTGGGAGTTGCTATTGGCGCCTCGTTGTTGGGAGATGTGTGGCTGCGGGACTCAAGGTTCCCGATATGGAGGCCACGAGGAACAGGACCTCGGACGCAGACGGATGAGGAAGCGAGCGAGCCTTTGAGCTTGGGCTTCGTGTCGGCCCAGACCCATGGTATAGGGCCAGGGATGGGCCCCCACAGGCCGAGCAACCGCAGGCTTTGTCCTCGCCACAGTCCGTCTCAAAGAGTGCCTCTTTTCGGGGTTCCGGTACGGGCACTCCCAATGCCCGGCCAGGCCCCGGGGTTCGGCCCTGAAGACGTGCTGCGTCCGAGGTGTCTTCGCCGGGCGTTTTCCAGCCAATTCTCACGAGCGTTCTGCCCAAACCGGTTTGGGCAGAACGCTCGTGAGAATTGGCCGGCGTTGGGCAGTCCTGCGGACTTCCCTGCTCTCCAGGGCCCAGGGTCCTTTCTCGCCCAGGGCATGTTGCGGCCGCCTGGAAATCGCACGGAAAAGACGCGGCCCACCCGGGGGCGCCAACGCAGTGGAGCATTCTGGGGGCAGAGTTGAAGGACGGATGGCGGCCAGGCATGCGCCTTCGTCTTTCGGGAGGATGGGGCGCCCAAGGATGGGGTTGACCTCATTTTGGCATGAAGGTTTATCTCACTCCGAGGGTTTTCCGAAGCGCCGGGAGTCGCGGTTGGCGCCTTCGTGGTTGGGAGATGCGTGGCTGCAGGACTCAGGTTTCCCGATATGGAGGCCACGAGGATCTGGACCCTGGAAGCAGAAGGCTGGGGAAGCGAGCGAGCATTGGAACCCAGGCTTCGTGATGGGTGGGGACCCATGGTATAGCGCCAGGGACGGGACCCCCGCAGGCCGAGGTTCTGCAGGCGTTGTCCTCGCTGCAGTCCATTTCACGGAGTGCCTCTTGGCAGGGTACGGGAGCGGGCACTCACAATGCCCACCCAAGCCCAGGGGGGCGGCCCTGCACATGCGCGGACCCGAGGTGACTTCGCCGGGCGTTTTCCGGCCAACTCTCACGAGCATTCTGCACCATCCGGGATCAGTTAGGGCAGAACGCTCGTGAGAATTGGCCGGCGTTGGACCGCCAAGTGGACCACCCTGCTCTCCAGGGCCCAGGGCCATTTCTCGCCCAGGGTATGTGTCGGCCACCCGGAAATCGCAGGGAAATGACGTGGCCCACCCGGAGGCACCGGCGCACTGGAGCGTTCCGGGAGCTGAGTTGAAGGACCGATGGCGCCGGGCATTTGCCTCCGTCTTTCGGGAAGATGGGGCGCCCAAGTATTGGGATGAACACATTTTGGGCACGAAGGTGTATCTCACTCCGAGGGTTGTCCGTAGCGCTGGGAGTTGCTATTGGCGCCTCGTTGTTGGGAGATGTGTGGCTGCGGGACTCAAGGTTCCCGATATGGAGGCCACGAGGAACAGGACCTCGGACGCAGACGGATGAGAAAGCGAGCGAGCCTTTGAGCTTGGGCTTCGTGTCGGCCCAGACCCATGGTATAGGGCCAGGGATGGGGCCCCCACAGGCCGAGGAACCGCAGTTTTTGTCCTCGCCACAGTCCGTCTCAAAGAGTGCCTCTTTTCGGGGTTCCGGTACGGGCACTCCCAATGCCCGGCCAGGCCCCGGGGTTCGGCCCTGAAGACGTGCTGCGTCCGAGGTGTCTTCGCCGGGCGTTTTCCAGCCAATTCTCACGAGCGTTCTGCCCAAACCGGTTTGGGCAGAACGCTCGTGAGAATTGGCTGGCGTTGGGCAGTCCTGCGGACTTCCCTGCTCTCCAGGGCCCAGGGTCCTTTCTCGCCCAGGGCATGTTGCGGCCGCCTGGAAATCGCACGGAAAAGACGCGGCCCACCCGGGGGCGCCAACGCAGTGGAGCATTCCGGGGGCAGAGTTGAAGGACGGATGGCGGCCGGGCATGCGTCTTCGTCTTTCGGGAGGATGGGGCGCCCAAGGGTGGGGTTGACCTCATTTTGGCATGAAGGTTTATCTCACTCCGAGGGTTTTCCGAAGCGCCGGGAGTCGCGGTTGGCGCCTTCGTGGTTGGGAGATGCGTGGCTGCGGGACTCAGGTTTCCCGATATGGAGGCCACGAGGATAAGGACCCCGGAGGCAGAAGGCTGGGGAATCGAGCGAGCGATCGAGCCCGGGCTTCGTGATGGGCCCGGACCCATGGGATAGCGCCAGGGACGGGACCCCCGCTGGCCGAGGATCCGCAGGCGTTCACCTCGCACCAGTCCATCTCAGGGCATGCCTCTTGGGTGTGTTCGGGAGCGGGCACTCACAATGCGCGGCCAGGTCCCGGGGTGTAGCCCTGAAGACGTGCGGCACCCGAGGTGAGTTCGCCGGGCGTTTTCCGGCCAATTCTCACGAGCGTTCTGCCCAAACCGGGATCGGTTTGGGCAGAACGCTCGTGAGAATTGGCCGGCGTTGGGCAGCCCTTCGGACCGCCCTGCTGTCCAGGGCCTAGGGTCCTTTCTCACCCAGGGCATGTTTCGGCCACCCGGAAATTGCATGGAAAAGACGCAGCCCACCCGGGGGCGCCGGCGCAGTGAAGCGTTCCCGGAGCAGAGTTGAAGGACTGATGGCGTCCGGGCGTTCGCCCCCGACTTTCGGGGAGATGGCACGCCCAAGAAAGGGGATGACCTCATGTTCGCCACGAAATTTTATCTCACTCCGAGGGTTTTGCGATGCGCCGCGAGTCCCAGTTGTCGCTTTCGTGTTTGGGAGATGCGTGGCTGCAGGACTCAGGTTTCCCGATATGGAGGCCACGAGGATCTGGACCCTGGAAGCAGAAGGCTGGGGAAGCGAGCGAGCATTGGAACCCAGGCTTCGTGATGGGTGGGGACCCATGGTATAGCGCCAGGGACGGGACCCCCGCAGGCCGAGGTTCTGCAGGCGTTGTCCTCGCTGCAGTCCATTTCACGGAGTGCCTCTTGGCAGGGTACGGGAGCGGGCACTCACAATGCCCACCCAAGCCCAGGGGGGCGGCCCTGCACATGCGCGGACCCGAGGTGACTTCGCCGGGCGTTTTCCGGCCAACTCTCACGAGCATTCTGCACCATCCGGGATCAGTTAGGGCAGAACGCTCGTGAGAATTGGCCGGCGTTGGACCGCCAAGTGGACCACCCTGCTCTCCAGGGCCCAGGGCCATTTCTCGCCCAGGGTATGTGTCGGCCACCCGGAAATCGCAGGGAAATGACGTGGCCCACCCGGAGGCACCGGCGCACTGGAGCGTTCCGGGAGCTGAGTTGAAGGACCGATGGCGCCGGGCATTTGCCTCCGTCTTTCGGGAAGATGTGGCGCCCAAGTATTGGGATGAACTCATTTTGGGCACGAAGGTGTATCTCACTCCGAGGGTTGTCCGTAGCGCTGGGAGTTGCTATTGGCGCCTCGTTGTTGGGAGATTTGTGGCTGCGGGACTCAAAGTTCCCGATATGGAGGCCAAGAGGAACAGGACCTCGGACGCAGACGGATGAGGAAGCGAGCGAGCCTTTGAGCTTGGGCTTCGTGTCGGCCCAGACCCATGGTATAGGGCCAGGGATGGGGCCCCCACAGGCCGAGGAACCGCAGGCTTTGTCCTCGCCACAGTCCGTCTCAAAGAGTGCCTCTTTTCGGGGTTCCGGTACGGGCACTCCCAATGCCCGGCCAGGCCCCGGGGTTCGGCCCTAAAGACGTGCCGCGTCCGAGGTGTCTTCGCCGGGCGTTTTCCGGCCAATTCTCACGAGCGTTCTGCCCAAATCGGGATCGGTTTGGGCAGAACGCTCGTGAGAATTGGCCGGCGTTGGGCAGTCCTGCGGACTTCCCTGCTCTCCAGGGCCCAGGGTCCTTTATCGCCCAGGGCATGTTGCGGCCGCCTGGAAATCACACGGAAAAGACGCGGCCCACCCGGGGGCGCCAACGCAGTGGAGCATTCCAGGGGCAGAGTTGATGGACGGATGGCGGCCGGGCATGCGCCTTCGTCTTTCGGGAGGATGGGGCGCCCAAGGATGGGGTTGACCTCATTTTGGCATGAAGGTTTATCTCACTCCGAGGGTTTCCCGAAGCGCCGGGAGTCGCGGTTGGCGCCTTCGTGGTTGGGAGATGCGTGGCTGCGGGACTCAGGTTTCCCGATATGGAGGCCACGAGGATAAGGACCCCGGAGGCAGAAGGCTGGGGAATCGAGCGAGCGTTCGAGCCCGGGCTTCGTGATGGGCCCGGACCCATGGGATAGCGCCAGGGACGGGACCCCCGCTGGCCGAGGATCCGCAGGCGTTCACCTCGCACCAGTCCATCTCAGGGCATGCCTCTTGGATGTGTTCGGGAGCGGGCACTCACAATGCGCGGCCAGGCCCCTGGGTGTAGCCCTGAAGACGTGCGGCACCCGAGGTGAGTTCGCCGGGCGTTTTCCGGCCAATTCTCATGAGCGTTCTGCCCAAACCGGGATCGGTTTGGGCAGAACGCTCGTGAGAATTGGCCGGCGTTGGGCAGCCCTTCGGACCGCCCTGCTGTCCAGGGCCTAGGGTCCTTTCTCACCCAGGGCATGTTTCGGCCACCCGGAAATTGCATGGAAAAGACGCAGCCCACCCGGGGGCGCTGGTGCAGTGAAGCGTTCCCGGAGCAGAGTTGAAGGACTGATGGCGTCCGGGCGTTCGCCCCCGACTTTCGGGAAGATGGCACGCCCAAGAAAGGGGATGACCTCATGTTCGCCACGAATTTTTATCTCACTCCGAGGGTTTTGCGATGCGCCGCGAGTCTCAGTTGTCGCCTTCGTGTTTGGGAGATGCGTGGCTGCAGGACTCAGGTTTCCCGATATGGAGGCCACGAGGATCTGGACCCTGGAAGCAGAAGGCTGGGGAAGCGAGCGAGCATTGGAACCCAGGCTTCGTGATGGGTGGGGACCCATGGTATAGCGCCAGGGACGGGACCCCCGCAGGCCGAGGTTCTGCAGGCGTTGTCCTCGCTGCAGTCCATTTCACGGAGTGCCTCTTGGCAGGGTACGGGAGCGGGCACTCACAATGCCCACCCAACCCAGGGGGGCGGCCCTGCACATGCGCGGACCCGAGGTGACTTCGCCGGGCGTTTTCCGGCCAACTCTCACGAGCATTCTGCACCATCCGGGATCAGTTAGGGCAGAACGCTCGTGAGAATTGGCCGGCGTTGGGCAGTCCTGCGGACTTCCCTGCTCTCCAGGGCCCAGGGTCCTTTCTCGCCCAGGGCATGTTGCGGCCGCCTGGAAATCGCACGGAAAAGACGCGGCCCACCCGGGGGCGCCAACGCAGTGGAGCATTCTGGGGGCAGAGTTGAAGGACGGATGGCGGCCGGGCATGCGCCTTCGTCTTTCGGGAGGATGGGGCGCCCAAGGATGGGGTTGACCTCATTTTGGCATGAAGGTTTATCTCACTCCGAGGGTTTTCCGAAGCGCCGGGAGTCGCGGTTGGCGCCTTCGTGGTTGGGAGATGCGTGGCTGCAGGACTCAGGTTTCCCGATATGGAGGCCACGAGGATCTGGACCCTGGAAGCAGAAGGCTGGGGAAGCGAGCGAGCAATGGAACCCAGGCTTCGTGATGGGTGGGGACCCATGGTATAGCGCCAGGGACGGGACCCCCGCAGGCCGAGGTTCTGCAGGCGTTGTCCTCGCTGCAGTCCATTTCACGGAGTGCCTCTTGGTAGGGTACGGGAGCGGGCACTCACAATGCCCACCCAAGCCCAGGGGGGCGGCCCTGCACATGCGCGGACCCGAGGTGACTTCGCCGGGCGTTTTCCGGCCAACTCTCACGAGCATTCTGCACCATCCGGGATCAGTTAGGGCAGAACGCTCGTGAGAATTGGCCGGCGTTGGACCGCCAAGTGGACCACCCTGCTCTCCAGGGCCCAGGGCCATTTCTCGCCCAGGGTATGTGTCGGCCACCCGGAAATCGCAGGGAAATGACGTGGCCCACCCGGAGGCACCGGCGCACTGGAGCGTTCCGGGAGCTGAGTTGAAGGACCGATGGCGCCGGGCATTTGCCTCCGTCTTTCGGGAAGATGGGGCGCCCAAGTATTGGGATGAACACATTTTGGGCACGAAGGTGTATCTCACTCCGAGGGTTGTCCGTAGCGCTGGGAGTTGCTATTGGCGCCTCGTTGTTGGGAGATGTGTGGCTGCGGGACTCAAGGTTCCCGATATGGAGGCCACGAGGAACAGGACCTCGGACGCAGACGGATGAGAAAGCGAGCGAGCCTTTGAGCTTGGGCTTCGTGTCGGCCCAGACCCATGGTATAGGGCCAGGGATGGGGCCCCCACAGGCCGAGGAACCGCAGTTTTTGTCCTCGCCACAGTCCGTCTCAAAGAGTGCCTCTTTTCGGGGTTCCGGTACGGGCACTCCCAATGCCCGGCCAGGCCCCGGGGTTCGGCCCTGAAGACGTGCTGCGTCCGAGGTGTCTTCGCCGGGCGTTTTCCAGCCAATTCTCACGAGCGTTCTGCCCAAACCGGTTTGGGCAGAACGCTCGTGAGAATTGGCCGGCGTTGGGCAGTCCTGCGGACTTCCCTGCTCTCCAGGGCCCAGGGTCCTTTCTCGCCCAGGGCATGTTGCGGCCGCCTGGAAATCGCACGGAAAAGACGCGGCCCACCCGGGGGCGCCAACGCAGTGGAGCATTCCGGGGGCAGAGTTGAAGGACGGATGGCGGCCGGGCATGCGCCTTCGTCTTTCGGGAGGATGGGGCGCCCAAGGGTGGGGTTGACCTCATTTTGGCATGAAGGTTTATCTCACTCCGAGGGTTTTCCGAAGCGCCGGGAGTCGCGGTTGGCGCCTTCGTGGTTGGGAGATGCGTGGCTGCGGGACTCAGGTTTCCCGATATGGAGGCCACGAGGATAAGGACCCCGGAGGCAGAAGGCTGGGGAATCGAGCGATCGATCGAGCCCGGGCTTCGTGATGGGCCCGGACCCATGGGATAGCGCCAGGGACGGGACCCCTGCTGGCCGAGGATCCGCAGGCGTTCACCTCGCACCAGTCCATCTCAGGGCATGCCTCTTGGGTGTGTTCGGGAGCGGGCACTCACAATGCGCGGCCAGGTCCCGGGGTGTAGCCCTGAAGACGTGCGGCACCCGAGGTGAGTTCGCCGGGCGTTTTCCGGCCATATCTCACGAGCGTTCTGCCCAAACCGGGATCGGTTTGGGCAGAACGCTCGTGAGAATTGGCCGGCGTTGGGCAGCCCTTCGGACCGCCCTGCTCTCCAGGGCCTAGGGTCCTTTCTCACCCAGGGCATGTTTCGGCCACCCGGAAATTGCATGGAAAAGACGCAGCCCACCCGGGTGCGCCGGCGCAGTGAAGCGTTCCCGGAGCAGAGTTGAAGGACTGATGGCGTCCGGGCGTTCGCCCCCGACTTTCGGGAAGATGGCACGCCCAAGAAAGGGGATGACCTCATGTTCGCCACGAAATTTTATCTCACTCCGAGGGTTTTGCGATGCGCCGCGAGTCTCAGTTGTCGCCTTCGTGTTTGGGAGATGCGTGGCTGCAGGACTCAGGTTTCCCGATATGGAGGCCACGAGGATCTGGACCCTGGAAGCAGAAGGCTGGGGAAGCGAGCGAGCATTGGAACCCAGGCTTCGTGATGGGTGGGGACCCATGGTATAGCGCCAGGGACGGGACCCCCGCAGGCCGAGGTTCTGCAGGCGTTGTCCTCGCTGCAGTCCATTTCACGGAGTGCCTCTTGGCAGGGTACGGGAGCGGGCACTCACAATGCCCACCCAAGCCCAGGGGGGCGGCCCTGCACATGCGCGGCCCCGAGGTGACTTCGCCGGGCGTTTTCCGGCCAACTCTCACGAGCATTCTGCACCATCCGGGATCAGTTAGGGCAGAACGCTCGTGAGAATTGGCCGGCGTTGGACCGCCAAGTGGACCACCCTGCTCTCCAGGGCCCAGGGCCATTTCTCGCCCAGGGTATGTGTCGGCCACCCGGAAATCGCAGGGAAATGACGTGGCCCACCCGGAGGCACCGGCGCACTGGAGCGTTCCGGGAGCTGAGTTGAAGGACCGATGGCGCCGGGCATTTGCCTCCGTCTTTCGGGAAGATGGGGCGCCCAAGTATTGGGATGAACTCATTTTGGGCACGAAGGTGTATCTCACTCCGAGGGTTGTCCGTAGCGCTGGGAGTTGCTATTGGCGCCTCGTTGTTGGGAGATGTGTGGCTGCGGGACTCAAGGTTCCCGATATGGAGGCCACGAGGAACAGGACCTCGGACGCAGACGGATGAGGAAGCGAGCGAGCCTTTGAGCTTGGGCTTCGTGTCGGCCCAGACCCATGGTATAGGGCCAGGGATGGGGCCCCCACAGGCCGAGGAACCGCAGGCTTTGTCCTCGCCACAGTCCGTCTCAAAGAGTGCCTCTTTTCGGGGTTCCGGTACGGGCACTCCCAATGCCCGGCCAGGCCCCGGGGTTCGGCCCTGAAGACGTGCCGCGTCCGAGGTGTCTTCGCCGGGCGTTTTCCGGCCAATTCTCACGAGCGTTCTGCCCAAACCGGGATCGGTTTGGGCAGAACGCTCGTGAGAATTGGCCGGCGTTGGGCAGTCCTGCGGACTTCCCTGCTCTCCAGGGCCCAGGGTCCTTTCTCGCCCAGGGCATGTTGCGGCCGCCTGGAAATCGCACGGAAAAGACGCGGCCCACCCGGGGGCGCCAACGCAGTGGAGCATTCCGGGGGCAGAGTTGAAGGACGGATGGCGGCCGGGCATGCGCCTTCATCTTTCGGGAGGATGGGGCGCCCAAGGATGGGGTTGACCTCATTTTGGCATGAAGGTTTATCTCACTCCGAGGGTTTTCCGAAGCGCCGGGAGTCGCGATTGGCGCCTTCGTGGTTGGGAGATGCGTAGCTGCGGGACTCAGGTTTCCCGATATGGAGGCCACGAGGATAAGGACCCCGGACGCAGAAGGCTGGGGAATCGAGCGAGCGTTCGAGCCCGGGCTTCGTGATGGGCCCGGACCCATGGGATAGCGCCAGGGACGGGACCCCCGCTGGCCGAGGATCCGCAGGCGTTCACCTCGCACCAGTCCATCTCAGGGCATGCCTCTTGGATGTGTTCGGGAGCGGGCACTCACAATGCGCGGCCAGGCCCCGGGGTGTAGCCCTGAAGACGTGCGGCACCCGAGGTGAGTTCGCCGGGCGTTTTCCGGCCAATTCTCACGAGCGTTCTGCCCAAACCGGGATCGGTTTGGGCAGAACGCTCGTGAGAATTGACCGGCGTTGGGCAGCCCTTCGGACCGCCCTGCTGTCCAGGGCCTAGGGTCCTTTCTCACCCAGGGCATGTTTCGGCCACCCGGAAATTGCATGGAAAAGACGCAGCCCACCCGGGGGCGCCGGCGCAGTGAAGCGTTCCCGGAGCAGAGTTGAAGGACTGATGGCGTCCGGGCGTTCGCCCCCGACTTTCGGGAAGATGGCACGCCCAAGAAAGGGGATGACCTCATGTTCGCCACGAAATTTTATCTCACTCCGAGGGTTTTGCGATGCGCCGCGAGTCCCAGTTGTCGCCTTCGTGTTTGGGAGATGCGTGGCTGCAGGACTCAGGTTTCCCGATATGGAGGCCACGAGGATCTGGACCCTGGAAGCAGAAGGCTGGGGAAGCGAGCGAGCATTGGAACCCAGGCTTCGTGATGGGTGGGGACCCATGGTATAGCGCCAGGGACGGGACCCCCGCAGGCCGAGGTTCTGCAGGCGTTGTCCTCGCTGCAGTCCATTTCACGGAGTGCCTCTTGGCAGGGTACGGGAGCGGGCACTCACAATGCCCACCCAAGCCCAGGGGGGCGGCCCTGCACATGCGCGGACCCGAGGTGACTTCGCCGGGCGTTTTCCGGCCAACTCTCACGAGCATTCTGCACCATCCGGGATCAGTTAGGGCAGAACGCTCGTGAGAATTGGCCGGCGTTGGACCGCCAAGTGGACCACCCTGCTCTCCAGGGCCCAGGGCCATTTCTCGCCCAGGGTATGTGTCGGCCACCCGGAAATCGCAGGGAAATGACGTGGCCCACCCGGAGGCACCGGCGCACTGGAGCGTTCCGGGAGCTGAGTTGAAGGACCGATGGCGCCGGGCATTTGCCTCCGTCTTTCGGGAAGATGGGGCGCCCAAGTATTGGGATGAACTCATTTTGGGCACGAAGGTGTATCTCACTCCGAGGGTTGTCCGTAGCGCTGGGAGTTGCTATTGGCGCCTCGTTGTTGGGAGATGTGTGGCTGCGGGACTCAAGGTTCCCGATATGGAGGCCACGAGGAACAGGACCTCGGACGCAGACGGATGAGGAAGCGAGCGAGCCTTTGAGCTTGGGCTTCGTGTCGGCCCAGACCCATGGTATAGGGCCAGGGATGGGGCCCCCACAGGCCGAAGAACCGCAGGCTTTGTCCTCGCCACAGTCCGTCTCAAAGAGTGCCTCTTTTCGGGGTTCCGGTACGGGCACTCCCAATGCCCGGCCAGGCCCCGGGGTTCGGCCCTGAAGACGTGCCGCGTCCGAGGTGTCTTCGCCGGGCGTTTTCCGGCCAATTCTCACGAGCGTTCTGCCCAAACCGGGATCGGTTTGGGCAGAACGCTCGTGAGAATTGGCCGGCCTTGAGCAGTCCTGCGGACTTCCCTGCTCTCCAGGGCCCAGGGTCCTTTCTCGCCCAGGGCATGTTGCGGCCGCCTGGAAATCGCACGGAAAAGACGCGGCCCACCCGGGGGCGCCAACGCAGTGGAGCATTCCGGGGGCAGAGTTGAAGGACGGATGGCGGCCGGGCATGCGCCTTCGTCTTTCGGGAGGATGGGGCGCCCAAGGATGGGGTTGACCTCATTTTGGCATGAAGGTTTATCTCACTCCGAGGGTTTTCCGAAGCGCCGGGAGTCGCGGTTGGCGCCTTCGTGGTTGGGAGATGCGTGGCTGCGGGACTCAGGTTTCCCGATATGGAGGCCACGAGGATAAGGACCCCGGACGCAGAAGGCTGGGGAATCGAGCGAGCGTTCGAGCCCGGGCTTCGTGATGGGCCCGGACCCATGGGATAGCGCCAGGGACGGGACCCCCGCTGGCCGAGGATCCGCAGGCGTTCACCTCGCACCAGTCCATCTCAGGGCATGCCTCTTGGATGTGTTCGGGAGCGGACACTCACAATGCGCGGCCAGGTCCCGGGGTGTAGCCCTGAAGACGTGCGGCACCCGAGGTGAGTTCGCCGGGCGTTTTCCGGCCAATTCTCACGAGCGTTCTGCCCAAACCGGGATCGGTTTGGGCAGAACGCTCGTGAGAATTGGCCGGCGTTGGGCAGCCCTTCGGACCGCCCTGCTGTCCAGGGCCTAGGGTCCTTTCTCACCCAGGGCATGTTTCGGCCACCCGGAAATTGCATGGAAAAGACGCAGCCCACCCGGGGGCGCCGGTGCAGTGAAGCGTTCCCGGAGCAGAGTTGAAGGACTGATGGCGTCCGGGCGTTCGCCCCCGACTTTCGGGAAGATGGCACGCCCAAGAAAGGGGATGACCTCATGTTCGCCACGAATTTTTATCTCACTCCGAGGGTTTTGCGATGCGCCGCGAGTCTCAGTTGTCGCCTTCGTGTTTGGGAGATGCGTGGCTGCAGGACTCAGGTTTCCCGATATGGAGGCCACGAGGATCTGGACCCTGGAAGCAGAAGGCTGGGGAAGCGAGCGAGCATTGGAACCCAGGCTTCGTGATGGGTGGGGACCCATGGTATAGCGCCAGGGACGGGACCCCCGCAGGCCGAGGTTCTGCAGGCGTTGTCCTCGCTGCAGTCCATTTCACGGAGTGCCTCTTGGCAGGGTACGGGAGCGGGCACTCACAATGCCCACCCAAGCCCAGGGGGGCGGCCCTGCACATGCGCGGACCCGAGGTGACTTCGCCGGGCGTTTTCCGGCCAACTCTCACGAGCATTCTGCACCATCCGGGATCAGTTAGGGCAGAACGCTCGTGAGAATTGGCCGGCGTTGGACCGCCAAGTGGACCACCCTGCTCTCCAGGGCCCAGGGCCATTTCTCGCCCAGGGTATGTGTCGGCCACCCGGAAATCGCAGGGAAATGACGTGGCCCACCCGGAGACACCGGCGCACTGGAGCGTTCCGGGAGCTTAGTTGAAGGACCGATGGCGCCGGGCATTTGCCTCCGTCTTTCGGGAAGATGGGGCGCCCAAGTATTGGGATGAACTCATTTTGGGCACAAGGTGTATCTCACTCCGAGGGTTGTCCGTAGCGCTGGGAGTTGCTATTGGCGCCTCGTTGTTGGGAGATGTGTGGCTGCGGGACTCAAGGTTCCCGATATGGAGACCACGAGGAACAGGACCTCGGACGCAGACGGATGAGGAAGCGAGCGAGCCTTTGAGCTTGGGCTTCGTGTCGGCCCAGACCCATGGTATAGGGCCAGGGATGGGGCCCCCACAGGCCGAGGAACCGCAGGCTTTGTCCTCACCACAGTCCGTCTCAAAGAGTGCCTCTTTTCGGGGTTCCGGTACGGGCACTCCCAATGCCCGGCCAGGCCCCGGGGTTCGGCCCTGAAGACGTGCCGCGTCCGAGGTGTCTTCGCCGGGCGTTTTCCGGCCAATTCTCACGAGCGTTCTGCCCAAACCGGGATCGGTTTGGGCAGAACGCTCGTGAGAATTGGCCGGCGTTGGGCAGTCCTGCGGACTTCCCTGCTCTCCAGGGCCCAGGGTCCTTTCTCGCCCAGGGCATGTTGCGGCCGCCTGGAAATCGCACGGAAAAGACGCGGCCCACCCGGGTGCGCCAACGCAGTGGAGCATTCCGGGGGCAGAGTTGAAGGACGGATGGCGGCCGGGCATGCGCCTTCGTCTTTCGGGAGGATGGGGCGCCCAAGGATGGGGTTGACCTCATTTTGGCATGAAGGTTTATCTCACTCCGAGGGTTTTCCGAAGCGCCGGGAGTCGCGGTTGGCGCCTTCGTGGTTGGGAGATGCGTAGCTGCGGGACTCAGGTTTCCCGATATGGAGGCCACGAGGATAAGGACCCCGGACGCAGAAGGCTGGGGAATCGAGCGAGCGTTCGAGCCTGGGCTTCGTGATGGGCCCGGACCCATGGGATAGCGCCAGGGACGGGACCCCCGCTGGCCGAGGGTCCGCAGGCGTTCACCTCGCACCAGTCCATCTCAGGGCATGCCTCTTGGATGTGTTCGGGAGCGGGCACTCACAATGCGCGGCCAGGCCCCGGGGTGTAGCCCTGAAGACGTGCGGCACCCGAGGTGAGTTCGCCGGGCGTTTTCCGGCCAATTCTCACGAGCGTTCTGCCCAAACCGGGATCGGTTTGGGCAGAACGCTCGTGAGAATTGACCGGCGTTGGGCGGCCCTTCGGACCGCCCTGCTGTCCAGGGCCTAGGGTCCTTTCTCACCCAGGGCATGTTTCGGCCACCCGGAAATTGCATGGAAAAGACGCAGCCCACCCGGGGGCGCCGGCGCAGTGAAGCGTTCCCGGAGCAGAGTTGAAGGACTGATGGCGTCCGGGCGTTCGCCCCCGACTTTCGGGAAGATGGCACGCCCAAGAAAGGGGATGACCTCATGTTCGCCACGAAATTTTATCTTACTCCGAGGGTTTTGCGATGCGCCGCGAGTCTCAGTTGTCGCCTTCGTGTTTGGGAGATGCGTGGCTGCAGGACTCAGGTTTCCCGATATGGAGGCCACGAGGATCTGGACCCTGGAAGCAGAAGGCTGGGGAAGCGAGCGAGCATTGGAACCCAGGCTTCGTGATGGGTGGGGACCCATGGTATAGCGCCAGGGACGGGACCCCCGCAGGCCGAGGTTCTGCAGGCGTTGTCCTCGCTGCAGTCCATTTCACGGAGTGCCTCTTGGCAGGGTACGGGAGCGGGCACTCACAATGCCCACCCAAGCCCAGGGGGGCGGCCCTGCACATGCGCGGACCCGAGGTGACTTCGCCGGGCGTTTTCCGGCCAACTCTCACGAGCATTCTGCACCATCCGGGATCAGTTAGGGCAGAACGCTCGTGAGAATTGGCCGGCGTTGGACCGCCAAGTGGACCACCCTGCTCTCCAGGGCCCAGGGCCATTTCTCGCCCAGGGTATGTGTCGGCCACCCGGAAATCGCAGGGAAATGACGTGGCCCACCCGGAGACACCGGCGCACTGGAGCGTTCCGGGAGCTTAGTTGAAGGACCGATGGCGCCGGGCATTTGCCTCCGTCTTTCGGGAAGATGGGGCGCCCAAGTATTGGGATGAACTCATTTTGGGCACGAAGGTGTATCTCACTCCGAGGGTTGTCCGTAGCGCTGGGAGTTGCTATTGGCGCCTCGTTGTTGGGAGATGTGTGGCTGCGGGACTCAAGGTTCCCGATATGGAGGCCACGAGGAACAGGACCTCGGACGCAGACGGATGAGGAAGCGAGCGAGCCTTTGAGCTTGGGCTTCGTGTCGGCCCAGACCCATGGTATAGGGCCAGGGATGGGGCCCCCACAGGCCGAGGAACCGCAGGCTTTGTCCTCACCACAGTCCGTCTCAAAGAGTGCCTCTTTTCGGGGTTCCGGTACGGGCACTCCCAATGCCCGGCCAGGCCCCGGGGTTCGGCCCTGAAGACGTGCCGCGTCCGAGGTGTCTTCGCCGGGCGTTTTCCGGCCAATTCTCACGAGCGTTCTGCCCAAACCGGGATCGGTTTGGGCAGAACGCTCGTGAGAATTGGCCGGCGTTGGGCAGTCCTACGGACTTCCCTGCTCTCCAGGGCCCAGGGTCCTTTCTCGCCCAGGGCATGTTGCGGCCGCCTGGAAATCACACGGAAAAGACGCGGCCCACCCGGGGGCGCCAACGCAGTGGAGCATTCCGGGGGCAGAGTTGAAGGACGGATATCGGCCGGGCATGCGCCTTCGTCTTTCGGGAGGATGGGGCGCCCAAGGTTGGGGTTGACCTCATTTTGGCATGAAGGTTTATCTCACTCCGAGGGTTTTCCGAAGCGCCGGGAGTCGCGGTTGGCGCCTTCGTGGTTGGGAGATGCGTAGCTGCGGGACTCAGGTTTCCCGATATGGAGGCCACGAGGATAAGGACCCCGGACGCAGAAGGCTGGGGAATCGAGCGAGCGTTCGAGCCCGGGCTTCGTGATGGGCCCGGACCCATGGGATAGCGCCAGGGACGGGACCCCCGCTGGCCGAGGGTCCGCAGGCGTTCACCTCGCACCAGTCCATCTCAGGGCATGCCTCTTGGATGTGTTCGGGAGCGGGCACTCACAATGCGCGGCCAGGCCCCGGGGTGTAGCCCTGAAGACGTGCGGCACCCGAGGTGAGTTCGCCGGGCGTTTTCCGGCCAATTCTCACGAGCGTTCTGCCCAAACCGGGATCGGTTTGGGCAGAACGCTCGTGAGAATTGACCGGCGTTGGGCGGCCCTTCGGACCGCCCTGCTGTCCAGGGCCTAGGGTCCTTTCTCACCCAGGGCATGTTTCGGCCACCCGGAAATTGCATGGAAAAGACGCAGCCCACCCGGGGGCGCCGGCGCAGTGAAGCGTTCCCGGAGCAGAGTTGAAGGACTGATGGCGTCTGGGCGTTCGCCCCCGACTTTCGGGAAGATGGCACGCCCAAGAAAGGGGATGACCTCATGTTCGCCACGAAATTTTATCTTACTCCGAGGGTTTTGCGATGCGCCGCGAGTCTCAGTTGTCGCCTTCGTGTTTGGGAGATGCGTGGCTGCAGGACTCAGGTTTCCCGATATGGAGGCCACGAGGATCTGGACCCTGGAAGCAGAAGGCTGGGGAAGCGAGCGAGCATTGGAACCCAGGCTTCGTGATGGGTGGGGACCCATGGTATAGCGCCAGGGACGGGACCCCCGCAGCCCGAGGTTCTGCAGGCGTTGTCCTCGCTGCAGTCCATTTCACGGAGTGCCTCTTGGCAGGGTACGGGAGCGGGCACTCACAATGCCCACCCAAGCCCAGGGGGGCGGCCCTGCACATGCGCGGACCCGAGGTGACTTCGCCGGGCGTTTTCCGGCCAACTCTCACGAGCATTCTGCACCATCCGGGATCAGTTAGGGCAGAACGCTCGTGAGAATTGGCCGGCGTTGGACCGCCAAGTGGACCACCCTGCTCTCCAGGGCCCAGGGCCATTTCTCGCCCAGGGTATGTGTCGGCCACCCGGAAATCGCAGGGAAATGACGTGGCCCACCCGGAGGCACCGGCGCACTGGAGCGTTCCGGGAGCTGAGTTGAAGGACCGATGGCGCCGGGCATTTGCCTCCGTCTTTCGGGAAGATGGGGCGCCCAAGTATTGGGATGAACTCATTTTGGGCACGAAGGTGTATCTCACTCCGAGGGTTGTCCGTAGCGCTGGGAGTTGCTATTGGCGCCTCGTTGTTGGGAGATGTGTGGCTGCGGGACTCAAGGTTCCCGATATGGAGGCCACGAGGAACAGGACCTCGGACGCAGACGGATGAGGAAGCGAGCGAGCCTTTGAGCTTGGGCTTCGTGTCGGCCCAGACCCATGGTATAGGGCCAGGGATGGGGCCCCCACAGGCCGAGGAACCGCAGGCTTTGTCCTCGCCACAGTCCGTCTCAAAGAGTGCCTCTTTTCGGGGTTCCGGTACGGGCACTCCCAATGCCCGGCCAGGCCCCGGGGTTCGGCCCTGAAGATGTGCCGCGTCCGAGGTGTCTTCGCCGGGCGTTTTCCGGCCAATTCTCACGAGCGTTCTGCCCAAACCGGGATCGGTTTGGGCAGAACGCTCGTGAGAATTGGCCGGCGTTGGGCAGTCCTGCGGACTTCCCTGCTCTCCAGGGCCCAGGGTCCTTTCTCGCCCAGGGCATGTTGCGGCCGCCTGGAAATCGCACGGAAAAGACGCAGCCCACCCGGGGGCGCCAACGCAGTGGAGCATTCCGGGGGCAGAGTTGAAGGACGGATGGCGGCCGGGCATGCGCCTTCGTCTTTCGGGAGGATGGGGCGCCCAAGGATGGGGTTGACCTCATTTTGGCATGAAGGTTTATCTCACTCCGAGGGTTTTCCGAAGCGCCGGGAGTCGCGGTTGGCGCCTTCGTGGTTGGGAGATGCGTGGCTGCGGGACTCAGGTTTCCCGATATGGAGGCCACGAGGATAAGGACCCCGGAGGCAGAAGGCTGGGGAATTGAGCGAGCGTTCGAGCCCGGGCTTCGTGATGGGCCCGGACCCATGGGATAGCGCCAGGGACGGGACCCCCGCTGGCCGAGGATCCGCAGGCGTTCACCTCGCACCAGTCCATCTCAGGGCATGCCTCTTGGATGTGTTCGGGAGCGGGCACTCACAATGCGCGGCCAGGTCCCGGGGAGTAGCCCTGAAGACGTGCGGCACCCGAGGTGAGTTCGCCGGGCGTTTTCCGGCCAATTCTCACGAGCGTTCTGCCCAAACCGGGATCGGCTTGGGCAGAACGCTCGTGAGAATTGACCGGCGTTGGGCGGCCCTTCGGACCGCCCTGCTGTCCAGGGCCTAGGGTCCTTTCTCACCCAGGGCATGTTTCGGCCACCCGGAAATTGCATGGAAAAGACGCAGCCCACCCGGGGGCGCCGGCGCAGTGAAGCGTTCCCGGAGCAGAGTTGAAGGACTGATGGCGTCCGGGCGTTCGCCCCCGACTTTCGGGAAGATGGCACGCCCAAGAAAGGGGATGACCTCATGTTCGCCACGAAATTTTATCTCACTCCGAGGGTTTTGCGATGCGCCGCGAGTCTCAGTTGTCGCCTTCGTGTTTGGGAGATGCGTGGCTGCAGGACTCAGGTTTCCCGATATGGAGGCCACGAGGATCTGGACCCTGGAAGCAGAAGGCTGGGGAAGCGAGCGAGCATTGGAACCCAGGCTTCGTGATGGGTGGGGACCCATGGTATAGCGCCAGGGACGGGACCCCCGCAGGCCGAGGTTCTGCAGGCGTTGTCCTCGCTGCAGTCCATTTCACGGAGTGCCTCTTGGCAGGGTACGGGAGCGGGCACTCACAATGCCCACCCAAGCCCAGGGGGGCGGCCCTGCACATGCGCGGACCCGAGGTGACTTCGCCGGGCGTTTTCCGGCCAACTCTCACGAGCATTCTGCACCATCCGGGATCAGTTAGGGCAGAACGCTCGTGAGAATTGGCCGGCGTTGGACCGCCAAGTGGACCACCCTGCTCTCCAGGGCCCAGGGCCATTTCTCGCCCAGGGTATGTGTCGGCCACCCGGAAATCGCAGGGAAATGACGTGGCCCACCCGGAGGCACCGGCGCACTGGAGCGTTCCGGGAGCTGAGTTGAAGGACCGATGGCGCCGGGCATTTGCCTCCGTCTTTCGGGAAGATGGGGCGCCCAAGTATTGGGATGAACTCATTTTGGGCACGAAGGTGTATCTCACTCCGAGGGTTGTCCGTAGCGCTGGGAGTTGCTATTGGCGCCTCGTTGTTGGGAGATGTGTGGCTGCGGGACTCAAGGTTCCCGATATGGAGGCCACGAGGAACAGGACCTCGGACGCAGACGGATGAGGAAGCGAGCGAGCCTTTGAGCTTGGGCTTCGTGTCGGCCCAGACCCATGGTATAGGGCCAGGGATGGGGCCCCCACAGGCCGAGGAACCGCAGGCTTTGTCCTCGCCACAGTCCGTCTCAAAGAGTGCCTCTTTTCGGGGTTCCGGTACGGGCACTCCCAATGCCCGGCCAGGCCCCGGGGTTCGGCCCTGAAGACGTGCCGCGTCCGAGGTGTCTTCGCCGGGCGTTTTCCGGCCAATTCTCACGAGCGTTCTGCCCAAACCGGGATCGGTTTGGGCAGAACGCTCGTGAGAATTGGCCGGCGTTGGGCAGTCCTGCGGACTTCCCTGCTCTCCAGGGCCCAGGGTCCTTTCTCGCCCAGGGCATGTTGCGGCCGCCTGGAAATCGCACGGAAAAGACGCAGCCCACCCGGGGGCGCCAACGCAGTGGAGCATTCCGGGGGCAGAGTTGAAGGACGGATGGCGGCCGGGCATGCGCCTTCGTCTTTCGGGAGGATGGGGCGCCCAAGGATGGGGTTGACCTCATTTTGGCATGAAGGTTTATCTCACTCCGAGGGTTTTCCGAAGCGCCGGGAGTCGCGGTTGGCGCCTTCGTGGTTGGGAGATGCGTGGCTGCGGGACTCAGGTTTCCCGATATGGAGGCCACGAGGATAAGGACCCCGGAGGCAGAAGGCTGGGGAATCGAGCGAGCGTTCGAGCCCGGGCTTCGTGATGGGCCCGGACCCATGGGATAGCGCCAGGGACGGGACCCCCGCTGGCCGAGGATCCGCAGGCGTTCACCTCGCACCAGTCCATCTCAGGGCATGCCTCTTGGATGTGTTCGGGAGCGGGCACTCACAATGCGCGGCCAGGTCCCGGGGAGTAGCCCTGAAGACGTGCGGCACCCGAGGTGAGTTCGCCGGGCGTTTTCCGGCCAATTCTCACGAGCGTTCTGCCCAAACCGGGATCGGTTTGGGCAGAACGCTCGTGAGAATTGACCGGCGTTGGGCGGCCCTTCGGACCGCCCTGCTGTCCAGGGCCTAGGGTCCTTTCTCACCCAGGGCATGTTTCGGCCACCCGGAAATTGCATGGAAAAGACGCAGCCCACCCGGGGGCGCCGGCGCAGTGAAGCGTTCCCGGAGCAGAGTTGAAGGACTGATGGCGTCCGGGCGTTCGCCCCCGACTTTCGGGAAGATGGCACGCCCAAGAAAGGGGATGACCTCATGTTCGCCACGAAATTTTATCTTACTCCGAGGGTTTTGCGATGCGCCGCGAGTCTCAGTTGTCGCCTTCGTGTTTGGGAGATGCGTGGCTGCAGGACTCAGGTTTCCCGATATGGAGGCCACGAGGATCTGGACCCTGGAAGCAGAAGGCTGGGGAAGCGAGCGAGCATTGGAACCCAGGCTTCGTGATGGGTGGGGACCCATGGTATAGCGCCAGGGACGGGACCCCCGCAGGCCGAGGTTCTGCAGGCGTTGTCCTCGCTGCAGTCCATTTCACGGAGTGCCTCTTGGCAGGGTACGGGAGCGGGCACTCACAATGCCCACCCAAGCCCAGGGGGGCGGCCCTGCACATGCGCGGACCCGAGGTGACTTCGCCGGGCGTTTTCCGGCCAACTCTCACGAGCATTCTGCACCATCCGGGATCAGTTAGGGCAGAACGCTCGTGAGAATTGGCCGGCGTTGGACCGCCAAGTGGACCACCCTGCTCTCCAGGGCCCAGGGCCATTTCTCGCCCAGGGTATGTGTCGGCCACCCGGAAATCGCAGGGAAATGACGTGGCCCACCCGGAGGCACCGGCGCACTGGAGCGTTCCGGGAGCTGAGTTGAAGGACCGATGGCGCTGGGCATTTGCCTCCGTCTTTCGGGAAGATGGGGCGCCCAAGTATTGGGATGAACTCATTTTGGGCACGAAGGTGTATCTCACTCCGAGGGTTGTCCGTAGCGCTGGGAGTTGCTATTGGCGCCTCGTTGTTGGGAGATGTGTGGCTGCGGGATTCAAGGTTCCCGATATGGAGGCCACGAGGAACAGGACCTCGGACGCAGACGGATGAGGAAGCGAGCGAGCCTTTGAGCTTGGGCTTCGTGTCGGCCCAGACCCATGGTATAGGGCCAGGGATGGGGCCCCCACAGGCCGAGGAACCGCAGGCTTTGTCCTCGCCACAGTCCGTCTCAAAGAGTGCCTCTTTTCGGGGTTCCGGTACGGGCACTCCCAATGCCCGGCCAGGCCCCGGGGTTCGGCCCTGAAGACGTGCCGCGTCCGAGGTGTCTTCGCCGGGCGTTTTCCGGCCAATTCTCACGAGCGTTCTGCCCAAACCGGGATCGGATTGGGCAGAACGCTCGTGAGAATTGGCCGGCGTTGGGCAGTCCTGCGGACTTCCCTGCTCTCCAGGTCCCAGGGTCCTTTCTCGCCCAGGGCATGTTGCGGCCGCCTGGAAATCGCACGGAAAAGACGCGGCCCACCCGGGGGCGCCAACGCAGTGGAGCATTCCGGGGGCAGAGTTGAAGGACGGATGGCGGCCGGGCATGCGCCTTCGTCTTTCGGGAGGATGGGGCGCCCAAGGATGGGGTTGACCTCATTTTGGCATGAAGGTTTATCTCACTCCGAGGGTTTTCCGAAGCGCCGGGAGTCGCGGTTGGCGCCTTCGTGGTTGGGAGATGCGTGGCTGCGGGACTCAGGTTTCCCGATATGGAGGCCACGAGGATAAGGACCCCGGAGGCAGAAGGCTGGGGAATCGAGCGAGCGTTCGAGCCCGGGCTTCGTGATGGGCCCGGACCCATGGGATAGCGCCAGGGACGGGACCCCCGCTGGCCGAGGATCCGCAGGCGTTCACCTCGCACCAGTCCATCTCAGGGCATGCCTCTTGGATGTGTTCGGGAGCGGGCACTCACAATGCGCGGCCAGGTCCCGGGGAGTAGCCCTGAAGACGTGCGGCACCCGAGGTGAGTTCGCCGGGCGTTTTCCGGCCAATTCTCACGAGCGTTCTGCCCAAACCGGGATCGGCTTGGGCAGAACGCTCGTGAGAATTGACCGGCGTTGGGCGGCCCTTCGGACCGCCCTGCTGTCCAGGGCCTAGGGTCCTTTCTCACCCAGGGCATGTTTCGGCCACCCGGAAATTGCATGGAAAAGACGCAGCCCACCCGGGGGCGCCGGCGCAGTGAAGCGTTCCCGGAGCAGAGTTGAAGGACTGATGGCGTCCGGGCGTTCGCCCCCGACTTTCGGGAAGATGGCACGCCCAAGAAAGGGGATGACCTCATGTTCGCCACGAAATTTTATCTTACTCCGAGGGTTTTGCGATGCGCCGCGAGTCTCAGTTGTCGCCTTCGTGTTTGGGAGATGCGTGGCTGCAGGACTCAGGTTTCCCGATATGGAGGCCACGAGGATCTGGACCCTGGAAGCAGAAGGCTGGGGAAGCGAGCGAGCATTGGAACCCAGGCTTCGTGATGGGTGGGGACCCATGGTATAGCGCCAGGGACGGGACCCCCGCAGGCCGAGGTTCTGCAGGCGTTGTCCTCGCTGCAGTCCATTTCACGGAGTGCCTCTTGGCAGGGTACGGGAGCGGGCACTCACAATGCCCACCCAAGCCCAGGGGGGCGGCCCTGCACATGCGCGGACCCGAGGTGACTTCGCCGGGCGTTTTCCGGCCAACTCTCACGAGCATTCTGCACCATCCGGGATCAGTTAGGGCAGAACGCTCGTGAGAATTGGCCGGCGTTGGACCGCCAAGTGGACCACCCTGCTCTCCAGGGCCCAGGGCCATTTCTCGCCCAGGGTATGTGTCGGCCACCCGGAAATCGCAGGGAAATGACGTGGCCCACCCGGAGGCACCGGCGCACTGGAGCGTTCCGGGAGCTGAGTTGAAGGACCGATGGCGCCGGGCATTTGCCTCCGTCTTTCGGGAAGATGGGGCGCCCAAGTATTGGGATGAACTCATTTTGGGCACGAAGGTGTATCTCACTCCGAGGGTTGTCCGTAGCGCTGGGAGTTGCTATTGGCGCCTCGTTGTTGGGAGATGTGTGGCTGCGGGACTCAAGGTTCCCGATATGGAGGCCACGAGGAACAGGACCTCGGACGCAGACGGATGAGGAAGCGAGCGAGCCTTTGAGCTTGGGCTTCGTGTCGGCCCAGACCCATGGTATAGGGCCAGGGATGGGGCCCCCACAGGCCGAGGAACCGCAGGCTTTGTCCTCGCCACAGTCCGTCTCAAAGAGTGCCTCTTTTCGGGGTTCCGGTACGGGCACTCCCAATGCCCGGCCAGGCCCCGGGGTTCGGCCCTGAAGACGTGCCGCGTCCGAGGTGTCTTCGCCGGGCGTTTTCCGGCCAATTCTCACGAGCGTTCTGCCCAAACCGGGATCGGTTTGGGCAGAACGCTCGTGAGAATTGGCCGGCGTTGGGCAGTCCTGCGGACTTCCCTGCTCTCCAGGTCCCAGGGTCCTTTCTCGCCCAGGGCATGTTGCGGCCGCCTGGAAATCGCACGGAAAAGACGCGGCCCACCCGGGGGCGCCAACGCAGTGGAGCATTCCGGGGGCAGAGTTGAAGGACGGATGGCGGCCGGGCATGCGCCTTCGTCTTTCGGGAGGATGGGGCGCCCAAGGATGGGGTTGACCTCATTTTGGCATGAAGGTTTATCTCACTCCGAGGGTTTTCCGAAGCGCCGGGAGTCGCGGTTGGCGCCTTCGTGGTTGGGAGATGCGTGGCTGCGGGACTCAGGTTTCCCGATATGGAGGCCACGAGGATAAGGACCCCGGAGGCAGAAGGCTGGGGAATCGAGCGAGCGTTCGAGCCCGGGCTTCGTGATGGGCCCGGACCCATGGGATAGCGCCAGGGACGGGACCCCCGCTGGCCGAGGATCCGCAGGCGTTCACCTCGCACCAGTCCATCTCAGGGCATGCCTCTTGGATGTGTTCGGGAGCGGGCACTCACAATGCGCGGCCAGGCCCCGGGGTGTAGCCCTGAAGACGTGCGGCACCCGAGGTGAGTTCGCCGGGCGTTTTCCGGCCAATTCTCACGAGCGTTCTGCCCAATCCGGGATCGGTTTGGGCAGAACGCTCGTGAGAATTGGCCGGCGTTGGGCAGCCCTTCGGACCGCCCTGCTGTCCAGGGCCTAGGGTCCTTTCTCACCCAGGGCATGTTTCGGCCACCCGGAAATTGCATGGAAAAGACGCAGCCCACCCGGGGGCGCCGGCGCAGTGAAGCGTTCCCGGAGCAGAGTTGAAGGACTGATGGCGTCCGGGCGTTCGCCCCCGACTTTCGGGAAGATGGCACGCCCAAGAAAGGGGATGACCTCATGTTCGCCACGAAATTTTATCTCACTCCGAGGGTTTTGCGATGCGCCGCGAGTCTCAGTTGTCGCCTTCGTGTTTGGGAGATGCGTGGCTGCAGGACTCAGGTTTCCCGATATGGAGGCCACGAGGATCTGGACCCTGGAAGCAGAAGGCTGGGGAAGCGAGCGAGCATTGGAACCCAGGCTTCGTGATGGGTGGGGACCCATGGTATAGCGCCAGGGACGGGACCCCCGCAGGCCGAGGTTCTGCAGGCGTTGTCCTCGCTGCAGTCCATTTCACGGAGTGCCTCTTGGCAGGGTACGGGAGCGGGCACTCACAATGCCCACCCAAGCCCAGGGGGGCGGCCCTGCACATGCGCGTACCCGAGGTGACTTCGCCGGGCGTTTTCCGGCCAACTCTCACGAGCATTCTGCACCATCCGGGATCAGTTAGGGCAGAACCCTCGTGAGAATTGGCCGGCGTTGGACCGCCAAGTGGACCACCCTGCTCTCCAGGGCCCAGGGCCATTTCTCGCCCAGGGTATATGTCGGCCACCCGGAAATCGCAGGGAAATGACGTGGCCCACCCGGAGGCACCGGCGCACTGGAGCGTTCCGGGAGCTGAGTTGAAGGACCGATGGCGCCGGGCATTTGCCTCCGTCTTTCGGGAAGATGGGGCGCCCAAGTATTGGGATGAACTCATTTTGGGCACGAAGGTGTATCTCACTCCGAGGGTTGTCCGTAGCGCTGGGAGTTGCTATTGGCGCCTCGTTGTTGGGAGATGTGTGGCTGCGGGACTCAAGGTTCCCGATATGGAGGCCACGAGGAACAGGACCTCGGACGCAGACGGATGAGGAAGCGAGCGAGCCTTTGAGCTTGGGCTTCGTGTCGGCCCAGACCCATGGTATAGGGCCAGGGATGGGGCCCCCACAGGCCGAGGAACCGCAGGCTTTGTCCTCGCCACAGTCCGTCTCAAAGAGTGCCTCTTTTCGGGGTTCCGGTACGGGCACTCCCAATGCCCGGCCAGGCCCCGGGGTTCGGCCCTGAAGACGTGCCGCGTCCGAGGTGTCTTCGCCGGGCGTTTTCCGGCCAATTCTCACGAGCGTTCTGCCCAAACCGGGATCGGTTTGGGCAGAACGCTCGTGAGAATTGGCCGGCGTTGGGCAGTCCTGCGGACTTCCCTGCTCTCCAGGTCCCAGGGTCCTTTCTCGCCCAGGGCATGTTGCGGCCGCCTGGAAATCGCACGGAAAAGACGCGGCCCACCCGGGGGCGCCAACGCAGTGGAGCATTCCGGGGGCAGAGTTGAAGGACGGATGGCGGCCGGGCATGCGCCTTCGTCTTTCGGGAGGATGGGGCGCCCAAGGATGGGGTTGACCTCATTTTGGCATGAAGGTTTATCTCACTCCGAGGGTTTTCCGAAGCGCCGGGAGTCGCGGTTGGCGCCTTCGTGGTTGGGAGATGCGTGGCTGCGGGACTCAGGTTTCCCGATATGGAGGCCGCGAGGATAAGGACCCCGGAGGCAGAAGGCTGGGGAATCGAGCGAGCGTTCGAGCCCGGGCTTCGTGATGGGCCCGGACCCATGGGATAGCGCCAGGGACGGGACCCCCGCTGGCCGAGGATCCGCAGGCGTTCACCTCGCACCAGTCCATCTCAGGGCATGCCTCTTGGATGTGTTCGGGAGCGGGCACTCACAATGCGCGGCCAGGCCCCGGGGTGTAGCCCTGAAGACGTGCGGCACCCGAGGTGAGTTCGCCGGGCGTTTTCCGGCCAATTCTCACGAGCGTTCTGCCCAATCCGGGATCGGTTTGGGCAGAACGCTCGTGAGAATTGGCCGGCGTTGGGCAGCCCTTCGGACCGCCCTGCTGTCCAGGGCCTAGGGTCCTTTCTCACCCAGGGCATGTTTCGGCCACCCGGAAATTGCATGGAAAAGACGCAGCCCACCCGGGGGCGCCGGCGCAGTGAAGCGTTCCCGGAGCAGAGTTGAAGGACTGATGGCGTCCGGGCGTTCGCCCCCGACTTTCGGGAAGATGGCACGCCCAAGAAAGGGAATGACCTCATGTTCGCCACGAAATTTTATCTCACTCCGAGGGTTTTGCGAAGCGCCGCGAGTCTCAGTTGTCGCCTTCGTGTTTGGGAGATGCGTGGCTGCAGGACTCAGGTTTCCCAATATGGAGGCCACGAGGATCTGGACCCTGGAAGCAGAAGGCTGGGGAAGCGAGCGAGCATTGGAACCCAGGCTTCGTGATGGGTGGGGACCCATGGTATAGCGCCAGGGACGGGACCCCCGCAGGCCGAGGTTCTGCAGGCGTTGTCCTCGCTGCAGTCCATTTCACGGAGTGCCTCTTGGCAGGGTACGGGAGCGGGCACTCACAATGCCCACCCAAGCCCAGGGGGGCGGCCCTGCACATGCGCGGACCCGAGGTGACTTCGCCGGGCGTTTTCCGGCCAACTCTCACGAGCATTCTGCACCATCCGGGATCAGTTAGGGCAGAACGCTCGTGAGAATTGGCCGGCGTTGGACCGCCAAGTGGACCACCCTGCTCTCCAGGGCCCAGGGCCATTTCTCGCCCAGGGTATGTGTCGGCCACCCGGAAATCGCAGGGAAATTACGTGGCCCACCCGGAGGCACCGGCGCACTGGAGCGTTCCGGGAGCTGAGTTGAAGGACCGATGGCGCCGGGCATTTGCCTCCGTCTTTCGGGAAGATGGGGCGCCCAAGTATTGGGATGAACTCATTTTGGGCACGAAGGTGTATCTCACTCCGAGGGTTGTCCGTAGCGCTGGGAGTTGCTATTGGCGCCTCGTTGTTGGGAGATGTGTGGCTGCGGGACTCAAGGTTCCCGATATGGAGGCCACGAGGAACAGGACCTCGGACGCAGACGGATGAGGAAGCGAGCGAGCCTTTGAGCTTGGGCTTCGTGTCGGCCCAGACCCATGGTATAGGGCCAGGGATGGGGCCCCCACAGGCCGAGGAACCGCAGGCTTTGTCCTCGCCACAGTCCGTCTCAAAGAGTGCCTCTTTTCGGGGTTCCGGTACGGGCACTCCCAATGCCCGGCCAGGCCCCGGGGTTCGGCCCTGAAGACGTGCCGCGTCCGAGGTGTCTTCGCCGGGCGTTTTCCGGCCAATTCTCACGAGCGTTCTGCCCAAACCGGGATCGGTTTGGGCAGAACGCTCGTGAGAATTGGCCGGCGTTGGGCAGTCCTGCGGACTTCCCTGCTCTCCAGGTCCCAGGGTCCTTTCTCGCCCAGGGCATGTTGCGGCCGCCTGGAAATCGCACGGAAAAGACGCGGCCCACCCGGGGGCGCCAACGCAGTGGAGCATTCCGGGGGCAGAGTTGAAGGACGGATGGCGGCCGGGCATGCGCCTTCGTCTTTCGGGAGGATGGGGCGCCCAAGGATGGGGTTGACCTCATTTTGGCATGAAGGTTTATCTCACTCCGAGGGTTTTCCGAAGCGCCGGGAGTCGCGGTTGGCGCCTTCGTGGTTGGGAGATGCGTGGCTGCGGGACTCAGGTTTCCCGATATGGAGGCCGCGAGGATAAGGACCCCGGAGGCAGAAGGCTGGGGAATCGAGCGAGCGTTCGAGCCCGGGCTTCGTGATGGGCCCGGACCCATGGGATAGCGCCAGGGACGGGACCCCCGCTGGCCGAGGATCCGCAGGCGTTCACCTCGCACCAGTCCATCTCAGGGCATGCCTCTTGGATGTGTTCGGGAGCGGGCACTCACAATGCGCGGCCAGGCCCCGGGGTGTAGCCCTGAAGACGTGCGGCACCCGAGGTGAGTTCGCCGGGCGTTTTCCGGCCAATTCTCACGAGCGTTCTGCCCAATCCGGGATCGGTTTGGGCAGAACGCTCGTGAGAATTGGCCGGCGTTGGGCAGCCCTTCGGACCGCCCTGCTGTCCAGGGCCTAGGGTCCTTTCTCACCCAGGGCATGTTTCGGCCACCCGGAAATTGCATGGAAAAGACGCAGCCCACCCGGGGGCGCCGGCGCAGTGAAGCGTTCCCGGAGCAGAGTTGAAGGACTGATGGCGTCCGGGCGTTCGCCCCCGACTTTCGGGAAGATGGCACGCCCAAGAAAGGGAATGACCTCATGTTCGCCACGAAATTTTATCTCACTCCGAGGGTTTTGCGAAGCGCCGCGAGTCTCAGTTGTCGCCTTCGTGTTTGGGAGATGCGTGGCTGCAGGACTCAGGTTTCCCAATATGGAGGCCACGAGGATCTGGACCCTGGAAGCAGAAGGCTGGGGAAGCGAGCGAGCATTGGAACCCAGGCTTCGTGATGGGTGGGGACCCATGGTATAGCGCCAGGGACGGGACCCCCGCAGGCCGAGGTTCTGCAGGCGTTGTCCTCGCTGCAGTCCATTTCACGGAGTGCCTCTTGGCAGGGTACGGGAGCGGGCACTCACAATGCCCACCCAAGCCCAGGGGGGCGGCCCTGCACATGCGCGGACCCGAGGTGACTTCGCCGGGCGTTTTCCGGCCAACTCTCACGAGCATTCTGCACCATCCGGGATCAGTTAGGGCAGAACGCTCGTGAGAATTGGCCGGCGTTGGACCGCCAAGTGGACCACCCTGCTCTCCAGGGCCCAGGGCCATTTCTCGCCCAGGGTATGTGTCGGCCACCCGGAAATCGCAGGGAAATGACGTGGCCCACCCGGAGGCACCGGCGCACTGGAGCGTTCCGGGAGCTGAGTTGAAGGACCGATGGCGCCGGGCATTTGCCTCCGTCTTTCGGGAAGATGGGGCGCCCAAGTATTGGGATGAACTCATTTTGGGCACGAAGGTGTATCTCACTCCGAGGGTTGTCCGTAGCGCTGGGAGTTGCTATTGGCGCCTCGTTGTTGGGAGATGTGTGGCTGCGGGACTCAAGGTTCCCGATATGGAGGCCACGAGGAACAGGACCTCGGACGCAGACGGATGAGGAAGCGAGCAAGCCTTTGAGCTTGGGCTTCGTGTCGGCCCAGACCCATGGTATAGGGCCAGGGATGGGCCCCCACAGGCCGAGGAACCGCAGGCTTTGTCCTCGCCACAGTCCTCTCAAAGAGTGCCTCTTTTCGGGGTTCCGGTACGGGCACTCCCAATGCCCGGCCAGGCCCCGGGGTTCGGCCCTGAAGACGTGCCGCGTCCGAGGTGTCTTCGCCGGGCGTTTTCCGGCCAATTCTCACGAGCGTTCTGCCCAAACCGGGATCGGTTTGGGCAGAACGCTCGTGAGAATTGGCCGGCGTTGGGCAGTCCTGCGGACTTCCCTGCTCTCCAGGGCCCAGGGTCCTTTCTCGCCCAGGGCATGTTGCGGCCGCCTGGAAATCGCACGGAAAAGACGCGGCCCACCCGGGGGCGCCAACGCAGTGGAGCATTCCGGGGGCAGAGTTGAAGGACGGATGGCGGCCGGGCATGCGCCTTCGTCTTTCGGGAGGATGGGGCGCCCAAGGATGGGGTTGACCTCATTTTGGCATGAAGGTTTATCTCACTCCGAGGGTTTTCCGAAGCGCCGGGAGTCGCGGTTGGCGCCTTCGTGGTTGGGAGATGCGTGGCTGCGGGACTCAGGTTTCCCGATATGGAGGCCACGAGGATAAGGACCCCGGAGGCAGAAGGCTGGGGAATCGAGCGAGCGTTCGAGCCCGGGCTTCGTGATGGGCCCGGACCCATGGGATAGCGCCAGGGACGGGACCCCCGCTGGCCGAGGATCCGCAGGCGTTCACCTCGCACCAGTCCATCTCAGGGCATGCCTCTTGGATGTGTTCGGGAGCGGGCACTCACAATGCGCGGCCAGGTCCCGGGGTGTAGCCCTGAAGACGTGCGGCACCCGAGGTGAGTTCGCCGGGCGTTTTCCGGCCAATTCTCACGAGCGTTCTGCCCAAACCGGGATCGGTTTGGGCAGAACGCTCGTGAGAATTGGCCGGCGTTGGGCAGCCCTTCGGACCGCCCTGCTGTCCAGGGCCTAGGGTCCTTTCTCACCCAGGGCATGTTTCGTCCACCCGGAAATTGCATGGAAAAGACGCAGCCCACCCGGGGGCGCCGGCGCAGTGAAGCGTTCCCGGAGCAGAGTTGAAGGACTGATGGCGTCCGGGCGTTCGCCCCCGACTTTCGGGAAGATGGCACGCCCAAGAAAGGGGATGACCTCATGTTCGCCACGAAATTTTATCTCACTCCGAGGGTTTTGCGATGCGCCGCGAGTCTCAGTTGTCGCCTTCGTGTTTGGGAGATGCGTGGCTGCAGGACTCAGGTTTCCCGATATGGAGGCCACGAGGATCTGGACCCTGGAAGCAGAAGGCTGGGGAAGCGAGCGAGCATTGGAACCCAGGCTTCGTGATGGGTGGGGACCCATGGTATAGCGCCAGGGACGGGACCCCCGCAGGCCGAGGTTCTGCAGGCGTTGTCCTCGCTGCAGTCCATTTCACGGAGTGCCTCTTGGCAGGGTACGGGAGCGGGCACTCACAATGCCCACCCAAGCCCAGGGGGGGGCCCTGCACATGCGCGGACCCGAGGTGACTTCGCCGGGCGTTTTCCGGCCAACTCTCACGAGCATTCTGCACCATCCGGGATCAGTTAGGGCAGAACGCTCGTGAGAATTGGCCGGCGTTGGACCGCCAAGTGGACCACCCTGCTCTCCAGGGCCCAGGGCCATTTCTCGCCCAGGGTATGTGTCGGCCACCCGGAAATCGCAGGGAAATGACGTGGCCCACCCGGAGGCACCGGCGCACTGGAGCGTTCCGGGAGCTGAGTTGAAGGACCGATGGCGCCGGGCATTTGCCTCCGTCTTTCGGGAAGATGGGGCGCCCAAGTATTGGGATGAACTCATTTTGGGCACGGAGGTTTATCTCACTCCGTGGGTTGTCCGTAGCGCTGGGAGTTGCTATTGGCGCCTCGTTGTTGGGAGATGTGTGGCTGCGGGACTCAAGGTTCCCGATATGGAGGCCACGAGGAACAGGACCTCGGACGCAGACGGATGAGGAAGCGAGCGAGCCTTTGAGCTTGGGCTTCGTGTCGGCCCAGACTCATGGTATAGGGCCAGGGATGGGGCCCCCACAGGCCGAGGAACCGCAGGCTTTGTCCTCGCCACAGTCCGTCTCAAAGAGTGCCTCTTTTCGGGGTTCCGGTACGGGCACTCCCAATGCCCGGCCAGGCCCCGGGGTTCGGCCCTGAAGACGTGCCGCGTCCGAGGTGTCTTCGCCGGGCGTTTTCCGGCCAATTCTCACGAGCGTTCTGAGAACGCTCGTGAGAATTGGCCGGCGTTGGGCAGTCCTGCGGACTTCCCTGCTCTCCAGGTCCCAGGGTCCTTTCTCGCCCAGGGCATGTTGCGGCCGCCTGGAAATCGCACGGAAAAGACGCGGCCCACCCGGGGGCGCCAACGCAGTGGAGCATTCCGGGGGCAGAGTTGAAGGACGGATGGCGGCCGGGCATGCGCCTTCGTCTTTCGGGAGGATGGGGCGCCCAAGGATGGGGTTGACCTCATTTTGGCATGAAGGTTTATCTCACTCCGAGGGTTTTCCGAAGCGCCGTGAGTCGCGGTTGGCGCCTTCGTGGTTGGGAGATGCGTGGCTGCGGGACTCAGGTTCCCGATATGGAGCCCACGAGGATAAGGACCCAGGAGGCAGAAGGCTGGGGAATCGAGCGAGTGTTCGAGACCGGGCTTCGTGATGGGCCCGGACCCATGGGATAGCGCCAGGGACGGGACCCCCGCTGGCCGAGGATCCGCAGGCGTTCACCTCGCACCAGTCCATCTCAGGGCATGCCTCTTGGATGTGTTCGGGAGCGGGCACTCACAATGCGCGGCCAGGCCCCGGGGTGTAGCCCTGAAGACGTGCGGCACCCGAGGTGAGTTCGCCGGGCGTTTTCCGGCCAATTCTCACGAGCGTTCTGCCCAAACCGGGATCGGTTTGGGCAGAACGCTCGTGAGAATTGGCCGGCGTTGGGCAGCCCTACGGACCGCCCTGCTGTCCAGGGCCTAGGGTCCTTTCTCACCCAGGGCATGTTTCGGCCACCCGGAAATTGCATGGAAAAGACGCAGACCACCCGGGGGCGCCGGCGCAGTGAAGCGTTCCCGGAGCAGAGTCGAAGGACTGATGGCGTCCGGGCGTTAGCCCCCGACTTTCGGGAAGATGGCACGCCCAAGAAAGGGGATGACCTCATGTTCGCCACGAAATTTTATCTCACTCCGAGGGTTTTTCGATGCGCCGCGAGTCTCCGTTGTCGCCTTCGCGTTTGGAAGATGCGTGGCTGCATGACTCAGGTTTCCCGATATGGAGGCCACGAGGATCTGGACCCTGGAAGCAGAAGGCTGGGGAAGCGAGCGAGCATTGGAATCCAGGCTTCGTGATGGGTGGGGACCCATGGTATAGCGCCAGGGACGGGACCCCCGCAGGCCGAGGTTCTGCAGGCGTTGTCCTCGCTGCAGTCCATTTCACGGAGTGCCTCTTGGCAGGGTACGGGAGCGGGCACTCACAATGCCCACCCAAGCCCAGGGGGGCGGCCCTGCACATGTGCGGACCCGAGGTGACTTCGCCGGGCGTTTTCCGGCCAACTCTCACGAGCATTCAGCACCATCCGGGATCAGTTAGGGCAGAGCGCTCGTGAGAATTGGCCGGCGTTGGACCGCCAAGGGGACCACCCTGCTCTCCAGGGCCCAGGGCCATTTCTCGCCCAGGGTATGTGTCGGCCACCCGGAAATCGCAGGGAAATGACGTGGCCCACCCGGAGGCACCGGCGCACTGGAGCGTTCCGGGAGCTGAGTTGAAGGACCGATGGCGCCGGGCATTTGCCTCCGTCTTTCGGGAAGATGGGGCGCCCAAGTATTGGGATGAACTCATTTTGGGCACGAAGGTTTATCTCACTCCGAGGGTTGTCTGTAGCGCTGGGAGTTGCTATTGGCGCCTCGTTGTTGGGAGATGTGTGGCTGCGGGACTCAAGGTTCCCGATATGGAGGCCACGAGGAACAGGACCTCGGACGGAGACGGATGAGGAAGGGAGCGAGCCTTTGAGCTTGGGCTTCGTGTCGGCCCAGACCCATGGGATTGGGCCAGGGATGGGGCCCCCACAGGCCGAGGAACCGCAGGCTTTGTCCTCGCCACAGTCCGTCTCAAAGAGTGCCTCTTTTCGGGGTTCTGGTACGGGCACTCCCCATGCCCGGCCAGGCCACGGGGTTCGGCCCTGAAGACGTGCCGCGTCCGAGGTGTCTTCGCCGGGCGTTTTCTGGCCAATTCTCACGAGCGTTCTGCCCAAACCGGGATCGGTTTGGGCAGAACGCTCGTGAGAATTGGCCGGCGTTGGGCAGTCCTGCGGACTTCCCTGCTCTCCAGGGCCCAGGGTCCTTTCTCGCCCAGGGCATGTTGCGGCCTCCTGGAAATCGCACGGAAAAGACGCGGCCCACCCGGGGGCGCCAACGCAGTAGAGCATTCCGGGAGCAGAGTTGAAGGACGGATGGCGGCCAGGCATGCGCCTTCGTCGTTCGGGAGTATGGGGCGCCCAAGGATGGGGTTGACCTCATTTTGGCATGAAGGTTTATCTCACTCCGAGGGTTTTCCGAAGCGCCGGGAGTCGCGGTTGGCGCCTTCGTGGTTGGGAGATGCGTGGCTGCGGGACTCAGGTTTCCCGATATGGAGGCCACGAGGATAAGGACCCCGGAAGCAGAAGGCTGGGGAATCGAGCGAGCGTTCGAGCCCGGGCTTCGTGATGGGCCCGGACCCATGGGATAGCGCCAGGGACGGGACCCCCGCTGGCCGAGGATCCGCAGGCGTTCACCTCGCACCAGTCCATCTCAGGGCATGCCTCTTGGATGTGTTCGGGAGCGGGCACTCACAATGCGCGGCCAGGCCCCGGGGTGTAGCCCTGAAGACGTGCGGCACCCGAGGTGAGTTCGCCGGGCGTTTTCCGGCCAATTCTCACGAGCGTTCTGCCCAAACCGGGATCGGTTTGGGCAGAACGCTCGTGAGAATTGGCCGGCGTTGGGCAGCCCTACGGACCGCCCTGCTGTCCAGGGCCTAGGGTCCTTTCTCACCCAGGGCATGTTTCGGCCACCCGGAAATTGCATGGAAAAGACGCAGCCCACCCGGGGGCGCCGGCGCAGTGAAGCGTTCCCGGAGAAGAGTTGAAGGACTGATGGCGTCCGGGCGTTCGCCCCCGACTTTCGGGAAGATGGCACGCCCAAGAAAGGGGATGACCTCATTTTCGCCACGAAATTTTATCTCACTTCGAGGGTTTTTCGATGCGCCGCGAGTCTCCGTTGTCGCCTTCGCGTTTGGGAGATGCGTGGCTGCAGGACTCAGGTTTCCCGATATGGAGGCCACGAGGATCTGGACCCTGGAAGCAGAAGGCTGGGGAAGCGAGCGAGCATTGGAACCCAGGCTTCGTGATGGGTGGGGACCCATGGTATAGCGCCAGGGACGGGACCCCCGCAGGCCGAGGTGCTGCAGGCGTTGTCCTCGCTGCAGTCCATTTCACGGAGTGCCTCTTGGCAGGGTACGGGAGCGGGCACTCACAATGCCCACCCAAGCCCAGGGGGGCGGCCCTGCACATGTGCGGACCCGAGGTGACTTCGCCGGGCGTTTTCCAGCCAACTCTCACGAGCATTCTGCACCATCCGGGATCAGTTAGGGCAGAACGCTCGTGAGAATTGGCCGGCCACCCGGAAATCGCAGGGAAATGACGTGGCCCACCCGGAGGCACCGGCGCACTGGAGCGTTCCGGGAGCTGAGTTGAAGGACCGATGGCACCGGGTATTTGCCTCCGTCTTTCGGGAAGATGGGGCGCCCAAGTATTGGGATGAACTCATTTTGGGCACGAAGGTTTATCTCACTCCGAGGGTTGTCCGTAGCGCTGGGAGTTGCTATTGGCGCCTCGTTGTTGGGAGATGTGTGGCTGCGGGACTCAAGGTTCCCGATATGGAGGCCACGAGGAACAGGACCTCGGACGCAGACGGATGAGGAAGCGAGCGAGCCTTTGAGCTTGGGCTTCGTGTCGGCCCAGACCCATGGTATAGGGCCAGGGATGGAGCCCCCACAGGCCGAGGAACCGCAGGCTTTGTCCTCGCCACAGTCCGTCTCAGAGTGCCTCCTTTCGGGGTTCCGGTACGGGCACTCCCAATGCCCGGCCAGGCCCCGGGGTTCGGCCCTGAAGACGTGCCGCGTCCGAGGTGTTTTCGCCGGGCGTTTTCCGGCCAATTCTCACGAGCGTTCTGCCCAAACCGGGATCGGTTTGGGCAGAACGCTCGTGAGAATTGGCCGGCGTTGGGCAGTCCTGCGGACTTCCCTGCTCTCCAGGGCCCAGGGTCCTTTCTCGCCCAGGGCATGTTGCGGCCGCCTGGAAATCGCACGGAAAAGACGCGGCCCACCCGGGGGCACCAACGCAGTGGAGCATTCCGGGAGCAGAGTTGAAGGACGGATGGCGGCCGGGCATGCGCCTTCGTCTTTCGGGAGGATGGGGCGCCCAAGGATGGGGTTGACCTCATTTTGGCATGAAGGTTTATCTCACTCCGAGGGTTTTCCGAAGCGCCGGGAGTCGCGGTTGGCGCCTTCGTCTTTGGGAGATGCGTGGCTGCGGGACTCAGGTTTCCCGATATGGAGGCCACGAGGATAATGACCCCGGAGGCAGAAGGCTGGGGAATCGAGCGAGCGTTCGAGCCCGGGCTTCGTGATGGGCCCGGACCCATGGGATAGCGCCAGGGACGGGAACCCCGCTGGCCGAGGATCCGCAGGCGTTCACCTAGCACCAGTGCATCTCACGGCATGCCTCTTGGATGTGTTCGGGAGCGGGCACTCACAATGCGCGGCCAGGCCCCGGGGTGTAGCCCTGAAGACGTGCGGCACCCGAGGTGAGTTCGCTGGGTGTTTTCCGGCCAATTCTCACGAGCGTTCTGCCCAAACCGGGATCGGTTTGGGCAGAACGCTCGTGAGAATTGGCCGGCGTTGGGCAGCCCTTCGGACCGCCCTGCTGTCCAGGGCCTAGGGTCCTTTCTCACCCAGGGCATGTTTTGGCCACCCGGAAATTGCATGGAAAAGACGCAGCCCACCCGGGGGCGCCGGCGCAGTGAAGCGTTTCCGGAGCAGAGTTGAAGGACTGATGGCGTCCGGGCGTTCGCCCCCGACTTTCGGGAAGATGGCACGCCCAAAAAAGGGGATGACCTCATTTTCGCCACGAAATTTTATCTCACTCCGAGGGTTTTTCGATGCGCCGCGAGTCTCAGTTGTCGCCTTCGTGTTTGGGAGATGCGTGGCTGCAGGACTCAGGTTTCCCGATATGGAGGCCACGAGGATCTGGACCCTGGAAGCAGAAGGCTGGGGAAGCGAGGGAGCATTGGAACCCAGGCTTCGTGATGGTGGGGACCCATGGTATAGCGCCAGGGTCTGGACCCCCGCAGGCCGAGGTTCTGCAGGCGTTGTCCTCGCTGCAGTCCATTTCACGGAGTGCCTCTTGGCAGGGTACGTGAGAATTGGCCAGCATTGGGCAGCCCTGCGGACCGCCATGTTCTCCATGGCCCAGGGACCATTCTCGCCCCGGGCATGTTGCGGGTACCCAGAAATCGCACGGAAAATATGCTGCCCACCCCGGGGGTGCAGGCGCAGTGGAGCATTCCTGGAGCAGAGTTGAAGGACAGATGGCAGCCGGGCGTGCGCCTCTCTCTTTCGAGAAGATGGGGATGACCTTATTTTGGGCACGCAGGTTTATCTCACTCCGAGTGTTGACCGAAGCGCCAAAGTCGCTGTTGGCGGCTGTGTTGTTGAGATGCGTGGCTGCGGGACTCAGGGTTCCAGATATAGAGACACGAGGAACAGAACTCCGGAAGCAGAAGGCTGGGGAAGCGAGCGAGCGTTCGAGGCCGGGCTTTGTAATGGGCCTAGCACCATGGTATAGCGCCAGAGATGGGACCCCCGCAGGCCAAGGATCCGCAGGCATTGGCCCTGCCATAGTCCGTATCACGGAGTGCCTCTTGGGGTGGGTGCTGAAGTGGGTACTCACAATGCCTGGCCAGGCTCCGGTGGGGGTCCCCTGCAGACATGCGGTGCCCGAGGTGAGTTCGCCAGGCGTTTTCCAGCCAATTCTCATGAGCGTTCTGTCCAAACCAGGATCGGTTGGGGCAGAACGCTCGTGAGAATTGCCGGCGGTGGGCAGCCCTGCGGACCGCCCTGCTCTCAATGGCCCTGGGCCCTTTCTCTCCCAGGGCATGTTGTGGATGCTCGGAAATCGCACGGAAAAGACGCAGCCCACCCGGGGGCACCGGCGCAGTGGAGCGTCCTGGGAGCAGCGTTGAAGGACGGATGGCGGCCAGGCATGCGCCTACGATTTTGGGAAGATGGGGCGCCCAAGGATTGGGATGGCCTCATTTTGGGCACGCAGTTTTATCTCCCTCCCAGGGTTGTCTGAAGCGCCGGTAGGAGCCATGGCGCCAGCGTTGTTGGGACATGCATGGCTGTAGGACTCCTGGTTCCCGATATGGAGGCCACAAGGAAGAGGACCCCGGAAGCAGAAGTCTGGAGAAGCGAGCGAGCGTTCGAGCCAAGGCTTCGTGATATGTCCTGACCACTGTATACCGCCAGGCTGGGACCCCCGCAGACCAAACATCCGCAGGCGTTGTCTTTGCCACTGTCCGTCTCGCGGATGTCTCTTGGCGTGGAGCGGGCGCGGGCACTCACTTGCCCAGCCAGGCCCCAGGGGTGCGGCCCAGTATACATGCAGCACCCGAGATGATTTCGCCGGGCGTTTTCTGGCGATTTCTCAAGAGCATTCTTCCCAAACCCAGATCGGTTTGGGCAGAACGCTCATGAGAATTGGCCAGCATTGGGCAGCCTTGGGGACCATCCTGCTCTACATGGCCCAGAGCCCTTTCTCGCCCAGGGCATGTTGCAGCCACCCGGAAATCGCTCGGAAAAATTGCGGCCCACCCGGGTACGCCGGCGCAATGGAGCGTTCCGGGAGCAGAGTTGAAGGGCAGATGGCCGCCTGGCATGCCTCTCAGACTTTCAGGAAGATGGGGCACCCAATGATGGGAATGACTTCATTTTGGGCACGCAGGTTTATCTCACTCCGAGGATTGTACGAAGGGCCGGGAGGCGCCATTGGCGTTTGCGTGGTTGGGAGATGCGTGTTTGCGGGAATCAGGGTTCCCGATATGGAGGCCACGAGGAACAGGACCCCGGAGGCAGAAGGCTGGGGAAGCGAGCGAGTGTTCAAGCCGGGCTTCGTGATGGGCCCGGATCCATACTATAGAGCCAGGGACGGGACCCCGCAGGCCGAGGATCCGCAGGCGCTGTCCTCGCCACTGTCTGTCTCACGGAGTGCCTCTTCACGGGTTGCGGGAGCGGGCACTCACAATGCACAGCCAGGCCCCGGGGGGGGGCTACCTGCAGACATGCGACGCCCGAGGTGACTTCGCCGGGCGTTTTCCGGCCAATTCTCATGAGCGTTCTGCTCATACCGGGATCGGATTGGGATGAACGGTCGTGAAAACTGACCGGCGTTGGGCAGCCCTGAGGACCGCCCATCTCTCCATGAACCAGGGCCCTTTCTCACCAAGGGAATGTTGCGGCCTCCCGTAAATAGCACGGAAAAGACAGGGCCACACTGGGCGCTGGCACAGTAGAGCGTTCCGGGAGCAGAGTTGAAGGATGGATGGTGGCCGGGCGTGGGCCTTCGTCATTTAGGAAGATTTGGCGCTCAAGGATCGGAATGACCTCATATGTGGCACGCGGTTTATCTCTCTCCGAGGGTTGTCCAAAGCGATGGCAGGCGCGTTGGTGCCTGCGTGGTTGGGAGATGCGTGGCGGCAAGACTCAGGGTTCCCGATATGAAGGCGACGAAGAACAGGAACCCGAAAGCAGAAGGCTGGGTAAGCGAGTGATCGTTCGAGCCAAGGCTTTGTGATGGGCCCAGACCCATGGTATAGCGCCAGGGACGGGACCCTGTAGGTTGAGTATCGGCAGGCATTTTCTTCGCCACAGTCCGTCTCACAGAGTGCCTCTTGGCTGGTTGCGGGAGCGGGCCCTCACTTGCCCAGCCAAGCCCCAGGGGGGCGTCCCTGCAGACGTGCGACATCCGAGGTGAATTTGCCGGGCGTTTTCCGGCCAATTCTCACGAGCGTTCTGGTCAAACCGGGATCGGTTTGGGCAGAACGCTCGTGAGAATTGGCCGGCGTTGGGCAGCCCTGCGGACCGCCCTGCTCTGCATGGCCCAGGGCCCTTTCTCACCCAGGGCATGTTGCGGACGCCCAAAAATCGCACGGAAATGATGCGGTCCACCGGGAGTGCCAGCGCAGTGGAGCGTTCTGGGAGCAGAGTTGAAGGACGGATGGCGGCCGGGCGTGGGCCTCCGTCTTTTGGGAAGATGGGGAGCTAAAGGATGAGGATGACCTCATATTGGGCACGAAGGTTTATAACACTCCAAGGGTTGTCCGAAGCGCCAGGAGGCACCGTTGGTGACTACGTGGTTGGGAGATGCGTGGCGTCAAGACTCAGGGTTCCCGATATGGAGGCCACCAGGAACAGGACCCCGGAGGCAGAAGGCAGGGGAAGCGAGCATGCGTTCGAGCCCGGGCTTCGTGATGTGCCCGGACCCATACTATAGAGTGAGTGAAGGGACCCCGCAGGCTGAGGATCCGCAGGTGCTATCCTCGTCGCTGTTTGTCTCACGGAGTGCCTCTTGGCAGAGTGCCGGAGCGGACAATCACAATGCCCAGCCAGGACCCTGGGGGGCGGCATTGCAGACATGCGGCCCCGAGCTGAATTTATGTGGCCTTTTCTGGCCAATTATCAAGAGCGTTCCGCCCAAAGCTTGATCGGTTTCGGCAGAACCCTCATGAGAATTGGCCGGCTTTGGGAAGACCTGCGGACCGCCCTGCTCTCCATGGCCCAGGGCCCTTTCTCGCCCACGGCATGTTGCGACCGCTCGGAGATCCCACGGAAAATACACAGCCTACCCATGTGTGCCGGCGCAGTGGAGCATCCAGGGAGCAGCGTTGAAGGACCTATGGTGGCCGGGCGTGCACCTCTGATTTTGGGAAGATGGGGCGCCCAAGGATTGGGATGGCCTCATTTTGGGCACGCAGTTTTATCTCACTCCCAGGGTTGTTTGAAGCACCGGTAGGTGCCGTTGTCGCCAGCGTTGTTGGGACATGCGTGGCTGTGGGATTCCTGGTTCCCGATATGGAGGCCACAAGGAACAGGACCCCGGAAGCAGAAGGCCTGGGAATCGAGCGAGCATTCGAACTAGAGCTTTGTGATGGGCCGGAACGTTGGTATACCGCCAGGGTGGGACCCCTGCAGGCCGAACATCCACAGGGGTTGTCCTCGCCACTGTCCGTCTCGCGGAGTGCCTCATGGCGGGTTGCGGGAGCGGGCACACACAATGCCCAGCCAGGCCCCGGGGGGGTACCTGCAGACATGCGACGCCCGAGGTGACTTCGCCGGGCGTTTTCCGGCCAATTCTCACGTGCGTTCTGCTCAAACCGCCATCGGATTGGGCTGAACGGTCGTGAGAACTGACCGGCATTGGGCAGCCCTGAGGACCGCCCTTCTCTCCATGACCCAAGGCCCTTTCTCACCCAGGGAATGTTGCGGTCGCACGAAAATCGCATGGAAAAGACGGGGCCACACGGGGCACTGGCACAGTAGAGCGTTGCGGGAGCAGAGTTGAAGGACGAATGGTGGCCGGGAGTGGGCCTTCATCATTTAGGAAGATGGGGCGATCAAGGATGGGGATGACCTCATATTGGTCACGCAGGTTTATCTTACTCCGAGGGTTGTCCGAAGGGCCGGGAGGCGCTGTTGGTGCCTGCGTGGTTGGGAGATGCATGGCGGCAAGACTCAGGGTTCCCTATATGGAGGCCACGAGGAACAGGACCCCGGAAGCAAAAGGCTGGGTAATCGAGCGATCGTTCGAGCCAAGGCTTCGTGATGCACCCTGTCCCATGGTATAGCGCCAGGGACGGGACCCTGTAGGCCGAGGATCATCAGGCATTTTCTTCGCCACAGTCCGTCTCACAGAGTGCCTCCTGGCTGGTTGCGAGAGCGGGCACTCAAACCGGGATCGGTTAGGGCAGAACGATCGTGAGAATTGGCCGGCGTTCTGCAGCCCTGCAGACCACCCTGCTTTGCATGGCCCAGGGCCCTTTCTTGCCCAGGGCATGTAGCGGCTGCCCGAAAATCGCATGGAACAGATGCGGTCCACTGGGAGCGCCGGCGCAGTGGAGCGTTCCGAGAGCAGAGTTGAAGGACGGATGGCGGCCGGGTGTGGGCCTCCGTCTTTTGGGAAGATGGGGCGCTAAAGGATGGGGATGTCCTCATAATGGGCACGGAGTTTTATCTCACTCCGAGGGTTGTCTGAAGCGCCGGGAGGTGCCGTTGGCGCCTGCGTGGTTGGAAGATGCGTGGCGGCAAGACTCAGGGTTCCCGATATGGAGGCCTCGAGGAACAGGATTACGGAAGCAAAAGGCTGGGGAAGCGATCGAGCGTTCGAGCCCTGGCTTTGTGATAGGCCTGGCCCCATAGTATTTGCCAGGGAATGGACCCCCGCAGGCCGAGGATCCGCAGGCGATTTCCTCGCCAAAGTCCGTCTCAAGGAGTGCCTCTAGGCAGGGTGCGGAGTGGGCACTTACAATGCCCAGCCAGGCCCCTGGGGGGCATCCCTGCTGACATGCGACATCAGAGGTGACTTCGCCGGGCGTTTTCCGACCAAGTCTCACGAGTGTTCTACTCAAACCGTGATCGGTTTGGGCATAACGCTCATGAGAATTGGCCGGCATATGGCAGCCCTGCGGACCGCCCTCCTCTTTGTGGCCCAGGGCCCTTACCCCCGCAGGGCATGTCTCGGCCACCCGGAAATCGCAAGGAAAAGATGCGGCCCACCCGGGGATGCCGGCGCAATGGAGCGTTCCGGGAGCAGATTTGAAGGACAGATGATGGCCGGGCGTGCACATCCGTCTTTCAGGAAGATGGGGCGCTCAAAAATGGGGATGAACTCATTTTGGGCACGCAGGTTTATCTCACACCGACGGTTGTCTGAAGGGCCGCGAGGGGCCGGTGTAGCCTCCCAACTCACATCGTTGGGAGATGAGTGGTTGCGGGACTCAGGGTTCCCAATAGGGAGGCCACGAGTAACAGGACCCTGGAAGCAGAAGGCTGGGGAAGCTAGCAAGTGTTCGAGCCTGGGCATCGTGATGGGCCCGGACCCATGGTATAGCGCCAGGATGGGACCCTGTAGGCCAAGGATCAGCAGGCGTTTTCTTTGCCACAGTCAATCTCACGGAGTGCCTCTTGGCTGGTTGCGGGAGCAGGCAAACTCTTGCCCAGCCAAGTCCAAGGGGGGCGTCCCTGCAGACGTGCGACTTCCGAGGTGAATTCGCCGGGCGTTTTCCGGCCAATTCTCACGAGCGTTCTGGTCAAACCGGGATCAGTTTGGGCAGAACGCTCGTGATACTTGGCTGGCATTGGGCAGCCCTGCGAACCGCCCTGCTCTGCAAGGCCCAGGGCCCTTTCTAGCCCAGGGCATGTTGCGGCCACCCGAAAATCGCACGGAAAAGATGCGGTCCACCGGGAGTGCTGGCGCAGTGGAGCTTTCCGGGAGCAGAGTTGAAGGACGGATGGTGGCCGGGCGTGGGCCTCCGTCTTTTGGGAAGATGGGGCACCCAAGAATGGGGATGACCTCATATTGGGCACGAAGGTTTATAACTCTCCAAGGGTTGTCCGAAGCGCCAGGAGGCGCCGTTGGCTACTGCGTGGTTGGGAGATGCGTGGCGTCAAGACTCAGGGTTCCCGATATGGAGGCCACGAGAAACAGGACCCTGGAGGCAGAAGGCAGGGGAAGCGAGCGAGCGTTCGAGCCCAGACTTCATGATGTGTCTGGACCCATACTATAGAGCGAGGGACGGGACCTCGCAGGCCAAGGATCCGAAGGCGCTATCCTCGCTGCTGTTTGTCTCATGGAGTGCCCCTTGGTGGGTTGCGGGAGTGGGCACTCACAATGCCCAGCCAGGCTCTGTGGGGGCTACCTGCAGACATGCGAAGCCTGAGGTGACTTAGCCGGGCGTTTTCTGGCCAATTCTCACGAGCGTTCTGCTCAAACCGGGATCGGTTTGGGCAGAACGCTCGTGAGAATGGGCCGGCTTTCGGCAGCCCTGCGGACCGCCCTGATCTACATGGCCCAGGGAGATTTCTCACCCAGGACATGGTGCAGCGGCCCCGAAATTGCACGAAAAAGATGCGGCCAACCCGGGGTGCCGGCGCAGTGGAGCGTTCCGGGAGTAGAGTTGAAGGTCAGATGGCGGCCGGGCCTGTGCCTCCTACTTTCTGGAAAATGGGGCGCCATAGGATGTGGATGACCTCATTTTGGGCACGCAGCTTTATCTTACTCCGAGGGTTGTCCGAAGGGCCGGGAGATGCCGTTGGCGCCTCCGTGGTTTGGAGATGCGTGGTTGCCAGACTCAGGGTTCCCGATAGGGAGGCCAGGAGGAACAGGACCCCGAAAGCCGAAGGCTGGGGAAGCGAATGATCGTTCGAGCCCGGGCCTCGAGATGGGACCAGACCATTGGTATAGCGCCAGGGACGGGACACCGCAGGCCGAGGATGTGCAGGCACTGTCCTCGCCGCTGTCTGTCTCACGGAGTGCCTCTTGGTGGGTTGCTGGAGCGGGCAGTCACAATGCTAAGACAGGCCCCGGGGGGGGTACCTGCAGACATGCGATGCCCGATGTGATTTCGCCGGGCGTTTTCCCGCCAATTCTCACGAGCGTTCTGTTCAAACCGGTATCGGATTGAGCTGAACGGTCGTGCGAACTGACCCGCATTGGGCGGCCCTGCGGACCTCCCTTCTCTCCATGACCCAGGGCCATTTCTCACCCAGGGAATGTTGCGGACACCCGAAAATCGCACGGAAAAGACGGGGCCACACGGGGCGCTGGTGCAGTAGAGTGTTCTGAGAGCAGAGTTGAAGGACGGATGGTGGTCGGGCGTGGGCCTACGTCATTTAGGAAGATGGGGTGTTCAAGGATGGAGATGACCTCATATTGCTCACGCAGGTTTATCTCACTCCGAGGGTTGTCCGAAAGGCCGGGAGCGCCTTTGGCGCCTGCGTGTTTGGGAGATGCGTGGCGGCAAGACTCAGGGTTCCCGATATGGAGGACACGAGGAACAGTATTCCGGAAGCAGAAGGCTGGGGAAGCGAGCAAGCGTTCGAGCCCTGGCTTCATGATGGGCCCGGCCCCATAGTGTACGCCAGGGAAAGGACCCCCGCAGGCCGAGGATCCGCAGGCGCTGTCCTCGCCAAAGTCCGTCTCAAGGAGGGCCTCTTGGCGGGGTGCGGGTGCAGGCACTCACAATGCCCAGCCATGCCACTGGGGGGCATCCCTGCATACATGCGACGTCAGAGTTGACTTAGCCGGGCGTTTTCCGACCAAGTCTCACGAGCGTTCTGCTCAAACCGTGATCGGTTTGGGTATAACGCTCATGAGAATTGGCCGGCATTGGGCAGCCCTGCGGACCGCCCTCCTCTCCATGGCCCAGGGCCCTTTCCCCCTCAGGGCATGTCTCGGCCACCTGGAAATCGCAAGGAAAAGACGCGGCACACCCGGGGACACCGGCGCAGTGGAGCGTTCCGGGAGCAGATTTGAAGGACAGATGACGGATGGGCGTGCGCATCCGACTTTCGGGAAGATGGGGCGCTCCAAAATGGGGATGATCTCATTTTGGCACACAAGTTTATCTCACTCCGAAGGTTGTCTGAAGGGCCACGAGGCTCCGTTGGAGACTGTGTCGTTGGGAGATGCATGGTTGCGGGACTCAGGGTTCCCAATAGGGAGGCTACAAGTAACAGGACCCTGGATGCAGAAGGCTGTGGAAGCGAGCAAGTGTTCGATCCCGGGCTTCGTGTTGGGCCCGGACCCATGGTATAGCGCCAGGGATGGGAAATCAGGCCTAGGATACGCAGGCATTGTCCTCTCCACAGTAAGTCTCACGGAGTGCATCATGGCGGGGTGCAGGTGCGGGCACGCACACTGCCCAGCCAGGCCACGGGGGGCGTCCCTGCAGACGTGTGGCCCTCGAGGTGACTTAGCTAGGCGTTTTACGGCCAACTATCATAGCGTTCTGTGCAAACTGGGATCGGTTTGGGCAGAACACTCGTGAGAATTGGCCGGCATTGGGCAGCCCTGCGGACCGCCCTGCTCTCCATGGCCCAGGGCCCTTTCTCACCCAGGGCATGTTGCGGCCGCCCGTAAATCGCACGGAAAAGACGGGGCCACACGGGGTGCTGGCGCAGTAGAGCGTCCCGGGAGCAGCATTGAAGGACGGATGGCGGCCTGGCGTGCGCCTCCGATTTTGGGAAGATGGGGTGTTCAAGGATTGGGATGGGTACTTGCCGACATGCGACGCCCTAGGTCACTTCGCCGGGCGTTTTCTGGCCAATTCTCATGAGCGTTTTGCTCAAACCGGTATCAGATTGGGCTGAACGGTCGTGAGAACTGACCGGCGTTGGGCAGCCCTGAGGACCGCCCTTCTCTCCATGACCCGGTGCCCTTTCTCACCCAGGGCATGTTGCGGCCGCCCGAAAATCGCACGGAAAAGACGGGACCACACGGGGCGCTGGCGCAGTAGAGCGTTCCGGGAGCAGAGTTGAAGGACCGATGGCGGCCGGGCGTGCGCCTCCGTCTTTTGGGAAGATGGGGCACCCAAGGATGGGGATGTCCTCATATTGGGCACGGAGGTTTATCTCACTCCGAGGGTTGTCTGATGCACCGGGAGGCGCCGTTGGCGCCTGCGGGTTGGGAGATGTGTGGTGGCAAGACTCAGGTTTCCCGATATGGAGGCCTCGAGGAACAGGATTACGGAAGCAAAAGGCTGGGGAAGTGAGCGAGCATTCAAGCCCTGGCTTTTGGATGGGCCCGGCCCCATAGTATTCGCCAGGGAAGGGACCCCCGCAGGCCGAGGATCCGCAGGCGCTGTCCTCGCCAAAGTCCATCTCATGGAGTGCCCCTAGGCGGGGTGCGGGAGCGGGCACTCACAATGGCCAGCCAGGGCCCTGGGGGGCATCCCTGCTGACATGCGACGTCAGAGGTGACTTCGCCGGGCGTTTTCCAACCAAGTCTCACGACCGTTCTGCTCAAACCGTGATTGGTTTGGGCATAACGCTCATGAGAATTGGCCGGCATTGGGCAGCCCTGTGGACCGCCATCCTCTTCGTGGCCCAGGGCCCTTTTGCCCTCAGGGCATGTCTCGACCACCCGGAAATCGCAAGGAAAAGACGCAGACCACCCGGGGATGCCGGCGCAGTGGAGCGTTCCGGGAGCAGATTTGAAGGACTGATGACGGCCGGGAGTGCGCATCCGTCTTTCAGGAAGATGGGGCACTCAAAAATGGGGATGAACTCATTTTGGGCACGCAGGTTTATCTCACTCCGACGGTTGTCTGAAGGGCCGCGAGAGGCCGGTGTAGCCTGCATCATTGGGAGATGCGTGGTTGCGGGACTCAGGGTTCCCAATAGGGAGACCACGAGGAACAGGACCCCGGAAGCAGGAGGCTGGGGAAGCTAGCAAGCGTTCGAGCCTGGGCTTCCTGATGGGCCCGGACCCATGGTATAGCGCCAGGGACGGGAACCTGTAGGCCGAGGATCAGCAGGCATTTTCTTCGCCACAGTCTATCTCACGGAGTGCCTCTTGGCTGGTTGCGGGTTCGGGCACTCACTTGCCCAGCCAAGCCCCAGGGGTCGTCCCTGCAGACCTGCGACATCCGAGGTGAATTCGCCGGGCGTTTTCCGGCCAATTCTCACGAGCGTTCTGGTCACACCGGGATCGGTTAGGGCAGAACTCTCGTGAGAATTGGCCGGCATTGGGCAGCCCTGCGGACCGCCCTGCTCTGCAAGGCCCAGGGCCCTTTCTCGCCCAGGGCATGTTGCGGCCACCCGAAAATCGCATGGAAAAGATGCGGTCCACCGGAAGTGCCGGCGCAGTGGAGCTTTCCGGGAGCAGAGTTGAAGGACGGATGATGGCCGGGCGTGGGCCTCCGTCTTTTGGGAAGATGGGGCACCCAAGAATGGGTATGACCTCATATTGGGCACGAAGGTTTATAACACTCCAAGGGTTATCCGAAGTGTGGCGTTGGCGACTGCGTGTTTGGGAGATGCGTGGCATCAAGACTCAGGGTTTCCGATATGGAGGTCAGGAGGAACAGGACCCCGGAGGCAGAAGGCAGGCGAAGCGAGCGAGCATTCGAGCCTGGGTTCGTGATGTGTCTGGACCCATAATATACAGCGAGGGACGGGACCCCGCAGGCTGAGGTTCCGAAGGCGCTATCCTCGCCACTGTTTGTCTCATGGAGTGCCTCTTGGCGGGTTGCGAAAGTGGGCACTCACAATGCCCAGCCAGGCCCTGTGGGGGTTACCTGCAGACATGCGAAGCCTGAGGTGACTTAGCCGGGCGTTTTCCCGCCAATTCTCACGAGCGTTCTGCCCAAACCGGGATCGGTTTGGGCAGAACGCTCGTGAGAATGGGTCAGCTTTCGGCAGCCCTGTGGACCGCCCTGATCTACATGGCCCAGGGAGATTTCTCACCCAGGACATAGTGCAGCGGCCCTGAAATCGCACGAAAAAGACTCGGCCAACCCGGGGTGCCGGCGCAGTGGAGCATTCTGGGAGCAGAGTTGAAGGTCAGATGGCGGCCGGGCCTGTGCCTCCTACTTTTGGGAAAATGGGGCGCCATAGGATGTGGATGACCTCATTTTGGGCACGCAGCTTTATCTTACTCTGAGGGTTGTCTGAAGGGCAGGGAGACGCTGTTGGCGCCTCCGTGGTTGGTAGATGCGTGGTTGCCAGACTCAGGGTTCCCGATATGGAGGCCAGGAGGAACAGGACCCCAAAAGCCGAAGGCTGGGGAAACGAACGATCGTTCGAGCCCGGGCTTCGAGATGGGCCCGGACCATTGTTATAGCGCCAGGGACGGGACACCGCAGGCTGAGGATCCGCAGGCGCTGTCCTCGCCGCTGTCTGTCTCACGGAGTGCCTCTTGGCGGGTTGCGGGAGCGGGCACTCACAATGCTCAGCCAGGCCCCGGGGGGGGTACCTGCAGACGTGCTATGCCCGATGTGATTTCGCCGGGCGTTTTCCCGCCAATTCTCATGAGCGTTCTGCTCAAACCGGGATCGCTTTGGGCAGAACGCTCGGGAGAATGGGCTGGCTTTCGGCCACCCTGCGGACCGCCCTGATCTACATGGCCCAGGGAGATTTCTCACCCAGGACATGGTGCAGCGGCCCTGAAATCGCACAAAAAAGACGCAGCCAACCCGGGGTGCCGGCGCAGTGGAGCATTCCGGGAAGAGTTGAAGGTCAGATGGCGCCGGGCCTGTGCCTCCTACTTTCGGGGAAAATGGGGCACCATAGGATGTGGATGACCTCATTTTGGGAACGCAGCTTTATCTTAATCTGAGGGTTGTCCGATGGGCCAGGAGACGCCGTTGGCGCCTCCGTGGTTGGTAGATCCGTGGTTGCCAGATACAGGGTTCCCGATATGGAGGCCAGGAGGAACAGGACCCCAAAAGCCGAAGGCTGGGGAAACGAACGATCGTTCGATCCTGGGCTTCGAGATGGGCCCGGACCATTGTTATAGCGCCAGGGACGGGATACTGCAGGCTGAGGATCCGCAGGCGCTGTTCTCGCCGCTGTCTGTCTCACGGAGTGCCTCTTGGCGGGTTGCGGGAGCAGGCACTCACAATGCTCAGCTAGGCCCCGGGGGGGGGTACCTGCAGACATGCGATGCCCGATGTGATTTCGCCGGGCGTTTTCCCGCCAATTCTCACGAGCGTTCTGCTCAAACAGGTATCAGATTGTGCTGAACGGTCGTGAGAACTGACCGGCGTTGGCGGCCCTGCGGACCGCCCTTCTCTCCATGACCCAGTACCCTTTCTCACCCAGGGCATGTTGCGGACGCCCGAAAATCGCACGGAAAAGACGGGGCCACACGGGGTGCTGGTGCAGTAGAGCGTTCCGGGAGCAGAGTTGAAGGACGGATGGTGGTCGGGCGTGGGCCTTCGTCATTTAGGAAGATGGGGCGCTCAAGGATGGAGATGACCTCATATTGGGCACGCATTTGTATCTCATTCAGAGGGTTGTCCGAAGGGCCGGGAGGCGCATTGGCGCCTGCATCTTTGGGAGATGCATGGCGGCAAGACTCAGGGTTCCCGATATGGAGGCCAGGAGAAACAGGACCCCGAAAGCGAAGGCCTGGGAAGCGAGCGAGCGTTTGAGCGCAGTCTTCGGGATGGGCCCGGCCCCTTAGTATACGCCAGGGTAGGGACACCCACAGGCCGAGAATCCGCAGGCGCTGTCCTCACCAATGTCTGTCTCAAGGAGTGTCTCTTGGCGGGGTCGGGAGCGGGCACTCACAATGCCCAGCCAGGCCCCTGGGGGGGCGGCCCTGCTGACGTGCGGCGCCTCGGTGAATTCCCCGGGCATTTTCCGGGGATCGGTTTGGGCAGAACGCTCGTGAGAATTTGCCGGCGATGTGCAGCCCTTCAGACCACCATTCTCTCCATGGCCCAGGGCCCTTTCTCCCAGGGCATGTAGCGGCCGCCCGGAAATCTCACGGAAAAGACGCGGCCCACCCAGGGGTGCTGACTCAGAGGAGCGTTCCGGGAGCAGTGTTGAAGTACGGATGGCGGCCGGGCATGTGCCCCAGTCTTTCTGGAAGACGGGGCGCCCCAGATTGGGGATGACCTCATTTTGGGCATGCAGGTTTATCTCACTCCGTTGGTTTTCCAAGGCGTCGGGAGGCGCCATTGGTGCCTGCGTGGTTGGGAGATGTGTGGCTGCGGGACTCAGGGTTCCCTATATGGAGGCCTCGAGGAATAGGACCCAGGAAGCAGAAGGCTGGGGAAACGAGCGAGCTTTCGAGCCCGGGCTTCGTGATGGGCCCGGCCCCATGTTATAGCGTCACGGACAGGACCCCGCAGGCTGTGGATCCGCAGCCGTTGTCCTCGCCACAGTACGTCTCACAGAGTGCCTCTTTTGGGGGTACGGGAGCGGGCAATTACAATGCCCAGCCAGGCCCCAGGGCGGCGGCCCTTCAGACATGCGGCACCCGAGGTGTTTTCGCCGGGCGTTTTCCGTCCAACTCTCATGAGTGTTCTGCCCAAATCGGGATCGGTTTGGGCAGAACTCTCATGAGAACTGGACGGCGTTGGGCAGCCTTGCGGACCGCCATTCTCTCCATGGTCCAGGGCCCTTTCTCGCCCAGGGCATGTTGCCGCCGCCAGGAAATCACACGGAAATGACGCGGCCCACCCAGGGGCGCTGACTCAGAGGTGTGTTCCAGGAGCAGTGTTCAAGAATGAATGGCGGCCAGGCGTGCGCCCCCGTCTTTCAGGAAGATGGGGCGCCCAAGGATGGGGATGACCTCATTTTGGGCACACACGTTTATCTCACTCCGAGGGTTGTCCGAAGGTTCGGGAGGTGCCGTTGGCGCCTGAGTGGATGGGAGATGCGTGGCTGCGGGACTCAGGGTTTCCGATATGGAGGCCACGAGGAACAGGAACGCGGAAGCAGAAGGCTGGGGAAGCGAGCGAGCGTTCGAGCCCGGGATTCGTGATAGGCCCGGACCCATGGTATAGCGCCAGGGATGGGACCCCAGCAGGCCGAGTATCCGCAGGCGTTGTCCTTCCCGCAGTCCGTCTTGCGATGTGCCTCTTGTCGGTGTTCAGGGGTGGGCACTCACAATGCCCGTCCAGGCCACGGGGGGCGGCCCCGCAGTCGTGCGGTGCCCAAAGAGAATTCACTGTGCATTTTCCGGCCAATTCTCACGAGCGTTCTTCCCAAACCGGGATCAGTTTGGGCAGAACGCTCCTGAGTATTGGCCGGGGTTGAGCAGGCCTGCGGACCGGCCTGTTCTCCATCGCCCAAGGCCCTTTCTTGCCCCGGGCTTGTTGCGGCCGCCCGGAAATCACACGGAAAAGACGCGGCCCACCCAAGGGCATCGGCTCAGTGGAGTGTTCCCGGGACCAGAGTTGAAGGAAGGATTGCCGCCGGGCATGCACCTCCATCTTTCGGTAAGATGGGGCGCCCAAGGATGGGGATGACCTCATTTTGGGCACGAAGGTTTATCTCACTCCGAGTTTTTTCCGAAGCGCCGGAAGGTGCCGTTGGTGCCTGCGTGGGTGGGAGATTCGTGGCTGGGGGACTCAGGGTTCCCGACTGGAGGCCCCGAGGGACAGGACCCCGGAAGCAGAAGGCTGGGGAAGCGAGTGAGCGTTCGAGCCCGGGCTTCATGATGGGCTCGGCCCCATGGTATAGCGCCAGTGATGGGACCCCCGCAGGCTGATGATCCGCAGGCATTGGCCTCACCGCAGTCCATCTCGTGGAGTGCCTCTTGTCTTGGTTCCGCTGCGGGCACTATCAATGCCCGCCCAGGACCTGGGGTGGGGTGGCCCTGCAGACGTGAGGTGCCCGAAGAGACTTCGCCGGACGTTTTCTTGCCAATTCTCACGAGCGTTCTGCCCAAACCATGATCGGTTTGGAATGAATGCTCGTGAGAATTGGCCGGCGTTGGGTAGGCCTGAGGTCCACCCTGCTCTCCATGGCCCAGGGCCCTTTGTCGCCCCAGGCTTGTTGCGGCTGCCCGGAAATCCCATGGAAAAGATGCGGCCCACCCGGGGGCGCCGGTGCAGTGGAGCGTTCCGCGTGCTGGTGGCGACTGGGTGTGCGCCTCTGTCTTTCTAGAAGATGGGGCGCCTGAGGATGGGGATGACCTCATTTTGGGCACGCAGTTTTATCTCACTGCGAGGGATGTCCGAAGCGCCGGAAGGCACCGTTGGCGCCTGCGTGGTTTGGAGATGCGTGGCTGTGGGACTCAGGGTTCCCGATATGGAGGCCACGAGGGACAGGACCCCGGATACAGAAGGATGGGGAAACGAGAGAGGCTTCGAGCCTGGGCTTCGTGATGGGCTCTGTCCCGTGGTATAGCGCCAGGGATGGGACCCCTGCAGGCCGAGGATCTGCAGGCATTGGCTTCCCCGCAGTCCGTCACGCAGAGTGCCTCTTGGCGGAGTTCGGGAGCAGGCACTCACAATGCCCGATCAGGCCCCGGGGGTGCGGCCCTTTAGATGTGCGGCGCCCGAAGAGACTTCGCCGTGCGTTTTCCAGGAAATTCTCACGAACGTTCTGCCCAAACTGGGATTGGTTTGGGCAGAACGCTCGTGAGAATTGGCCAGCGTTTGGCAGCCCTGCGAACGCCCTGCTTTCCGTGGCCCAGGGCCCTTTCTCACCCGCGACATCGGGCGGCTGCCCGGAAGACGTGTTGTAACGAGACGGCCCACCCGGAAGCCCCACACAGGGGAGTGTTCCCGGATCGGAGTTGAAGGACGGGTGGCATCCAGACATACGCCTCTGTCTTTAGGGTGGATGGGGCTCCCCAAAATGGGGCTGTCCCCGGTTGGGACATGCAGGGTTCTCTTGCTCCAAAGCTTGTCCAAAGCGCCAAGAGACACCATAGGCTCTGGTGTGGGAGAGTGAGTCGTGGCCGCGGGACTCAGTGTTCCCCCGATGGAGGCACCGTTGGACAGGACCCCGGAAGCGGACGGGTAGGAAGCAGGCGAGATTTCGAGCTCGGGCTTAGTGGCAGGCCCGGCCCCATGGGACAGCGCCAGGGAGGGTACCACCGCAGGCCGTGGATTAGCAGGAGGCGTCGGCCTCGCGGCAGCCTTACTCACGGAGGGCTTCCTGGCCGGGTTCGTGTGCAATTGCTCAGAATGCTGCACCAGGCTCCGGGGGGCGGCCGAGTAGATTGCGGCACAAGAAGCAACTTCGCCGGGCGTTTTCCGGCCAATTCTCACGAGCGTTCTGCCCAAACTGGGATCGAATCTGTGTGGGCAGAACGCTCGTGAGTATTGGCCGGCGTTGGAAGCCCTGCAGACCGCCCTGCTCTCCATGGCCCAGTGCCCTTTCTTGCTTGGGGCATGGTGTGGCCTCCCGGAAAAGGCGTGAAAACTACGTGGCTCATGTGGGGCCTCCAGTGCAGGGGAGCGTTCCCGGAGCATAGTTGAAGTTTGGGCGGTGGCAAGGCCTGCCCCTCCGTCTTTAGGGCTGATGGGGCGCCCAATGTTGGGGCTGTCCTCAGTTGGGTCATGCAGGTTTCTCTCGCTCGGAGGCTTGTCCGAAGCGCCGAAATGCACAGTTGGTGCAGAGGTGGGAGGGAAAGGCGTGGCTGTGGGACACAGGGTTCCACAGATGGAGGCACCGAGGGACAGGACCCTGGAAGAGGAAGTCAGGGAAGCAGGCGAAATTTCGAGCTTGAGTCTCGGGGTTGCCCTGGCCTCAAGGGACAGCGCCAAGGAGGAGATCCTCACAGGCCGAGGAGCAGGAGGCGTCAGCCTCATCGCAGCCTGCCTCGAGGAGGGTTTCCTGGCGAGGTTCGTGCGCGATTGCTCTCAATGCCACGTCAGGCCCTGGGGGGCGTCCGTGCAGACGTGCGGTGTCCGATGCGATTTCGCCCTGTGTTTTCCGACCAATTCCTGCCAGTGTTCTGCCCAAACCGGGATCAGTTTGGGCAGATCGCTCGCGGGAATTGGCAGGCGTTGTGCGGCCCTGCTGCCCGCCCTGCTCTCCGTGGCTCAGCACCTTTCTTGCCCAGGGCATGCTGCCACCGCCTGGAAAACATGCAGCAACGATGCAGCCCTCCTGGGGGCGCCGGCGCAGGGGAGCATAACTGGAGCAGAGTTGAAGGCATACCTGGAGCAGAGTTGAAGGACTGGTGGTGTGGGCACGCAGTTTTATCTTGCTCCGAGGGTTCATGAAGAGTGAGGTAAAGATGGAATGATTTTCACTCTCTTGTTCTCTCGACAATCTTTTTCAAATCCACAGTGGTAGGATACATTTGGTTCTTTTACATAAGGAACCCTCAGAAAGCGGCCAGGAAAGATTTACATCTCAGAGTATGTCACGTTTAATGGGTATGTTCCTTCCAGTTTGCCCAGGTAAAATGGTGAGTGGAGAGAACTTGGCAGAAGGGGTGAGGAGGTGTGCAGCATTCAGGAGGTTGCGTTCCCCCTTCGTCATGAACGCCTTGGGCCAGTGTTCATCGAGAAGGAGGAGAGGGGATCCCAGACCTTTGAGCCAGGCAGGCAGGTTCCAGGTCTGTCTAGTGCTGACAGGGGTCCCTGAGGAGAGGCGAGCTAGCGGCGTGGCTGGCCCCGTGTTCCAATGGACCAATGGGACCCTGACAAGCAGAAATCTGAGACCCTTGCCCTGGGTTCCAGTGGACCAATGGTACCTCGACTGTAGGAGGCAGGACCCTGGCCAGGGCCGCCTCTGCTATTAAAAGATGGCGCCTGGCTATTTGCCAGGTTAGGATTGCCTCATGAGACTAAGCAGAACGCCCTAAGAGGAAGTAAACAGCATTGGTTGCTAACGAAGTTGTTCATTTAGGTGCACAGCCTGATTCGCTCCCTCCTGTACCCTGCTCACTGATTGGTCATGTAAGCATATATAAGTGTGTAGACTTGTGGAAATATAGAGAGAGAATAAAGAGAAGATGCATCTGAACTGGGGCTTCTTGTTGTCCTTGTGCGCCGAGGACGATAAACGGCGCCGGCACCCGGGAACTAAATAAAGGAATCTTGCAAGGTAATCCGCAGGAAAGCGGGGAGTAAAGGTACGCAGGTAAGCGGGGTCATTAGCCACGTTCAAAAGTGGGAATTCCATGGTAAAGCGGGAGTAAAAATAGAAAAACCTTGCAAGGGAGCAGTCCGCAGGTAAGCGGGGTAAAACCACGACAAAGGTGGTGGGAAACTTGTAGAAGTCTGCAACAAGAAGCAGGGCGGCCATGGAGCCGGAATTTTCTTATTGAAACCTCAGGTAAGCGGGGAGGGGACCATGATCAAAGTGGTGGGAATCTTGTACAAGTACGCAAAAGAAGCGGGGCGGCCTTAGAGCCGGGATTAACTTGTACAAGTCCCCAATAAGAATCGGGGCGGCCTTAGAGCCGGGATTTTACAAGTCCGCAATAAGAAGCGGCCTTAGAGCGGGTATTAACTTGTACAAGTCCGCAATAAGAAGCAGGACAGCCTTAGAGCCGGGATTTTACAAGTCCGCAATAAGAAGCGGGGCGGCCTTAGAGCCGGAATTTAGCGGTGAGTCTTTAACATCCGCGTCTGTTGTCTGTTGTCTGTGTGATCATAATGGAATCTGAAGTATCTAAAGTGTGGTTGGAAGGGTCTTTTTAGAAGACCTGCTGAAAGCCAATGGAACTCCACTAAAAGCAAAAACTACTCGGGCCTTTTTGAATAGAGTGGAAAATGCGGCTCCATGGTTCCTAGATGAAGGCTTACTAAACATACCTCAATGGGACCATTTAGGGGAGGATTTGAAGAAACAGGATGTTTTAACACTTTGCCTCAAATTTCACATAACAAAAGCACAGGCATGGTACATAGTAGTCTCCTGCATTAATTGCGTGAACTTACTACCTGCACCGTCCTTGGGAGTTAATCCTAAGGGTTTGTTACCTAATCATATATGGCAAATGGATGTCACACATGTTTCAGAATTGGGAAAGTTAAGATAAGTTCATGTCTCTGTAGATACCTGCTCTGGAATAATTTTCGCCTCAGTTCATACGGGGAAAAATCCAGAGATGTTATCGCCCATTGCCTACAGGCTTTCATGGCATGGGGAAAGCCAAGCCAATTCAAGACAGATAATGGTCCAGGCTACACCTCACAACCCTTTAAAGCCTTCCTACAACAACCTGACATTCACTTGATACATGGAATACCCTATAACCCACAAGGACAGGGTGTTGTGGAGCGTGCGCGTCTTACAATAAAAAATGCGTTTATAAACAAAAAGGGGGAATAGGGGATACCTTCAGGTCCCCTAAAGATAATCTCAATACCATTCTATTTATTTTGAATTTTTTAACGTTGGACAGAACGGGTAAATCAGCTGCAGACAGACATGCAAGTGATGCTGCTGCTTCCCCTAAGCCTTTAGTACTTTGGAGGGACATCCTCACAGGAAATGGAATGGACCAGATCCAGTGTTAGTATGGAGTAGGGGGTTTGTATGTGTTTTTCCACAGGAAAAGGAGGCTCCAATTTGGATCCCAGAGTGGCTGGTGCATGCAGCCTTGCCTCCAAACACCAGTCATGATGCTGAAGATGCTGATGATAACTCTGGGGATGCTACACCTCCTGTGGCAGACTCAAGCCAGAGAGCTGTGAGCAGTGGTTAAAGCATGGCTATATCCTTTACCAGTGCCTAACTCTTCTCTCATATTCCCTCCTCTCCCTTTGATGCATGGCAGGTCTATAACTTGCTAGGAGCATGTACTGATATCTCAGCAGTGTCCATGTTAAAAGGTGGCAAATTCCTCAACTGCTCTTATAAGCAAAACTCTAGTACCTTTGAGACAACAGTTAATGTGTTTTGTCCCAATAATATTACTTATCAGCCCAATCCCATATGTGTCTGGCCACCGTTCCGTTTCCTCGTAACAAATGCTAGCGAGCTGAATGATATGTTGAATTGCACTAAGAATTTCTATCTTTCCCAGTGCTGGGATGTTACAGCCTTAAACTGGCTGTGATTATGCGTATCCTTACCCATGTTCCTATCCCAGTTTCCATTCCAGAGGACAAGTTACCGGTGGTGCTATCCAGAAAGAAGAGAGATTTTGGTATCACAGCCACCGTTGTGACAGCATTGGCTATATCTACAGCAGCTGCCATGGCTGCAGCAGTCTCGCATACTACAACTATACCCACTGCAGAAGCTGTGAACACCCTTGCAGAAGGAACGGTGGCTTCCCTTCAAACACAGACTCAAATCAATGCACATCTTCAAGCAGGAATTCTGATAGTCAACCAGAGAGTGGATTTGGTTCAAGAACAAGTGGACATATGGGGGGCCCTATTGGGACTGGGATGTATAGTACCCTTCATGGCAATTTGTGTAACACCCATAACTTATACTAATATGAGTGACTTACAGAATGTCTCCCGACAGCTCTCCCAATACTTGTGGGGGAATTAGTCCGCAGAATTCCAAAACTATACTCAGCACCTGCTACTAGGCTTAACAAGGATAAATAACACCAGAGTTGAGCTTGCAACCCTCCCAGAGATAATCAAAACATTGCAAGATGTGTTAACCTTTATGAAACAATGGGCTAGCGTAATGGGTCTGATGACAATGCTCGTATTGGGCTTGATTCTGCTAGTAAGGAAACTGCAAATTTGGAGGCGACAGCAACCTAGGCAACAGCAAGCCATGGTGTAGGCCTTGTAAGCCATCGAGGCTGGAACATCCCCCGAAGTGTGGTTAAGTATGCTGGATCCGTAGTCAGTGACGGGTAAGATTGGTGGTGGAAATATACCAACCTAAGACAGGACGCAGATCATTGATATCTGCCGTCTGATGACGGGTAAGGATATTCCCAGCCACTGACAACCTAAGACAGGCACGATCCCTGCCATAAAAGAAAACAGGGGGAGATGTCGGAGTTAGGCCCCTGGCCAGGGCGGCCTCTGCCATTAAAAGATGGCGCCTGGCTAGTTGCCAGGTTAGGATTGCCTCGTGAGACTAAGCGGAACGCCCAAAGAGGAAGTAAACAGCATTGGTTGCTAGCGAAGTTGTTCATTTAGGTGCACAGCCTGATTCGCTCCCTCCTGTACCCTGCTCACTGATTGTTCATGTAAGTGTTTATAAGTGTGTAGACTTGTGGAAATAAAGAGAGAGAAGAAAGAGAAGATGCATTCGAACTGCGGCTTCTTGTCGTCCTTGTGCGCCGAGGGCGATACCCGATGAGCAGGCGAAATATCTAAATAAGGGAAACTTGCCAAAAGACCCCTGAGCTCTCCCCTCGAGACCCCTTAAAAGCCCCCTCCTCCCTGCCTTCATCGCGACTTCCACCACTCTTCTTTCCAGAGTCGCGGAACCTTGCCCAAGAGTGCCCACCTACTCCCGGCGCCACTTTCCTGGCTCCCCTTATCCTGAGCCCTGAAAATTTGCCAGAGAGTGTTTTTAATAAATCTTGCTTTGCACCCGCTTTGCCTGGTGTTGTGTTTATCTCGCTGGAAAAAAACTTTACATTTGGTGCCGGAACCCGGGAAGGAGATTGAGCCCCCACACAGTGGGGAGGCTCTCTCCTTTCCCTGGCTGGACCGGACCTGCCTTTCCGAATGCCACTTCTGAAGCTGTGGTGAGTTTCCCCCGATTCCACGCCTCCTTCCGGAAAGCCCTGCCCTAATTGCGGCCGCATCAGGGCGGACCCCGCCAGTCATCAGGTGACCTCCGTGACTCCGAGAGGCTAGGAAACGTCCTAACCTCTACAGCAGTCAATACAGTTTTTCCGCAAACCCAGTGGTGGACGAGGGGACATGTTCCCCCAGCCCTCGGGTTGCCCGGCAACGAATTCTGGGGACCTCCCAATCCAAATTCAACCCTAAAACATCCCAGGTGTGTTTTAGGCCTGCTGGCCAATCTTAAAACGTTGGAACTGGACCAGGACCTGTGAAAACGACATTACTGTCGCGTGGCCATAATACTGATTACACAGTCAGTCCCAATTGCCTCTGGAAGGCACGTTTAATTATCAGATTTTCATGGACCTAAATAATTTCGGCAGACACCAAGGCAGATGGGCCAAGGTCCCTTATGTCCAGGATTTCTGGACTCTGCACTCTCGCCCCTTCCTCTGCTCTCACTGCTCCACCTCCCATGTCCTCTTGGCCCAATCCCCTCCCCCTCCCCTGCCCCCCACTGCTCCCAAAGTCTCGGACCTCTCCTCCCTGTCTCCTCTCTCTGAACCCCCGAATAGCTTCACCCACCCACTGACAAGAGGGCCCCTGGTTCCTCCTCCTCCTCCTCCTCACCACGATCCTTTACCCCAAGGTCCCTTAATTTCAGGACGGATAAAGGTAAAGAATGCTGAGGAGGGCCCTCAGACCCCCATTTCTGACTTGGTGAAAATGGCATTTAAGGTATTTAATTCCCGTGAGGATGTGGCTTAACCTTAAGGACAAGCCCGATTCCAGCAAAAGGTTCAGTTGCAGACCCATGCCTTTAGTAGCAGCCCTGTGGCCAGCCGGCTCCGGGACCCAGCCGAGAGGGACAACTAATCGCATCCCCCGGGCCAGTTTCAAATGCAGGCCGAGGGACATTGGGCTGACCAGTGCCCCAATCCAAAGCTGCCACCTCGGCCTTGCCCTCAATGCCATTTGATGGGCCACTGGAAATCCGACTGCCCTAACCTTGGGGTATCTTCAGCGCCTCAACGTGGGGGACCTCCTGAGACAGTAAGTCCGGCCTTTCAATTGCTTGGATTGGAGGACGACTGACGAAGCCCAGACTCGGCCACCCTTCTCAACCAGGCCGAGCCCAGGGTTACGCTCCTGGTAGCGAGTAAGTCCATCTCTTTTTGCTGGACACGGTGGCTACCTACTCTGTTCTGCCTTCCTACTCAGGACTTACTCGAACCTCACCAATTACTGTTATGGGGATCAATTGGACTTCCTCTAATTCTAGGGTGATCCTTCCCCTTACTTGTAGCCTGGATGGGTTCCCCTTCCTTCCCCCACTCGTTCCTATGATTCCTTCCTGCCTGGTCCCTTTACTGGGTAGGGACATTCTCCAGAAACTGATGGTAACTATCTGCCTCTCCCCTTCCTCCCCTCTATCCACCTCAACCCGTCTCATCCTACACCTCTCCACTCCCCTGACCCCCACTCCAGGTGACCTACCTTCTGTAGACCCTCAGGTGTGGGACATCTCAGAGCCCATCATTGCTTCCCACCTTAACTTGGTTAAAGTACAGCTCTAGGATAACTCTAAGTTTCCCTCTTGCACTCAGTTTCCTATTTCCTTAGCCCACCGTCGTGGCCTGAAACCTATCATAGAACAGCTTTAACGTCAGGGACTCCTGATCCCCATCATTTCCCCCTGTAACACCGCATCCTCCCAGTATGCAAGCCCTCAGGGGCTTATCGACTGGTACAAGACCTCAGGCTTATCAATGAGGCTGTGGTCCACCTCCACCCAGTTGTTTCTAACTCTACTCTCTTGCGTTCCCCCAAACACCTCTCACTTGACTGTACTGGACCTAAAGGACACCTTTTTCACCGTCCCCTTGCACCCTGATTTCTATTTTCTTTTTGCCGTCACCTGGGAGGATCCCGACACACACGTTTCTGGACAACTAACTTGGACTGTTCTACCCCAGGGTTCAGGGACAGCCCACACATTTTCAGCCAGGCCTTGACTACAGACTTACAGCAGTGCGTTTTTAAGGCCAGTACTCTACTTCAATATGTGGATGACCTCCTCCTCTGTAGCCCGTCCCTCTCGGTCTCCCAAGACGACACCTCCACCCTAGTTAACTTTCTGGGGGCCAAGAGATATCAAGTCACCCCCTCTAAGGGCCTCAACATGACCTTAGGACAGCCCATCACAGTCTACTCTCCCGCCGACTAACAGACCTTAGCCACCGATCCCTGGCCCATCTGACTCCTCGTCTCCAGCTATTCCATCTGCTATTCCTAGAAAACCCGCATCTCACTCTCTCTACCTCCCCGCGCTAAAACCCTGCTACTTTACTGCCTATACCCTCGCCAGATAAGGGGTGGATCTACATCCAGGACAGGATTGCCCTGCCAGGCAATCTGGCACACCTTAATTACTGACATCCACCGATCCCTCCATATTGGCCCAAAGGCTCTCCACCCATTTCTTCAGCCATTGTTCTATCATCCTTCCTTATCTAAGGTAATTGAAGTTGTCCACAGGGCTTGCAAAACCTGTTCCTCCATGAGTTCACAAGGAGGAATCTGCAGACCAGGGCCTAACCATCTCTGATGGTCATCTCTGATGACCAGCTCTGAGGTCATCAGCTGGGGGAAGACTGGCAACTGGACTTCACTCACAAGCCTTGACATAAAACCTTTCACTACCTATTTACCTTGGTTGACACATTCACAGGCTGGATCGAGGCATACCCCACGGCTCAGGAAACAGCGGACGTGGTGGCTACAATACTGATCGAGCACATCATCCTGAGGTTCGGATTGCCCCGGACCCTCCAGTCAGACAACGGACCTGCCTTCATCTCCAGTGTAACCTAACAGGTAGCTGAGAGCCTCAACATAACCTGGAAACTTCACATCGCATACCACCCATAGTCATCGGGTAAGGCAGAAAAGGCCAACGGGCTGCTCAAAGCCCAACTCATCAAACTTACCCTAGAAACCTGTCTTTCCTGGCCCACATTTCTGCCCCCGGCTCTCACCAGACAGACTCTGGCCTACACCCCACCGGCCTTCAGGCTTGAGCCCATTCAAATTATTATACGGCCGGCCCTTTCTTATAAATCATAGCCTTCCGGCCATTTCCCCACCTCTTTTATCCTATCCACCTTACCTCACTCTACATCATAGGGATACCCCTCCCTATTGAATGGCCACTCCCCAACTTCAGGGCCACAAATAGTACGATCCATATCGGCCCCTTTGGGGGAAACATACCTATTATTAATGTGTCCTCTCCCCTTACCACTGCAGCTGCCAACATCACTAACTCCTCCCTCCTGTACTGTCCTCCCTCGGGAATATTTCTCTCGTGCTGTCAGGGAACCTGTCGCTGCCTGACCGCTAATGACTCCCTGGGCTGTATATTCATTCTACTATCTCCTTCTACCTCCATCAACTCTGAATCCCAGCTTCTATTCATCCTATTCCCCCAACACCGGGGGGGGGGGGAAGGTCTGCCTTCCTCCCATTCATAACAGGGGCAGGAGTAGCCACAGGGGTGGCAACCAGAACGGCGGGGATTGAACTTCCATAGACTTTTATTACAAACTCTCCCAAGCCCTGAATGATGACATGGAACGGGTTGCTGACTCCCTCACAGCCCTACAGACGCAAGTCACCAGCCTGGCAGCCTTAGCTCTACAGAACCAATGGGCCTTAGACCTTCTGACCCCCGAAAAAAGTGGGGACCTGCCTGTTCTTAAATGAAGAATGGTACTTTGTTAATCAATCATATAGTTACCTCCAGGATCACAGAGCTCAGGGATCGGATCCAAGCATGGTGGTGAGACACGTCCTCCTGGGGCCTGGACCGCTACAACTGGGTAAACTGGCTGCTCCCTCTGGCCGGACCTGAATGCATAATCCTCCTCCTAATCTCAGTTGCTCCCTGTCTTTTCCAATACTTGCAGGGTCGCTTACAAGAACTTGCCTGAGTGTCCATCAACCAACTCTTCCTTTAGCCCTACTCTCGCCTGCCCACTTCCGACTACCCCTAAGACGATGCCCCTCGTCAGCAGGAAGTAGCCAGAACTGAGTTAACACCCCTGACACCATTATATTAAGCAGAAGGTTGGAATGTTGGGCTGGCAGGAAGGGCTACTAAAGATGGCAAAAGTTCCCACCACAAGACTTCCCGCCACAAGACCTGAGTTCAGACAGGAGAACAACGGCCCAAGCAGAAATATGCGACCCCCACCCCAGGCTCCAGTGGACCAATGGGACCCTGAGAAGCAGGAATCTAAGACCCTTGCCTTGGGTTCCTGTGGACCAATGGGACCCCGACTAGAAGGCAGAATATCCAAATAAGTGAAACTTGCCAAAAGACCCCTGAGCTCTCCCCTCGAGACCCCTTAAAAGCCCCCTTCTCCCTGCCTTCGGCGCAACTTCCACCACTCTGCTTTCCAGAGTCGTGGAACCTCGCCGGAGGGTGCCCATTTCTTCCCTGCACAACTTTCCCGGCTCCCCTTCTCCTGAGCCCTGAAACTTCCCCAGAGAGTGTTTTTAATAAATCTTGTCTTGCACTCACTTTGCCTGGTGTTGTGTTTATCTCACCAGAAAAAAACTTTACGCAAACAAGTCAGCTGCAAGAGATTGGGAGCAGGGGACAACAGCCGAAAAGGACTGCTGCCACGAAGCACTCCACAGTCTCACTTTTATTGCATAGAAATAATAGCCAACAATAGGACTGAGGAAGGTCAAACGTTAATCCTGTCTTGCAGACAAGCAAGGAGGAGGATCAAGTTTATAGTCAACCAAGCACATTCAAAGGACTCATCTAACTAACAAGGGGCACTTCTGGGAAGAAAAGGAGCGAGAAAGGAAAAGGGAATCAGGCGCTTTTTGTTCATCCCTGAGCTGATTGGGTGCTGGGCTTCCCTGAAATAGGCGGCATTCCACCCTGGGCGGGCGGGGTGTTCCCAGCTGCCCGGCTTCTGTGAAGGGAGGTCCTTCTGCCCTGAGCCAGGCATCCTCAGCTGCCCAGCTTCAAGGTCGTATATCATCCTTCTCCCCAAAGACCTGTTGCCAGTATACGTTTCTCTTAAGGCCATATCTAAATATGCTTGGCAACTAGTAAAATCCTCCAAGGGTTGCTGTTTAAGTAACAAATTGTTCTGAGGGGCAGCAGCAGGCTCCCCTCGGGGTTGAGTTGAGGAAATGCTTCCTGCCGTGCAGCGGAATCAGGGTTGTTGTCCAGGGTCCGCTCATGTTGGGGGTTACCTTAGATGGGCCTGCAGGTTTCTTCCTCTCTGAGGGAACTGTAGAGCTTCCAAGGGCACGGTTTCCACATACATAGCAGTCAGATTCTTGGGTTTTCACAGAGGGGCCCTTCATCTGGCGAGTTTGGGGGCCAGGCCTCTTGGGATAGAAGTCTGAAAACAGAAACCAGAGTTATGGCAAGTGCCTCGGGGCACGGCAGGCTCGATCTGGTGCTGCTGAGGCGGGTTCCCCAGTGGGCTGACATCAGGGTGGTCGTCCGGTGGCACGTTAGACTCCGAGGTGTTTCCACGGAGGCTCCAGAAACTGTGGGTTTCTCAGAGTGGCACACAGGTGTCTCCCAGTCTGATGGTTCTGCAGATTTCCAAAAACCACGGTGTCCTCATGTGTGTGGGTTACAGTCCTGGGGAGTCCCTGAGGCACCTTTAATCTTTGCCGGCATGAGTCTCAGAGTTGCCTATCAGCGAGCTTGGGAACTGCCTCTGGGTATGGATGCCTGTCCATCCCAGCTATGATTAGGGTTTGGGCCTGCTATGCCCTTACGCCCCATGTTCCAGCGCCGTTGCAGGCTCCTCTCAAGGCTGATTTTATGGCATGTGTCCAGTGGCACAGCAGAATCTGATTTTATGGCCATGGGGCCCTCTTGCGGTGGGGGTGGCATTAGGGAGGTTGACAGGTTTCTCCCTAACTGAGGGTTTGGTGCAGTCGCAAATCACAAGTCTTCCCATGTGGTGGGTGGAATCCTGTGGTTTTGTTAAGTAATCTGTAATCTTGGGGACGTGGGGATCTTTCAGGATGGAAGTTTGAAAACCCAAACGAGGGTTAAGGTAAGGACCTAAGGATGTGGCAGGCCCTAATTGCCGGTGAGGAGGTGGACTCCATGGTGCACTGATTAGAGGACATCCGCCAGGCAGGGGTTTCGGATCCCAGGTTCGAGTTCAGAGGATCACAGATGCTGGGATGGCGCCAGGCGGCATGCAGGAATCTTTACAGATCTAAATGGAACAACTTTGCTCTTGGAGCCTGGGAAGTGCTTGTAAAGCCAATGCGGTGAATTTGGGGACAAGGCCTTTGAGTATGGAAGGCTGTATAGCAAAAAAAAAGGTTAGAATTAGGTCCTACGGGCACAGCAGGTCCAATTTAACAGCAGAGTAGTGGGTGAGGGTACGGGTTAGGTCCCGGATTAGGGTATGGGTCAGGGTATGAGTTAGGGTACGGGTACATCATAGGGATACCCCTCCCTATTGAACGGCCACTCCCTAACTTCAGGGCCACAAATAGTACGATCCATATCGGCCCCTTTGGGGGAAACATACCTATTATTAATGTGTCCTCTCCACTTACCACTGCAGCTGCCAACATCACTAACTCCTCCCTCCTGTAGGGTGGGTTAGGGTTCGGGTTCGGGTTAGGGTTAGGGCTCGGGTTCGGGTTAGGGGTTAGGGTTAGGGTTCGGGTTCGGGTTCGGGTTCGGGTTCGGGTTAGGGTTAGGGTTCGGGTTAGGGTTTCGGGTTCGGGTTCGGGTTAGGGTTCGGGTTAGGGTTAGGGTTCGAGTTAGGGTTAGGGTTCGGGTTAGGGTTCGGGTTAGGGTTAGGTTAGGTTAGGGTTAGGGTTAGGGTTAGGGTTAGGGTTAGGGTTCGGGTTCGGGTTAGGGTTAGGGTTAGGGTTAGGGTTAGGGTTAGGTTAGGGTTAGGGTTAGGGTAGGTTAGGGTTAGGGGTTAGGGTTAGGGTTAGGGTTAGGGTTAGGGTTAGGGTTAGGGTTAGGGTTAGGGTTAGGGTTAGGGTTAGGGTTAGGGTTAGGGTTAGGGTTAGGGTTAGGTTAGGGTTAGGGTTAGGTTAGGGTTAGGGTTAGGGTTAGGGTTAGGGTTAGGGTTAGGGTTAGGGTTAGGGTTAGGGTTATATTAGGGGGTTAGGGGGGTTAGGGTTAGGGTTAGGGTTAGGGTTAGGGTTAGGGTTAGGGTTAGGGTTAGGGTTAGGGTTAGGGTTAGGGTTAAGGGTTAGGGTTAGGGTTAGGGTTAGGGTTAGGGTTAGGTTAGGGGTTAGGGTTAGGGTTAGGGTTAGGGTTAGGGTTAGGGTTAGGGTTAGGGTTAGGGTTAGGGTTAGGGTTAGGGTTAGGGTTAGGTTAGGGTTAGGGTTAGGT